>NW_023425347.1:103473053-103836100 GCF_014108415.1 Molossus molossus | reverse complement strand
TCTAACACAGACAACCTCCAAAGACTAAGTTACCATGACTTTGGGAAACTACGTTTGGATGTATATAATTATTACTGAAAAGCTTTCTCAAAAACCCTTCATTTTAGTGACCTCTATTTATTATTTCTTAAAAACAGTCAGTCATCACCCAAGCCATTTTCTTGACACATTTTGTAACATAAATTCCTGCAGACCCAGGCAAACGGACCTGTATTTTGTGTTAGTAACGTTAAAAGACGTCAACTCAGCTTCCATGCCCCACAGGACTCTGGGGGACCACTGTCCCTGGGGTGCTCAGTGAGCTGTGGCACTGCAGTGACCTCGGCCTAGGCAGGGGCTGCAGGGGGGGGGGGGCGAGCAGCCCAGCCTTGGCCAGGGCCTCAGCAGCTGGAACGTAAGGGGCCTTTCCTGTCCCTTCACCTGGGCAGCCCTGCGGCTCCGCAGCCTCCAGGGGCTGGCGGGATGGACGCCCCGCGCTTCCCGGGCGCCCAGAGCCGCCTCCAGCGGGGGTCCAGGCCGTGTGCAGCCGGTTCCATCCGTCTTTCCCTCCCGGGGAGAGTGAGACTCGCCCCCTTCCAGCCATCAGTGTAGATCCTTCTGAGTAGAAGCCTCAGGACGAACAGCCTGAAGTCTGGCAGGTGGGCAGAGACCCCGCCCCCTGTGCACACAGACACCAACCACGTCTAAGGGGACGAGAGCTCGCGGGGAAGGACGGCACCGGCCCAGATCCTCCCTCAGCCCCCGCCCCGAAAATGACCCTCGCAGGGTCTGAGGGCAGGGGGTGCGGAGGGCGGGACGGTTCCCGTGTTCAGCAGACACGGAGAGCAGACCCAGTCCCCAGCAGATGGGAGGCAGCAGGGGACAGAGGGACAGGAACCGAGAGCGCCCACAGACAGCCCCAGCTCTCAGGCCTGGTCTTCATCAGAGAGGCGCCTGGCGGCCCTGAGCTGAGCGGCCAGCAGGGATGTCCCGGGGCAACACTCTGCACAGCTGCTGGGGGGTCCTGCCACCCCTGCCCGGGCTCACTCACCACAGGGCTGGGCCCCCAGCCAGGAGGGATATGCTCCCACCTTCAAACCTGCTGAGCAAAGTGACAGGCCAAGCCACACGAGACAAAAACAAGACCACAAAACGGACAATATATACCAGCGCACCACAGACAGCGACAGATCTGCGGGCCGACAGGTGCCAGGCAGGGTGCCAGGCAGAGGGCTCTGCACCACGCAGGGCTGCGCCTGAGGCTCAGCTGATCGGCTCAGAGACCAGGCAGGGACCGTGAGGGTCCCTTCCACCCAGGAGCTGGCCAGGCTCCCACCCCCTGGTGACAGTTACAGCGACAGGGCCACAGGGCACCACATTCACCTTGAGGGACGTGCCCAGCTGTGCTGAGCCAGAGGCAGGGCTCCAGCAGCAGATAATGACAGTCCTCTCCTTTTGGTCCCGGGAGCCCCCAGTCCCAGGCAGCCACGGGGTCCCCGGTACTCACCCCAGAGGTGTCCCGCCTGCGGTCCTGCCAGAACCACCTAACTGAAACCAGACAACCACTGGATCTGACTGCCTGGCACTACGTGAGCCAGTTAGGAGGGAGGAGGGTGACTCCTAAAGGAGCCTTTGTTCCTGAGTTACCAGCAGTGTGGGCGCAGTGAGTCACCCGGACATCTGCTCCCCTCACTTTTTTTTTTTAACCCTCACCCGAGGACATTTTTCCATTTATCTTGATAGATGCACCTACTTGAGAAGATTAGAGAAACAATGAGTACCTGAGGAAATGCAGTTGGGAGAAAAGGAAATAAATGGGGAAAATGGTTTCAGGCAAAGGGAGGAGTGTGGGCTGGGGTTGCAGGGCTGGTCCCCAGTGGGTCACTGTTCCTGATCCCACGGGGTCAGGCTCTCAGAGCAGGAGCATGGACAGCGGTCCTGAGGTCAGCTCCCAGCAGGTCAGAGGGGCTGGTCTTCAATCAGAGCAAAGCACCCGCCACGAACGTTCAAAGGATGATCCCGATTTTCTGACTATGCCTAGTGCCCACTGTGACTAGTTGTCTTACTCTTCTAACATTTCCTGTTGATTCTGATGTTCTTTCCTGCCCCTTTCATTATTATTCACAAGTTCAGTTATTGCTTAGAGTTCTGTGAGTCTCATGCAGACAAGGATACGACCTGCCTAGAAACCTGTACTTCACGGTAAGGCGAGTCCGCTCCATGAACCTGTCCTCAGGTGTAGCGTCTCTGCAAAGGCTTCGGGGTAAACAGTGACCGTGTCTGAGGACAGAACCTAAGTGTGATGCTGACACATTTGACTGCAAGGCCGTGGATAAACACCATTGATTTCCATGGGCGGTAACGTTCCGAGACAACACTTTCCTGGTAAATAACAATTCCTGTAAAATGACATGGAGGACCTCCGTCCTCAGGCTCACCTGAACCCCAGGGGATGGTGACTAGGACCATCTGCTTCTGCCACCACCTTAAATAGCTAAAGACTGTGCTCATCATGGGTGGGGCCCCCTTGGCTGCTTCCCCGGGACACTCCCTGCAGATCAGAAGCAGGACTGAGGAAGCTCCTGTTTGAACTCGCCCACAGGGAGACACGCAGAGAGTTGTACGGGGCCTGTTGACTCTTCTCACTGTGGCTGTTGGCTGAGTCCCAGGCGATGTTCACACCCAGAAGCCCAGGAGGGCGACGCCTTCCTCCAGGGCTCCCATGAGCACGGCTAAGTGCTCATCTTTCTAATTTTCTCACCCCAGCGCTTCGTTAAAGCTCATACTGTTGAGATTCAGAGCAGGGAGAAACTTGTCACCTATAGTGTTACTCTATGAGACTCTGTTTCCTTCCATGTCACCCCTCCCCCGGGTTACATGCTGGCTCCTCTCATTTGTCCGTCAGTTTCCGGGCAGCACCATCTGTTAGTTGCAGGTGTCCTGCACCGGGTTGGACGACCCTGTCCTTGCCAAGCGCACCCCGAGAGTCCCGGGCCCCACGCAGAGTGTCCCGGGTGGCGGACTCTGCTCCCGGGCTGCCACCCACTAGTCATGGCCGCAGTGCACGTCCTGTGGGTGGTGCTGATAACCGGACCGGAAGTAGAGTTTGGGGCCCACGTACTGGCCTCATATTGTCTCTGCGTAATACACGCTCTTAGAGAACTCGTCTTGAAGTTCGTACTAATCTTTACAATACTTCCAAGGGTTTGGAATTGCCGGGGCGAGGGGAGTCCACATTCACGTGTGAGTCGGATTTAGCTCCCTCCCTACTGGGGGGCGCTCCCAGTCTCCCCGTGGTCGGCAGGAGACTCCACCTGGACCACAGCGTTCAAATCGGAAAGACCGCCTGTGAGCGTGGGAGTCTGACACGGTGATGTCACCGAGACACGGCCTCTGCCCAGGCCCCTCACGCATTCCTCATCCGTCCTCGCCACTGGTGTCGCCTCATTTCCCTTTTCCAGTCCCCTGGGGCCATCGTGAAGCTGTCACTGGGTCCTAAGAGCTTGTGTATGACTACAGAGGCCAACCCTGTCTCAGGTTTGAAACATAAGCACGTTCTGTTTAAAAAAATGCATAGAGAATAATATAATGTGTGTGTATTCATATTGTGTGTGTATGTGAGTGTGTATATGTATGTGTGTGTGTGTATGTATACACATATTTTTAGATTAGAACACGATTTCCATGTACACATAGGGAACCGATAATACTCGAGAAGGAACGACGCTGCCCTGGCCATCGGGACCGTGCACTGAGCACCGGAACCGCTCCGACCCGCCCACGTGTGGCCACAGCACCCGCAGGACCGCTGCCGGCCGCCCTCACAGGAGCCCTCACCTTTGTCCTGTCCGAGCCCCTCACAGGACACCTGCTGCCCTGGCTCCCGGTGTGACCTTGGCGTTGAATCTGCAAGTTCTCCCCAGGGCGGACTGCATGCGTAGAGCGTCCATTTAAGCATATACACACACACCAACTGAACAGTTATTATTATTAGTTTACTTGCAAACCATCCCATGAAATTTCAAGCATAGTAAAGAGGTCTAATTCGTCTGAAAACTTTTTTTTTATAAGGCGAGAGAGTAAATCCGTGAGGTGTTCCAGGGCCCACTGGAATAACTCAAAGTCATCTCTCGGTTAGAAAGACTCTTAAAATTTAAACTTGGGAAGGTTGTCCAACATACTTAACCAAAGTATTATGTCATAAACTTTTTTTAATTTTAGGGAAAACAAAACATATTTCATGATAATAACTCTAAAAGACAAAATCAAACTTAAACCAGTTTTAGTATTAAATATTTTGTCCAGCCCAGCCGGTGTCGCTCAGCGGACTGAGCAACCTCCCATGGACTGAGAGGTCCGGGTTCGATTCCCAGTCAGGGCACAAGCCCTGATTGTGGGCTTGATCCCCAGTAGGGAGGTGCATGAGGCAGCTGATGGATGTTTCTCACATTGATGTTTCTTGCTCTCTAAAGAAATCAATTAAAACATATTTACATAAAACAATATTTTGTCCAGACCACAGGATCCTGCTTAACCTATATAAGTAATTAATCTTTTTAGGCCAATAAAATATCACCCTTCAGTAATGTCGTCAGGACGAGGAAACACACCACATGTAATACACAGACAGACACAGAGACCATACACATGGCCCGGCCAGTGTGGCTCAGTGGTTGAGCATCAACACATGCACCAAGAGGTTGCTGGCTAGATTCCCAGTCAGGACACATGCCCAGATGTGGGACAAATCCCCAGAGGGGGGCATGCGGGAGGCGGCCAGTCAAGATGTTCTCTCTTATGATGTTTCTCTCTCTCTTCCTCTTTCTAAAAATCAATAAAGAAAAAACAACAACAGTTTCCAAGAGCCTGTGCTGGTGTTCCCCAAGGCTCTGCTCACCCCTGGGTATGGGGGCAGGGCCTCAGCTCCAGGTCAGGCACAGAGCCCCTTGCCTGGTGAGGTTTTGTCAGGGGAAGCGAGTCCTTCCTGCTGGCTACACTGTCTCAGAGACCATGCGAGGCCTCTGACTGCGGGTGGGACTACATAGTGCTGGGCGGCTTGGCCTTGGTGACCAGTTGCAACATCGCACCTGTGGGTGCATGGGGGTGCCCTGGGTGCACTGGAATATGTCCAGGAAGGTGGCCAGGTTCTGCATGGAGCCCAGCACCCTGTGGGCAGATGGAGGGTCCTGAGACTGTCAGCTGCGTGGGGGACGCGGGGGCAGAGGACCTACAAGGCAGGTGAGTGGGGTAGCTCTGCATGGTCCCGTGGGCAGGAGCAGAGGGCATTCAGGAGAAGTGAGTGGTATTTGCTCAGGGAGGGACATTGGTTATGGGTCATTGGCCAGCAGGTTCTACCCCAAACAGGGAGGACAGGATCATAGAGAAAACCTACAAGAAACCCCCCAGATACAGCCTGTCTGTCCTGGAGGCTTGAGATGCCTCAAGGAGGGAGGGGTTCACATCTCTAATGTGAGGCTCCATTGGCCATTCACATTTTCCCCCCATTGTCCCCATGCCTCAGAGTCAATGCTCAGGGGGCTTTCTCCTGAGAGGAGGGGCTGTTGGGGAGGGGACTGAGCAGGGACAAAGATGCAGAGGCCTCCTTGGGACCTTCCCTGGGCTTCACCTGGCTGAGAGACATCAGTGATTCACTGTGTAAATGTTCCACACGTGTTTTATCCACTCATCTACTGATGGACCCTGGGGCTGTTTCCAGATCTCAGCTACTGTAAACAGTGCTGCTAGGAACACAGGGGTGCATATATTCTTCCTGATTGGTGTTTCAGGCTTCTTAGTGTATTTTCCTAGAAGTGGGATCACTGGGTCAAATGACAGTTCCATTTATACTTTTTTGAGGAAACACCATATTGTTTTCCACAGTGGCTGCACCAGTCTGCATTCCCACCAGCAGTGTACTAGAGTCCCCTTTTCTCCACACCCTCGCCAGCTCTTGTTGTTTGGTGATTTATTGATGGCAGCCATTCTGGCAGATGTGCAGTGATACTTAATAGTCCTTTTAATTTGCATCTCTAATGAGTAGTGATGTTGAGCATTTTTTCATATGTCTCTTGGTCATCTGCATGTCCTTTCGGAGAGGTGTGTATTTAGGTCCTCTGCCCATTTAAAAATTTTTTTTTTGTCTTCCTCTTGTTGAGTTGTATGAGTATTCTATATTTTGGAAATTATCCCCTATCAGACATGCCATTGGAAAATATGTTCTCCCAAAAGTGGGATCTTTTTTCATTTTAATTCTGTTTTCTTGGGCTGTGCAGAAGCTTTTTAGTTTGGGGTAGTCCCATTTATTCATTCATTTATTTATTCATTTATTCTGTTTCTCTTACCCTAGCCATTGTATCAGTGAAAATTCTGCTGTGTGTGATGTCTGAGGTTTTGTTGCCTACATTTTTGTCTAGGATTTTTATGTTTTTATGACTTACATTTAAGTCTTTTATCCATTTAGAATTTATTCTTGTGTATGGTGTAACTTGGTGGTCTAGGTTCATTTCTTTTTTTTTTTGCATGTACCTGCCCAGTTTATCAACACCATTTTTAACAGACTGCCTTTACTCCATTATATGCTCTTGCCTCCTTTGTCAAATATTAATTGAGCATAATGTCTTGTGTTGAGTTTTGGGTTCTTTGTTCTGTTCCATTGATCTATATGCCTGTTCTTGTGCCAGTGCCAGGCTGTTTTGATTACCGTGGCTTTGTAGTATAACCTGATATCCGGTATTGTGATCTCTCCTACTTTGTTCTTCTTTCTCAAGATTGCTGCCATTATTCAGGGTCTTTTATGGTTTCATATAAACTTTTGGGGTATTTGTCTAGTTCTGTGAAATATGTCGTTGGAATATTAATAGGGATTGGGAAGTTTCTGTGGATTGCTTTGGGTAGTATGTGTTATAACGTGCCAACGAGATAATCAGAGACGCACAGCCGAATTGTAAATGAGAGGAGCTCTCTATTCACCAGCGGGATGCAGGGAGCATAGTCTCCCCAATTCAACAGCCACCAGCATTCTTACAGTCCGGCTTATAAAGACCAAAGCCACATCCTCTTAATGCTTACTAGAAGGGGAATTGATGCAGATGAGAGGCATGAGGAGCTGTTACAAAGGTCAGGGCAATCATTAATCACAGTAATTTTTTGTCTATTTTTGGGTTTCTTAAGGCTATTACTAATCTCTTTATCTTTATGGTTCTGGTTTCTTAAGGCCATGGTGTTTTGATGAGTCAGAATGTGTATGTTTATCAATTGCTGGTCAGAATGGAGTTACTTAAATAGTCTACTTCATTCCCCACTGGATTTACGTATATGAGTCAAATCATTGACTCTCTTTCCTCCTCTGGCACAGGGATATATTGTCCCTTGACTACATCCTAGACTGTTATTCTACCACCAGGGACAAGCTCTCCCTCTCTCACTCAGTGTCCTATTTTCTTCCCTTCTTGACTATTCCTCCAATGTCCTGTCTTCCTGTAATATGTATGTCCCTTTTTTAAAAATCCTTTTTTATCTTTTCACTTAGTCTATTCTTTTCTCTTTGCTTCTTCCCTCTCCACAATCTTTTTTCAACTGACACAATTTTTCTTCAGCTTGCACAGACACTCTACGACTTACACAATCCTTCTTCAACTTCCCTAGTCCCTTCCCTGACATGAACCTGAGAGCTTGCTCAATCCACCTGCTGTCTGTACATCCCCCAGTTTTTCTTCTCCTCCTTCCCACTCAGACCTACACACATCTGCTTATCCCTCCACCTTCTCCCTTTCCATGTGACCTTACTGGACACCACCTGCCTCTTCCTCACCCCTAAGTCTATGAGCCCTGTTGCCATAGCCTCCTATTCCTTGGAACCCTTACTAATTTTTTGTTGTCTCCTTGGTATATGGGGATACCATCCTTAAATAGGGAACATAGATCTATGGTGAACTGCACCTGTTCCTGTTCCCCTGCTGTCACCTTGGCAAGGACTTCCCTGTGATTCCATTCCTACGTTCCCAATCCCATTTATACAGAGTAAGAACAATGTCAAGATTTCAATATTTTTAAGGGGTTTGGAGAGGCCTGGACGGTCTATTTTGCTTGTCCGCCTTCAGCCGTGAATGGTGCAGCCAGGTCAGCATGCTGTTGACCTTGACAGCCATTGGTGTAGTCAGGATGACAGTGTATGGTCCCTTCCAGGCCAGAGCTAGTCCCTGGGTGGTGAACTTCTTTACCCACACCGAGTCCCCAGGCTGGAAGGGGTGCACAGGGTCGAAGTTGGGCACAGGCAGGGCATCATGGACATGTTTATGGATGGCCTTCTGGGTGCACTGCAGGGCCTGCAAGAACTTGCACCCTTTAATTCTTCTCTGAGCTTGGGAAGAATGGGAGGAGGTCGACCATACATACTTTCATAAGGGGTAGAATCCTCCCGGTATGGGGTACTCCTCACCTGTAAGAGGGCCAGGGGGAGCAGAGTGGTCCAGTTTCCACCAGTTTCTAAAGTAAATTTGGTAGTAATTTTTTAACTACATTGGTGACTGTCTCTGTTTTGGTAGGGTAAGCCTCAACCTACCCATAGGAATTGTCTAAGTAAACCAGGAGGTATGTACATCCTGATGCTGGGGGCTTAACTTCTGTAAAATCTATTTCCCAATGTTCCCCTCGAGAGGCTCCTCGAGCCCGAATTCCCAGGGGAGCTTTTCTACCCTGCTTAGCATTAACCTGGGTACAGAGAGTGCACCTTGACACAGTGCTATCCACCACAGTGTCTAAATTGGGTATGTAGCACCTGCCTCTCAGGAGTTAAGTAAGCTTGGTGTAACCTAAGTGGATAGTCTGGTGCAGCTGGTTGACTAAAGTTCAACCTAGAGCCTCTGGGACCAACAATCTCTCATCAGGCAGTGTCCACCACCGTTTGGTTCTTGGGTGCTTGCTTCTGTTCAGCCAAGTCATTTTCTGACCAAGTGTATCTGCAGAGTCCCCACTGATTTTAGGGTTGCCTCTCGAGCTTCCTGATCTGAAGCAGGACTTCCCCGAGCCTCTGTGGAGTTCCCTTTTCGATGTCCTTCCCAGTCAAGGTTAATAATCCTCCTTTTTGGTAGATGGCGCTATGCACGTGCACTGTGGCAAAGGAATAACTGCTGTCAGTGTAGATGGTTACTGACGTTCCCTTGCCTTATTGGAGAGCCTGGATTAGGGCAACTAGTTCTGCTCTTTGGGCAGAAGTTCTCCTATTCAAGGACAGAGACCAGGTTACACTGTCCAGAGTTCTTATTGCGTTCCCAGCATACCTGATTTCTTTCTGGACATAGCTACCTGCATCCTTGAATAATACCTCATCTGATGATGGCAGTGGGACATCCTTGAGGTCGGGGCGGGCTGTCTGCACTATGTTGATTACCTCCAGGCAGTCCTGTAGAGGTTCCTTCGGGTCGTCATCTGGAAGCAGGCTGGCAGGGTTGATGGTCAACATCTTGTGGAGCTTCATGTGGGGCTGGGCTGGATGGCAGTGACCAGCAGGTGATCAATCACTGGAGGAGATCACGTCTGAGTACGGGGTATGGGCATTCCTGCATGACCAGAAACAAATAAGTCACAGTATTTTCCCCAAAGTCTATAGTTATCTTTGAAGTCCAGAGGTAAGAGTGCCGACTCTCCGGTGGCATCTTGCATGGATGTATTTTGGAGGCTAGGGGCCCCATTGGCTGGTCAGGACTGAGTAGGCTGCACCAGTATGTATTAGGAACCTGACCAGTTTCTCACTACTCGTGTTGTTACCCTGGACTCCCGGGGGCTCAGTTGGAAGAAGCCTTGGCCCCGTCATTCTTCTAAATCAGGATGACTTTGTACTTTGTTCCTCTGCCCACTTTTATCAACCTTTCTCTCTCAACGCTCTGATGCAGCTGCACCTCACCTTTCCTTCACTTGCTCTGACCTTCGGCTCCTGCGCCCTCTGGGTCAGTGCCTGAGTGCCCGCCCGCCACCTGCCCTGCCCCCCCCATCACCACATGCCTGGTCACTGGACGCCCCTTGCCACCTCCCCTGGGTGGGTGTGAGGCTGGAGCTCAGGTGGAGGTGGCGTCAGGCTCCTGGAGGCTATATTGCTGGCGGCCTTGGTGGGGCCACTCCCCCTGCTTGGTGCAGCTGCCACTGGTGCTTGCTCACTGAGGGAGGTTCACCTTCTCTGAGGGTGGGGGAAGGACGGGGTTCCTGTCCTCAGGTATCTCTTGGGGCCCAGTTCGGGGCCCACTACCAGTATTAGACTAACTGTGACAACGTTGAGGGAGACACAGTAGGGAGGCGGATGAAGACAAAAACAAGGAAGGACACACGAGACAGAAACATTCGCTTTGTCCGCCTGGCCGCTCCCCTCGCAGACACAGATAAGGACTCACACAGGCTCCGTGACAGGCATTGTGAAGCGTGGTCATTCACATACACAGTCACACCGTTCAAACTTCCATCCAAAAATTGCCTATCCTGAGCGGCGTCTATGCAGCTTGGGAGGTGATCAGACTCCCCTTCCA
This sequence comes from Molossus molossus, assembly GCF_014108415.1. Taxonomy (NCBI): domain Eukaryota; kingdom Metazoa; phylum Chordata; class Mammalia; order Chiroptera; family Molossidae; genus Molossus; species Molossus molossus. Next base: position 103,825,607 of record NW_023425347.1, on the reverse strand, counting down.
CCCCAGAGGCAGGCTGTGTGAGGAGAACCAGAGGTTCCTGGCACTGGGGAGAGAGCTGGGAAGGAGGCCATCGGGATCCCTGTGAGGAGTCATTTCCCCAGGCTACAGAAACCATTTTTCTGGGGCAGACTTTTCTCATCAAAGTGGCTTTAGCCTGGGGGGTGGTCCCCAATTGAGACCCCTTTGAATCCCCACCCCCACTGGCTGTGAGGAGTTAGCGGCTAGTACAGAAGCACACCTGAGCTTCACCAGCTCTCAGAGACTTCCAGTCAGTCAGTAGGCAGAGACGTGTCTCTGGGTGATTTGAGCCTTGGACCTGGCTCACAGTTGTAGGATTTCCTGACTTTGTGGACCAGGCTATGAAGGGATCCTGGGCCCCTGTGCTGAGCCATTAGCCCATGCTGCAGGAACCGCTTTCTTCAGGCAGAGTTTCTGTCTCCAAGTGACATTTGCCAGAAGGAAGCGATTGCATCACCTGCTGGAAACCCCCTTACTCTTCCTGCCTGGGGGTGGGGGGGTGTTAACATCCCACTGAGATCTGCACTCTGAGGCTGATTAAGTGACTGAGACTAAGAGTCAGCCTGCAGGCAGAAGCAGATCTCTGGGACATTTGAATCTTTGCCTGCCTATGACTCTACCCAGGAGAGTAAGACCAGACATTGGTGTTCAGCTTGGTCCCTTCCATACACATCCACACCCAGCAGAGGGAGCCACAACCTGCAGAACATCCATGTCCACAGGAAGACTCTGCTGGCTCCAAACCCTGCTGAGACAGCGAATATGGTGAAACAAAGAAACAAGTCCCAAAGGAAAGAACAAGAGAATTCTCCAAGAGCAGGGCTATGAAATGGAGTTAAGCAAGTTATCAGATATAGAGTTCAGAGTAATGATTAAACAGATGCTCAACAGTGTGAGAAAATATATAGAAACAATGAAAAACGACCCATCAGAATGAAGAATGACAGCAGAAATAAAGAATACGCTGGAAGGGCTGAAGAGAGTGGTGTGAGTCAGCGGCTTCCACCTAAGATCATGGTGCATGGGAGCTGGACCTCAGGGCTTTCCTTGTTGACAGGACCATCAAGGTGAGAAAAGACCAAGCTAGGAGTCATTTTACCCTGGGGACTCCTAAATGTATCTGTGGCTAGAATGACATATACTGAAATGACTGAAAGATTATAATGTGACATATTGGCCCCTCTGGTATACTGAACTTGCCCTTGTGTCTGTCTTCAGCCTTAATGCCTTATTTGATTTTTGGAGATTTTTCAAGTACACTGGGGAGCCATCAAGTCTGGTTGTTAGCCATGGACAGCAAACACTAATAGGGTTAAAAACAGCTGTTGTACAGACTACTCCTCCCCGTGATCTGGCAGCCACCCAAATTCCTCCCTCTTCACCTTCTTCAATTCAGGGTCAGGGTGTGTTGAGTTATAGCCCATCTCGTTCACCCAGTACCAACCCCACGTTCACCTCCAGCTGTATGACTGGATACAGCCCTCAGCTGCAAGGTCTGTCATCAGGTGGCAGTGGTTCTTATGGCCCATCAGTGACCCACTCACCCATCAGTGGTTATAGAAAGTTGGCAAGCTATAGTCCCTCTCCTTCTCCTTACCTTACTGTGGTTGGACCAGCGGAGAGCAGTGGATTGAGATCTCGCTCCCTACTTCATCCACCGTCTGTAACTCCCCTACTGACAAGCAAGACTACATGACAGACCTACGCACTTTGGATACTTTGCTTAGAAGTGAAGAAACAGCATAGAGTAAAGCTGGGGAGCCCAGATTGTACCTCGCCTTCCAGCCGTCCACCTTCGGGAACTACAATCCTTCTATGGAGGAACTTTCAGTATCAGCTTGTTTATAGATCTCAGGCTCCGTGTGGAGCAAACATGACTCCGATCTCAGTTCTGAACAAGCTGCAATGGAGGTTTGGGCAAGAGTGACGATGAATAGACAACTTCTTGATGATATGGGTTCATGGACAGCTAAGTGCAGAAATTGGATCAATGAGACGATATTAGTGTCCCTTGTACAAGAGATTGAGTCTGTCAGCACACAGATGAGATCATGGGTTGTGCAGAGCAGCACAGAGGAGAGGCTAATATTACCAGCTCAAAACAAGCTGCGCTGGTCCAAGCTCCTCTCATTCCAACTCTGAATACAATCGTGCAGTATCCAGATCTTACACCAAACCAGGAATACTCATTCGAAAGGATCAAAGAACATTCTCAAGGAGGCTGTATGAGCTCCTTCGGATGGAATAGAGATGGAGACTTCACAGGACGCAAGTGGGATGCAGACCTGCCCGCCGATTCTGCTAACAGGCATGTGTGTCGCACCTACCTTGATTCCAGATCACCTCCACATTCTACATACCCTGCCCGAAACACATTTACTTCTCAGCTCTTTGTTCAGACACCAAATAAACCAGATGTGACCGATCAGAATGTTTTTTGCATTTATCAGAGTGCTATCAACCCTCCCCTTTATGAGCTAATCTACCCATGTCATGTCTACAGTCTTCCAAGGGGCAGAGATAGTATGTTTCATTCATTGCTAATGCTCCTCTACATCATAAAGACCAAAGAGTCACGAATACTTGGGAGAGTTCATCTTGGTCTATCCGGTATGAATATTTTGGGGATTTTGGGCGAGTAGTGAGAAATCATGTGATTCCAAACACTTGGACTTGTATTTGACTGAATCAGAAATTGAATCTACGCATCTGCATCACCACCTCTTTTGTTTATGGCACGTGTGTATGTTACAGACTCTGGATTGAATGGATAATTAGCTATTTTTTAAACTTCCTTGTGAAAGTATGTCCTGTATCTTCCACACCAACAGATTTACCCTCGACTTTTTATCACATTTCAGATTTTTCAGTCGCTTACAAAACTGCAACCCTTCAGGATTTTTGTTGACCTAAAACAGTGCAATCCCCCATTAGTTAAATAAATATGAGTTCATTTTTTCATTGTAATTTCTAAGTAAGAGTCACCTACTGAATCTTCCCAGCAAAAGTTGCTTTTTCAATTACCTTATTTAGTATAAATACTTAAAAAGAAACAAAGAACATTGTTAACTTCTTTATTGCTCTCCCTCTCTCTTTCCCCAGTGTTTGGCAAATCAGCCCAAGGCCCACATTTTAAAAATGAGATCAACTTCTAAGTAATGTATTAGTTAGTTCATGTGCATTTAAAAAATATTACTGGAAGAAGTTTGACAGTATTGTGTTTGAAAAGTCTACTCTTGGATTAAATTTGGCTGATAGACTTAAACTATTTGGGGCTTAGTTAAGAAGCTGAGGACATCAAGAAAACTACTGCTTTGGTTTTTGTTTTTGTTTTCATCTTCACCTGAGGATATGTTTTGTGTGTGTGTGTTTTCTTTATTGATTTTACAGAGAGAGGAAGTGAGAGGGAGAGAGAGATACAAACATCGATGAGAGATAACATCGACTGGCCGCCTCCTGCATGCCCCCACTGGGGACAGGGCCCACAACCTGGGCATGTACCCTGACTGGGAATCAAACCAGCGACCTCTTGGTGCGTGGGTCAGTGCTCAACCACTGAGCCACACTGGCCAGACACTGTCATTTTTTTATCCTAACCCAAGGACATTTTTGCATTCATCTTCAGATAGAGTGGGAGGGAGAGAGGAAGGAAGAGAGAGAGAGAAACATCAATGTGAGAGAGACACATCGACTGATCGCCACCTACATGGCCCCAACCAGGGTCGGGGACAAACTGCAACCGAGGTATGTGCCCTTAGCAGGAACCAAACCCAGGTCTCTATGGTCCCTGGGCCAACGCTCTAACTGTTGAGCCAAACGGGCCAGGACAAAACACTGTTTTTTAAAAGTTGATTTTAGAGAGACAGAGAGAGGAGAGAGAGACAAATATCAATGTGAGAGAGAAACGTCCATTTGTTACCTCCCGTATGCACCCAGACCAGACCTGGTATTGAACCTGCAAATCAGGAATGTGCCTTGACCAGAAGTCAAGTTGTCCACCTTTTGGTGCACAGGACGACACTCCAACCAGCTGAGACACTCAGGCCAGGGCTGCTTTGGTTTTAATAACTCGAGTCAAATACAAAAATTTTTCTAAGACGCCTATCTCTATGTCCTCCATTTTACAATTTTAATTCCAGCCCTGGCCAGCTTGGCTCAGTGGTTAGAGCATCAGCCCATGGACGGGGGAGTCCCAGGTTTAGTTCCCGCTAAGGGCATATGCCTAGGTTGCAGTTTGTCTCAGGTCCCAGTTGGGGTCATGTGGATGGCGACTACTCTGTGGGTCTCTCTCGTTCTGATGTTTCTCTCTCTCATCCTCCCTCTTTCCCTCCCACTCTATCTGAAGATAAATGCAAGGGTGTCCTCGGGTGAGGATAAAAAAAAAATTGTTTTTAATTCCATAATACTGTTTGATTTTAAGTTGTTTGTTTTGTTTTTGTTATTTTTTAATAGATCATATGATATCTTAATATTTAACTGTTTAGGTATATTCAATTTATCTGGAAAGTAAGAAGTTACCAGGTTTGTAAGTTTAGCTTGACTCTTGATCTTTATTTTTCTAACGTGTAGATGTAGTATCTCTTAAGGCCAGCCAGCAATTGCCTTTATTTTCTGGATTAAAATATTAGACTGCTTCTGTTACCTGGAAATAAATAATACCAGTATGTTCAGAATAACTGCATGTCAGTATTATATGAGCAATCAATTGTATAATTCTATAAATTCTCTTTTTAAAAGTTGTTTCTGTTTTTTAAAAGTCACCTCCATGGGAAAGGAGTTTCTATCTTTTAACTGCTTTAGATATATGTTCATATGTTTGCTATGATCTTTTAGAAGAAAATATCAATTAAACGTGAAATATAAGAACATACAAAAAAAATAGAACACACTGGAAGGAATAAACAGCATATAAGAGGAAGTTGAGGATCAGATCAGCAAATTAAAAGACAGGGTAAAAAAATCACTCAAACAGTGAACCAAAATGAAAAACAATTTAAAAACAGGTAGGAGAGCCTTGGCCAGTGTAGCTCAGTTGGTTGCAGCATTATCCCATACACCAAAAGTTTGTCGGTTCAATCCCTGGTCAGAGCACATACCTAGGTTGCAGGATTGGTTCCTGGTTGGGACCCATATGAGAGGAAACCAACAATGTTTCTGACATTGATGTTTGTCTGTCTGTCTCTCTCTCTCTCTCTCTCGTTCTTCCTCTATCTAAAATCAATAAACATATTCTCATTAAATATTAAAAATAAAAGTAAAATAAAATTGCACCCAGCCAGTGAAGCTCAGTGGCTGTGTATGGAACCATGGCACTAAGAGGTTGCCAGTTTCATTCCAAGTCAGAGCACATGCCCAGGTTGTGGGCCTGATCCCCAGTGAGGGGCATGCAGGAGGCAGCCAATCGATGTTCTCTCTCATTGATGTTTCCATCTCTCTCTCCCTCTCCCTTCCTCTCTCTCTAAAATCAATAAAGAAAAAAAAATAATAAAACAAAATAGAAAAAACTGGAGTTCAGTTGAAGAGAGCTGTCAGGCACAATGAAACATAACAACATCTACATCATAGGAATACCAGAAGAAGAAGATAGTAATCAAGGGTTAGAGAATCTGTTTGAAGAAACAGTGGCAAAAGACTTCCCTAACATGGTGAAGGAAAAAGCCATACAAGTTTGGGAAGCACAGAAAGTCCCAAGAAAAAAGAAGGCAATGAGGCCCATACCAAGACAAATCATAATTAAAATGCCAAAAATTAAAAACAAAGAGAGAATCTTAAAGGCAGCCAGAGAAAAACAACATTTTACCTACAAAAGAGCCCCCATATTAGCGGATTTCTCAACAGAAACACTACAGGACAGAAGGAAATGGATTGATATATTCAAAGTAATGACAGACAAGAAACTAAATCCAAAACTACACTACTCTGTCCACTCAAAATAAAAGTTGAAATAAAGAGCTTCCCAGATGAACAAAAAAGGCTAAATGAATATATTACCACCAAACCAGCCTGGAAGAAATGTTAAAGGGACTCCTGTGATAAGCAGAAGCAATAGAGAGAATATAGGCATAATAAACAAAATGGGCAAGAAATAGTACCTATCAATAATAACCTTAAATATCAATGGATTGAATGCTCCAATCAAAAGACACATAGTAGCTGAATGAATAAGAAAGCATGACCCATATACATGTTGTCTACAAGAGGCCAACTCAGAACAAAAGACTCACACAGGATGAATGTGAAGGGATGGAGAAAATACTTCCAAGCAAATGGAAAAGAAAATTAAAAAAAGCTGGGGTAGCAACACTCATCTCTGACAGAATAGATTTCAAAATGATGACCATAACTGGAGACAAAGAAGGCCACTACATAATATTGAAAGGATCTATCCAACAGGAGGATATAACCTTGGTAACCATATATGCACCCAACATAGGAGCACCAAAAGATATTACAAAACTTCTGGAGGACTTCAAAGGAGAAATCGACAGCAATACAACCAGAGCAGCGGACTTCAACACCCCGCTGATATCACTGGATAGATCCTCTAGACTAAAAATTAACAATGAAATGGAGACTTATATGACACATAAGATCAGATGGATTTCATTGATATTTACAGAGAATTACACCCACAAAATGGAGTTTATACATTCTTCTCAAGTGCACATGGGACATTTTCAAAGATAGGTCACATGTTAGGACACAAACTAAATCTCTACAACTTCAAGAAGTTTGAAATCATATCAAGCATCTTCTCAGATCACAATGGCATGTAACTGAAAACTAATTAGAACAAAAACCACTCAAAAACATTGAGACACATGGAGGCTAAATATCATGTGCTTAAACAATGAATGGTTTACTCAATGAAAATGAAGCGACAAAATCTATGGGATGCAGCAAAAGCAGTCTTGAGAGGGAAGTTCATAGTGTTTCAGTCCTCCCGTTTCAGTCCTACCTCAAGAAAAAAGAAAAATTTGTAATTGACTATCTAACCCTAAAACTTAAAGAACTAGAAAGTGAACAAATAGAAAAACCCAGAGGTAGCAGAAAGAAGGAAATAATAAAGATCAGAGTGGAAATAAATGATAGAGACAAAAACAAACATATGAAAAAATAATACAAAAGATCAACAAAACCCAGACCAGGATCTTTGAAAAAATAAACAAGATTGATGAGCCTTTAGCCAGCTTCACCAAGAAACAAAGACAAAAGACCCAAATAAAAAAAATCAGAAACAAAAGAGATGGAACAACTGACACCACAAAAATGCAAAGAATTGTTCACAGTATTTGTGAACAATTATATGCCAACAAACTGGACAAGCTAAGTGAAATGGACCAATTTTTAGAATCACACAGTCTCCCAAAACTAAACCAGAAAGAGCCAGTAAACCCAAACAGACCAATAACAACTAAGGAAATTAAAGCAGTAATCAATAAATCCCCCTTGAACAGAAGCGTGTGTCAAGACAGCCTCACAGGGCAGTTTTACAAAACAGCCAAAGAAGAACTAACACGAATTCTTTTCAAACTATTCCAAAAAAATCAAGAGGAAGGAAGACTTCCAAGCTCTCTCTATGAGGCCAGGATAATCCTAATTCCAAAACCAGATAAAGACACTACAAAGAGAATTACAAACCAATATCCCTGATGAACATAGAGACCAACATTCTCAACAAAATATTAGCCAATGGGATCCAACAATGTGTTCACCATGACCAGGTGGGATTTATCTCAGGGATGCAAGGCTGGTACAATATTTGCAAATCAATAAATGCGATGGGTGGCCATGGAGCCTAAGCTGAGGCATCAGACAGGGCGGGAGGGGGGCTGGGCGACAGGGACCCCTCAGCACAGAACCGGCTCCTGCTGTGCGCGAGGTCAGCACCCTTGTCAGCTGGACGCTGCGGTGGCGGAGCTCTCTGCCCAGATCCCCAGGGATGGACAGGGCGCTGACCTCCCACCTCCAGCCTCCTGAGGAGGAGGGCGCCTTAGGGCTCCGTCTGGAGACCCCGCCCGCCCTGGCACCTGGGTTCTGGCCAGTGGGGGTCCGGGAGGAGCTTGGGTGGAGCCCAGGTGGAGGGCGAGATGCGCCCAGCAGCCAGGGTGACACTTCTCCCCAGGGCCACCTTGTCACCCCCGGTGTGGTTGGGAGCCCGGGGAGGACCGTCTGAAATGTCTCCTTCCCTGGAGCAGAGGGGCCGTGCACGCGAGGGGTCCTCCCAAATGAGTGAGACTAAACCGCTGTGGAAACAGGGTCCCCGGGCAGCCTGCGCCCTGTAAGGACTGTTGACTTGCTCTCCGCGAGCAGCCCCCCAGGAGGGTGGTTTCTGTGAAATGCACACTCGCCCCTGTTCCTCCAGTGACAGCGAGGCTTCCTCTGTAGAGTAAAACAAGAATCCTTACTGACATGAATACGTTTGTCCTTATAGTACAATTCCAGCTACTAAATGTAGAAGGCAGGGTAGAATTAGGGACAGCACCCCATTGGGAACCACCAAAGTAATAATTATTTCAGAGGGAATCACCAGTGGATACTGAAGCTAACAGGTGGAAGTGGATGAGAAACAAGATGTTTGCATCGCCCCCAGGTGCCTGCCCACCAAATGCTTCCTGCAGGGGGTGAATCTTAACTAGCGGAGGAGGGAGCTGGTAGACACCCGGACCAAGTGATCAGAGTTAACATGACGGGACCTGGGACAGAGTGAATATTCGGTGCCCCTTGGGACGATGCACCGAGGATCCACTATCACTTCTGTTTCATTCCTGCCAATAACAACAAAAAAGCATAATCTGAATCTAATTTTAGGAAAACATCAGACAGACCCAAATGAAGGACATTATACACATGGGCCGTGTGCTTCAGAGACACCAAGGTCAGGAGAGACAAAGACTGGAGAACTGTTCTGGACTGAAGGAGATGGAGAGAGACATGCCGGGGCCTGGGTTAGGATGTTAGTAGCACAACTGGAGAAATTTGAATAGGTCTCTGCATTTTAATACTGTGTCAATGATAATTTCTGGAAGCATATACCATGTTGATGGATTGGAAGAATTAGCATCATTAAAATGTCCATACTACCCAAAGCAATCTATAGATTCAATGCAATCCTCATCAAAATACCAACGATATACTGCACAGAACTGGAAAAAATACGCCAAAAGTTTGTATGAAACAAACAAAAAAACCCTGAATAGCCACAGCAATCTTTAAAAAGAAGAACAAAGGAGGAGTGATCACAATGCCAGATATCAGGTTATACTAAAAAGCCATCATAATCTAAACAGCCTGGTACAGGCACAAGAACAGGCATATAGATCAATGGACCAGAACAGAGAACTGAGAAATGGACCCAAGACATCATGTTCAATTAATATTTGACAAAGGTAGCAAGAGCATAATTGGAGTCATGACAGTCTCTTCAATAAATGGTGTTGGGAAAACTGGACAGCTACCTGCAAAAAAAACGAAGCTAGACCACCAACTTATGCCATACACAAGAATAAACTTATAATGGATAAAAGACTTAAATGTGACTCAAGTGAATCCATCAAAATCCTAGAAGAAATTGTAGGCAACAAAATTTCAGACATCACACACAGCAGAATTTTCACAGATACGACACCTAAGGCAAGAGAAACAAAGGAAACAATGAACACACGGGACTACATCAAACTAAAAAGCTTCTGCACAGCAGAAGAGACAACTAGCAAAATGGAAAGGGAACCCACTACAAGGGGGGCATCATTGCCAACGATACATCAGAGAAGGGGGTAATTTCCAAAATATATAAAGTGCTCATACAACTCAACAAAAGGAAGACAAAGAACTCAATTGAAAAATGGGCAGGGGACCTAAAGAGACACCTCTCTAAACAGGACATACAAATGGCCAAGAGACATATAAAAAATGCTCAACATCACTAAACATCAAAGAGATGTAAATTAAAATAACTATGAGGTATGACCTCACACCTGTCAGAATGGCCGCCATCAACAAATCATCAAACAACAAGTGCTGGCGAGGGTGTGGAGAAAAGGGGACTCTAGTACACTGCTGGTGGGAATGCAGACTGCTGCAGCCACTATGGAAAACACTATGGTGTTACCTCAAAAAATTAAAAATTGAACTGCCCTTTGATCCAGTGATCCCACTTCTAGGAATATACCCTAAGAAGCCTGAAACACCAATCAGGATGAACATATGTACCCCCATGTTCATAGCAGCACTGTTTACAGTCGCTAAGATCTGGAAACAGCCCAAGTGTCCGTCAGCAGATGAGAGGATGAAGAAGCTGTGGACAGCTCCACGTGACGTTGGGACCTGCGGCTGAGGCAGTCTGTCTTCCGGGCCATGGAAGAGCATTTCCCTGTTTATTGGCAAAGCTGTCATTATTCAATTGGTATCAGGTTCTGACTTGCACAAGTAACATTCTTCGCTCTTAAAACCCTGGAGGGTGCCGGGTTTTTGGGCAAAGGTCGATTTCTCAAATGTTTGTCTGCGAAGTTGGACTCACTGTCCCGATGGGTGATGATGGAAAACATTAGGGATCAAGAAACGCAGGGACGTGGGTGGGTCTCCTGCTGCTTCCCGCAGGGCACAGGACAGCCGTGCTCAGGCCTCAGCTGCTCCTGGACTGGGTGCTAATGATGTCTGCACACGATCAGGCAGTGTTTCCAGCACAGGCCTGAGTGTTGTTGTTTTAAGTAGAGAACAGGTGAGCGCCTCCTTGTTGTAATTAAATAAGAGGCTTGGCTCATCCAGAAAAAAAATAAGAGCTGTGGCACATCCTGGCTGGGGTGGGGTCAGTGGTTAGAGCGTCGGCCTGCAGACAGGAGAAACCCTGGTTTGGTTCCCATAAGGGCACATACCTCGGTTGCCATTTGTCCCCGGCCCCGGTTGGGGTCGTGTGGGTGGCAAAAATTCCAAGTGTCTTTCTCACATCGATGTTTCTCTCTCTCTCTCTTCCTCCCTCTCTCCCTCCGGCTCTATCTGAAGATGAATGCAAAAATGTCCTCACCCGAGGATTAAAAACAAAAAGCTGTGGTACATGTACACAATGGAGTACTGTGCAGCTCTAAGAAAGAAAGATCTCTTATCCTTTGAGACGACATGGAGGGACCTGGAGAGTATTATCCTAAGCGAAAGAAGCCAAGCAGAGAAAGACAAATACCACATGCTCTCACTCATTTGTGGAATATAATGAACAAAACGAACTGATGAACAAAATAGACCCAAAGACATAGAAGTAGGTTCCAGATTGACAATCGTCAAAGGAGGGGGTGGTCAGAGGGAAGGGATAAACCACAGAACTTATATGCATGTATGTGTAACCAATGGACATAGACAACAAAGCTGGGGACGGGGTGGGGAGGGGATGGGGAGGAGGGTGTCAATGGGGGAAAAAGGAAAAACAACTGTAACAAAAATAAATTAATAAAAATGAAAAATAAAGAAATGTGATGGAGCACATAAAGTCATTGAAAGGTAAAAATCATTCAGCCCAGGCTGGTTTGGCTCAGCGGTAGAGTGTCAGCCACAGGACCAATGAGTCTCGGGTTCAGTTCTGATCAAGGGCACGCAACTTGGTTGCAATTCATCCCTGGCCCTGGTTGGGGTCTTACAGGAGGCAACCAGTTGATGTGTCCCTCTCACGTTGATGTTTCTCTCTTTCTCCTTCCCACATTATCTGAAGAAAAATAGAAAGAAAAGTCATATACATATCAACAGATGATGAAAAAGTATTTGAGAAAATCCAGCACCCATTTCTGATAAAAACACTCTGCAGAGTGGGAATAGAGGGATCATATCTCAAGATAATAAAGGCCATATATGAAAAACCTATGGACAACATCATACTCAATGGACAAAAACTAAAAGCATTTCCCTTAAGATCAGGAACGAGACAGGGATGTCTGCGTCGCCGCTCTTATTCAGCAAAGTACAAGAAGTCTTAGCCACAGCTATTAGACAAGAAGAAACAAATAAAAGACATCGAAATTGGACAGGAGGAAGTGACACTGTCATTCTCAGATGACATGATATTGTACATAGAAAACCCTAGAGAGCCCATCAAAGATACAGGATTTCACAGTGCAGCTCACATGAGGTCAGACCCTCTCCCACAAGCCGGGGAGGGGCCTGGACCGCAGAGACCAGTCTCCACGTTCACCTGACGCAGAGCAGAGCCGGCGCAGCGCAGGGCCCCTCGCTGGATCCTCGCACCGGGTCTGGGTCCGCAGGGTGGTCCTGGGTGAGCTTCTTTGGAATCCTGCCCACTACACCAAGTCCTGTCGACGTAAGAAACGTTCAAAGCTGAGAACATTGTGAGTTTATTTGAGCCAAATTGTCGACAAATGCCAGGAAACAAAACCTCAAAGATTGAAATAACGCTCTGGGAATGGCAGTTGTGCCCTTAATTTATACCCGACACTCAAAAGAGAAGATGTGACTGGGGTGCACGGACCCACTGGTGACCGATGAGGGGGCGGAGAGAGCAAAGCGGGGAAACCCTGGGCTTGGACAAAAGGTAAATGATAGACCCAGGCTCCTTTACCTGGTGGTGCAGGACAGTTCACAGTCAACAATTCACATGACGCTGATAAGGAGGGGATGTGTGGTCTCCACCCTGGTGCCCTGGTTGTGCCCTGAGGGGTGTGACAGAGGGAAGTCACTCCACCTGACAAAGGTCTGTTATCTTAGAGGCAGAAAGACAAGGGCTCCATGAAGGTGAAAATTGACCTTTGTCCGGGGAGATGCAGACCTGGGCCCTGTACCTGCCATAACCTGCTTCTAGTTACAAGGTAAATCTCAGACCCTCCTTTGTGGCTACTTTAGTAATATTTTGTTTGTTTGTTTATTGGTGCAGGGTCGACACTCAACCACTGAGACACACCGGCCGGACTTTCTTTTTCAAGTTGTCCCCACCCGGACCTTTAACACAGGGAATCAGCAGGCGGTCGCCATCCTCGCGGCAACTCCTGCATTTCCGCAAGCGCAGAGCTCGCGTGCCTTTTTCACCAGAATGCTCGAGAACGTGAAAATCTTTCGTTTGACCATTTCGCAAGCTCAAGATATTATTATTATTTTTAATAATATGTTTTTATTGACTTTTTAGAGAGGGGAAGCGAGAGATAGAAACATCGATGTGAGAAACATCCATCAGCCGCCTCCTGCTCGCCCCCTGCTGGGAACAGAGCCCACAACCCGGGCCAGTGCCCTGACCAGGACTCGATCCGGGACCTCTCAGTCCATGGGACACGCTGCATCCACTGAGCCACACCCACTGGGCAGGATATTATTAAGGCTTGCCCAGAATGTCCCCTTTTAGGAGGGACTCCAACATCGCCAAGAGTCTATCCTGGGGGTTAACCCCTAATGCCTATGGCAAGCAGATGTAACACATACTCCATCCTTTAGTGGATTTCAGTGGGTCCATGTTACCGTTGACACCATTCCAAGTTTTTGCATTGAACAGCTGCAGTACCGGGGAAAAGCCAAAGACGTTAAGCGTCACTGGCTGTCCTGTTTTGCACATATGGGGGCGCCACTGGAAATTAACACAGGTGGTGGGCCAGCCCATACATCTCAAAGCAAGAACTTATTCCTCCAACAGTGGAGCGCTGGGCATAAAACTGGCATCCCCTAAACCCTACATGACAGGCTACTGTTGAACGTGCACATGCTACTTTAAAGTTATTAATTACAGAACAAAAAAGGGGGAATATGGGTGAACCCCCTGTGAACCAACTTTCTCTGACAATCTATACCCTTAATTTTTAAAATTGTGGTCGCTTTGGTACCACAGCCCTGGAGAGACATTTTCAACATAAAGCTTCCCCCACGGGGCCCCAGGCTGTGGTCCGGTCCCGGGATCCACAGCAGGGGCCTGAGTGGGAAGGTCCTGTGGAGTCATTGGCGTGGGGGCGAGGGGGGGCCTGTGTTTTGTCTCCTACAGGTGCCAGGGGCTGTGACTCAGGGGATAAGACCTCACCATGAGCAGGAAGGACCTGCCCTTCAACCCGGTTCCTCAGATGGCGCAGCTGACCCTGGACCCTAACCGTTACCCTCATGCTCATTCTCGGGGCTCCACTCGAACCTTTCCGGGGTCCCTTGGGGCAGCCTTACGCAGCTGCAGCAACGGTCTGAGGAAGTAGCTGCTCGATTCGAGGCCTCGCAGGCAGCTGTGTTTGGGCTGGGAGGGCGTGGAGGCCGTGGCCACTCGCTCCACGTCACGCGGTGGTTGGTTTGGTCACAGTGTGTAAGGAACCGCAGTGCCTTGGGGTGCCCGCTCCCTGCCCTGGACAGTGGGCAGCAGCACTTGGAGTGAGTGTGTTTGTTAAGAATCTCGGCTGAAAACAGCCCGGGGCCGTGGGAACAGGAGGAATGCTGGGCTGGACTAACATCAGCAGCAGGACAGGGTCTGAAGGACTCAATTAGCTCAAACACAGTGTCTCCTAGGGCTCTGCTAAGACAATAAGTCAGCTGCATCCAGACATGGGGAGCATTGCTCCCTTGTGATGCCCCCTCACGCCAGCCCTGTCTGCTTGTAGTTCATTGTGGTGCGAGGACCCCGGGCAGCTCAGGAGTCAGCGGGTGGTCAGCACGGGGCAGACAGAGAACAGTGGGGCCGGGAGCATCAGACACGCACAGGTGCACACACACAGGTGCACACAGGCAGGTGCACACACATGCACACACAGGTGCATACTCATAGGTGCACACAGGTGCACACACACCACATGATTCACAGACATGATTTTAAGTGGAGGTCCCGTGCAGAGGGCCAAGGGAGGGGTTCTCTTCAGTAAAAGGAGCTGAATCACCGCACAGGGGGACGGAAGGAAATGACTTCTATGTTGCTCTCTAAAAGAATAAGCTCGAGGCTGACTGTAGACCTCAGCCACCTTGGGGTTGGTGTGAGATTTCTCACGGAGAACACACAGACACCAGCCATGAAGAAAACATGATCTATCTTTGATATGTTGATTAATTGGGCTAGTTTGAACCTCTGAGCTGGGGTCTGTCCCAACCTCGTCCCTCTGACCTGGCAGTGGCCACGATGACTCTCCTGCCCTCCTTCTGCAGGAGGAGGCCCCTCCAGGGCTCAGCCCCTACGCACATCTGGGCAGCGGGCAGGATCCGGCCAGAGGGCACCCCGCAGGCAGGGGCAGGAAGAACTGTGGGCAGAGTCATGCTGGGGTTCAGAGCGGGACTTGGGGGAGGGTCTTCCAACTCAGTGGAGTCAGCCACCTCTCTCAGCCTATTTCCTCCCAGAACACTGGGGTGATCACAGCGAGCACCTCACGGATAGAGTGGCCCCTCTATCCGGACAGCCCAGGTGACACCTGCTGCCCCAGTGGGAAAACGTCCCTGTTTGGGTGACCCGTTACAGGCCCCTGCTCAGGGCTGCAAGTATTTCTGAGGATTAAATGGGAGAGGCTGGTGACAGGGAGGCTGTGGCCAGAGTGCGCCCCCTGGGCGGCCACCTCCCCCCAGGTCCAAGCACCACAGGCCCTGAAACACCTGAGCCACCAGCCCCTCCTCTGCCGCCCCTTCAGGGGAACTTGTCCTGGAGCTGCTGCCCCTTCATCCTGTGGTACAGGGCAGTGACCTCTTGTCGCTCTTCCTGGGGGGCTGTGGCCTGTGGGGGGCTGGGCATTGACCAGGGGAGGTGGATCTGGCCAGGTGTGCCCCTCCCCGCCCTCCACCTGTGGGCCGGCCTCACATTTGCTGTCTGCGTCTCCAGCCTCAGCACCTGGCCATGTCCTTCTGCACCAGGAGGTGGTTCTCGGGCAGGGGCCTGTCCGGCCGCAGCATCCTGGGCACTGACACCAGGACCTGCAGGGAGGCTGCGCACACCTGGGCCGGAGGACGCAGGATGGAGTCGGGCACCTGGCCCCCTTGGCCCCTGGGGCTCTGTGTGGGGGTGGGGTGGGCCTGTGGCATGGGGGCAGGCCCCCAGGATGCTTGTCCCTCAACCTCGGCCAGCAGCTCACGGTGTTGTCATGTGTCCATGAGATGGACGCACAGCCGAATTGTAAAGGAGCACTTTATTTTTGCCAGCGGGCTTGGGGGGCATGGTCTCCCCTCAGATCAGCAGCCCCAATTTTTCTTGCTCAACTGCTTTAAATGACAGAAGCCCCACCCCCTTTTTGCCCCCCCTCAGCCCATCCCCCTTTTGGCCCCTTCCCTCAGGTCACAGGTACAATAGTGGGTGTGACAGTGATTACAGAAATCAAAATTAGCATTAATCACTGGGCTCCTGATTTGCAGTTTCTGATACTCAGGGAAACTCAAATACTTCCTGACACGTGGGGGCAACTATGACCTTAAACAAAATTCCTTTACTTCCAGGGGTAGTTAACCTATTATTGGAAACATATCAAGGAGGGTCCATTGATGATAAAAATGGAGTCATTTAGTCGTCTTCGCCAAGGGGCCCAGGTCATTCCCAACTGGTTTTCCTGACAAGTCGAATCGGTGACTCAGCTTAGTTTGTATGAGGCTGTTTATCAGAAGTGACCCAAAAGCTACGAGTAAACATAACATAGCAAGAGGGCTGGAAACGGCAAAAAATAGAGTTGTAAACCGATTTTCAGACTGTCGCCTTTTTCTTTCTTGTTCCTCAATATTTTTCCTAACTAGTGATAAACTTTCTTGAATAAGCCCTGAATTATTTGCATAAAAACGGCATTTTTCTCCCAGTGCAACACATAATCCTCCTTCCTTAAGAAATAAGAGGTCGAATCCTCTCCTGTTCTGTAGGACCATTTCGGCTAAAGAGTTTTCTAAGTGGCTGAGATCTGTCTCTATCTGGAGGCTGAGGTCCCTTAGATTCTGGTCATTCCTGACAGGGGAGTAGTGCCCACTGCTGTGGATGGTTGGGGTTGGTCAGCCTTTTAACATTTATATGTGGATCGCTATTTCCTAGAGAGCAGGTAATAGTAGCTATTGTTTCACAACCCCAAGAGGGACAGAAATGTTTGCTAGCATTTAATCTTGGCGTCTCCTGGGCAAATATAAATTTCTATCCCTTGCAATCCCCATTCTGCAGCAGACGTTCCACAGCTCCATGCTGGGGTGTCTTCTAGTTGGGGGCTTGTGTGGACAGATGGGTTTGATCCGCAGGAAAACCGCCCTGAGTGAACATGGATGCTTTGTTTGCATGTGTCTAAGCTTAGGTGTAGCCGGAACACCCCCTAGAGTAAGCAAATGAGTCCCAGGACTCAAGAATGTCTGGGTTTGTTATTTTTTACCTTTAAAGTCTCTTTCCCCCTAAAACGCCAGAGACAAGGCTGGGCTGTATGGTTTGCAGAGACACCATCTCAAGGAAATAATTCACATAAATGCACATGTAACTTGGGGAACCATTCCACAGATAAATGGGGACTGCATCCAGAGATCTGGATCACTTGCTCCCTTGCAAATCTCCCCTCACTATTACCAGCCTGTGCTTGTAGTTTATTGGGTTGTGCCGACATCAGCAGGCTGAGAGACACAGTCTGTTCACACCAAACTGGCCGCGTTTCATTGGTTTGCACCCTCACAGAGGAGGGAATCCGTGGGGGTGCCATGCCCAGCACCTGAGCCAGGGACACACATAAGATGAGGAGCCAGGGGTGGGGGCTGACTCACCCAGTAGGCCCCCATCTGGTCCACCAGTGGTGGGTGGGCTGCTTCTCTGGAGCCACAGAGCCTGCCCTTTGGATGTGTGTAGGGTTTGCAACCTCAGGGTGCACATGTGTGCCTCAGGTCTGGGGTGACTGAGGTGCTAGAGCCCCAGGGCAGAGCCCCTCCTGCCTGGGAAGATTAGGGTTCGGTTCTGAGCACAGTCTGCACCTGGGAGACCCTGGGCAAGGCCAGGTCTCTTTTTGAGTCCCCATGGCCCCATCTGTGAAATGGGGGCAAGAAGTCCCCAGCCCCACCCCTCCAGGGACAGGTGGGAGTGGATGTGACCATGGTGGGGAGCCCCTCCTTCTGGGTGCTCAAGGGTGACACAGTGCCCCCCTCTCCCTATGCCAGCCCAGCCCCCACCAGACCTGATCTCTGGAATGCTCTGACTCAGACAAGGAATCTCAGACTCCCCGCTGAGGGACAAGCACAGACACCTGCCAGGCACAGGGCTCCGCCCCCAGAGCTGTCAGTCACTGCAGCTGAACACAGGAGGCTCCTTCCAGGGCAGAAGCCACAGGTCAGCTCTCTGGGGTGCAGAGCGGCAGGGAAAGTGCAGGTGCGTGTTGGGGGGCACCCACTCCCACTGGAGACTCCCAGGGGGGCTGATGGACAGGACGGGCTGGGAACTGCTCTGCAGACTCTGGGCTCACCCGCTGGGCAGGAGCCTGGTGAGGGCTGTGCCTGGTCCCCCCCACTCCAGGGCCCTGAGAGCCCAGCCCGTGCCCCTCCCCCCTGGCCTGTGGGTCTGGGAACCTGGGGCCTGGAGGGAAATTACTGCTGAGCCCAAGCTCAGTCTGTCTGCACTTTCGGACCAGCATTCAGACGCAAGGAGGAGTCCTGGGCCTGCCATGGGTCCTGCTGGCAGGGCCTGAGGGTCCAGAGGAGGGACATGGAGCCTCTGCAAGGCTGGGGGCCCCCACCCTGGAGCCTGGCGCCCAAGGCTGCTGCCCTGAGACTGGTGAGTCCTCAGATTCTCATCCTCTGCCCCCCATCCCCAGAGCCCCACTCCTGCCCCCTGCTGTGCCCAGCAATCTGCTCCTCCTCAGTGTCTCCCTGGGCCCTGTCCCTGTCCCTCTCACACCAGACTTTGTCCCCAGCAGCCCCGCTCTTTGGGCTGTCCCAGCCCCTGACACTCCGTTCCCTGAGCACCGGGATGGGGGGCACAGGCAGGAAAGCTGTACCTCCCATCATAGGATCTCTTCTCTATAGACTCCCACCCCCACCACCCCATTGAGGGGTGAAAGGTGAGCCCCACCACGAGGTGTGGGTGCTGGGACGTGCATTAGGGCAGAAGCCCAACCGGGGCTGAATCCACCCACAGCCGCAGCCCTGTCCTGGGAGAAACTCGAATATCTGTGCACTGGGCGGGAGGCCGCTGCTCCTGGGCTGTGTGGTTCCCTGTCAGCCCACGCGGGTACCCTGAGGATGACCCCTGTTTGCCGGGGCCCCTCCTAAGCCTGTGTCCCCTGTCAGGACCCTCCTAAGCCTGTGTCCCCTGTCAGGACCCTCCTAAGCCTGTGTCCCCTGTCAGGACCCTCCTAAGCCTGTGTCCCCTGTCAGGACCCTCCTAAGCCTGTGTCCCCTGTCAGGACCCTCCTAAGCCTGTGTCCCCTGTCAGGACCCTCCTAAGCCTGTGTCCCCTGTCAGGCCAGAGAACCCTGAAGGCCATCCCTGCCCTGACCCTGTGCTCCCAGGGCTGAGCAGGACCAGCAGGGGCAGCAGGGAGGCCCCGGTTCCTTCAGGCTCCGCCCTCCAGGGCTGGGGCCCCAGCTGGGGAGCAGAGGGGCTGAGCTGGGGACCCAGACCAGGCAGTGCCCTCCCCAGGCTTCAGGGTGGTCAGTGGACAGTCCTGTCCTGGGGCCACCAGCTTGGTCCCCACAGGCCCTGACCCTACACAGCTGCTGGTGCCCATTACTCAGGGGGTGAGGCTGAGGCCCAGGCAGCTCCTCTGACCCAACGCCCTCCCATCCCCTTAGGCCCTACTGTGTCTCCGTCTGGGAGCCCTCCTCAGCGAGGACAGGCCCCCCTGCAGGGACGGGGAGTACCCGGTGGGGGCCAAGTGCTGTCCCAGGTGCAGCCCAGGTGGGTGCAGCCCTGCGGGGACCCCTGGGGAAGCTGTGGGTGGGGGCAGGGCTGTGGGCAGGGGCAGACTTCCCAGCCTTCCCAGGCCTGGGGCCCTCAGTTCCCAGTACCCACCACTGGGGTGCAGAAGAGAAGGTTGCGGGGGGACAGGAGCCCGAGGTCACCCCCTGCAGCTCTCACACCTCAGACCTTCACCTCACTGCACAGGGGACAGGGGCTCGGGGTGGCCACCCCATTTATGGTCAGAAGACTGGGTCTCAGGGCCGGGCATCGGTTTCTCCGGAGGCCCCACATTCTCCCAGAACCTCTCACTTCACACAAGGCTGGCTCACTGTGCCGGGGACAATCAGCTCAGGAGCCCTTGATCCCTGTGGGAGGTGTCACCTCTGCCCGGGCTCCCGAGGGGTCACCCTTCCTGAGTGTGTGGACCTCCGGGCTGCAGGACACCGGGTGAAGGAGGCCTGTGGGGAGACCACGGGGACAGTGTGTGCACCCTGCTCCCCGGGGACCTACACAGCCCAACTCAATGGCCTGGACGAGTGTCTGCCGTGCCACCTCTGTGACCCAGGTGAGAACACTGAGCCCAACCAGCTCTGTGCTGAGCCCCAAATCCCCATCACAGCAGGCCCCCCACCAGCCAGGGGTGCTCCCTGCCGGCCATCCTTCAGGGGATCCTCAGGACAACAGACACACCTGTCTGTCCCCAGGGAGGGTCCAGTTCCCCTAACTAGTCACCCCTAGACCCAGGCCCTCCAGGGCTCAGGGACCCTGTCCCATCAGAAGGACACATCATCCTGGGTCACTGCCAGCCAAGGCCCCAGGGCCGGGCCTCCTTCACCTGAGTGCAGGGTCTCAGGACCCCTAAACTTCTCGCCCACCCGAGGGCCCCTCCTCAGGCTGAGCACTGGACCCGAGGCCTGCTTCCTGCCCAGGGCAGGTGATCTGGGCTGGGCACCCAGGAGGAAGGCCAGGGCCGAGGTGGAGGCCAGGATGCTTGGGGTTCAGGGAGGGGGGTGAGCCTCCTGCTACAACCACAGATCCCCCAGGGAGCCTGTGTGACGGGCTGAGCCGGGGCAGATGGCAGGAGGCTGTCTCAGGGGGCTCCCCACCCCACCGCCAGCTGAGGGGGCTCCTGCCCTGTGGCTGCCATCTGACCAGCCTGGTTTGCAGGATGGGAACCTGTCTGAGGGCGTCTTCAGGGGGGCAGCCTGGGGCTGGGACTGGCCTCAGCCTGTCCCTACTGACGGGACCTCACTTCCTGTCGGGCCCAGGCTGGGAGGTCTCAGTGTCCCCCAGAGGCCTGGCCTTCTGTGCGGGACACCCGTCCACCACCCCTACCGATGGTCTTTCCCTGCCGGCTGCTGGTCACCTCCCTTGAACCCCCTTTGGGACTCTCCTGTGTGTCGGGCACCTCCCGGCAGTGTGTTCTGGTGGAGCCTGGGGGCACCGGGCAGGGTCCCAGCTGGGAGCAGAGTTGGGCTGAGGTCCCATCACCCAGGGCGCTCCCCAGACCCCAGGCAGGAGCCCCAGGCCTGCAGGTGTTGTTCTGCCCTCAGCTTGGTTTCCCCCAGTGACGGGGCACTCACCACCAGCCCTGTGTCCTTGCTGTGGGTCTGACTCCTTCTCTGGGTCCCAGACATCGGCCTGGTGACCAGGAGGAAGTGCTCCAGCACCGGGAACACTGTGTGCGGCTGCGACCGAGGCCACTTCTGTGTCCTAGTGGACGGGGACGACTGTGCTGAGTGCAGGCCCCACAGTGACTGCAGACCAGGCCAGAGGGTGCAGGTGACAGGTGAGCCCCAGCACCCAGTGAGGACACAGAGCAGACAGAGCCCAGGGGTGGGGAGGCCCCGAGGAGCCCTCTGCCCGACACTCTCGTTCTCAGGCACCGAGAGGCAGGACACGCTGTGTGAAGACTGCCCGCCTGGAACCTTCTCTGCAGGTGGGACCCAGGCGGTGTGTGAGCCCTGGAGCAAGTAGGTGATCCCGGGGTGGTCCTCAGTGCTCCCCTGGGAGAGAAGGGCCCTCCCCCAGCAGAGAGACTGTGGGCCCCACTCTGGCCGAATCTGCCCATGTCCTGTGTCTCTCTCGCAGTCGTCACTGTAGCTCAGCGCCCACATCAGCACGTCCTCGATCCTGGAGCTCAGGGTGCTGTGGCCAGAGACCCCACACCCTGTGTTCTGGGGTGTCCCCAGGTGTCATGGCTGAGGGGCTTCCCTGGGATTCAGGCCTCAGGGAGAGGCCTAAAGGAGGCTGTCAAAGTGAGGACCCCCTCCCCCTGCAGCAGGTCCCCTGAGTGCCAGTCCCCGGGTTCCAGCTCTGTCCTGGATGCTCAGGGCTATGGGAGGAGGCTGGTGACCAGGTGTGGCTGCCACAGGGGAGGGTCCAGGGGTCCTTCTGGCTCCACCCTCCTCACCCCAGCTGAGCTATGTCCCTTTGTCTGTGGCTGTGGCTTTAACAGTCTGTCCCTGACACCAGCTCTGTCTCCACCCTCTGTCATCTCCATCGCTGTCCCTCTGTCCTGTGAGTGTCCCTGTCCCCTGGCTGTCCTGCCTCCCCCTCCTCTCCCTCTGTCTTCCCGTGGCTGCGGGACATGGAGTCAGACAGACCACGTTCACCCAGAGCCGCCCCCGCACGGGGGCCCCAGGCAGCAGCCTTCACCTCTGTGAGCCCGGCTGTGCAGCGGGACACTGGAGGGTCCCCGTGAGCATCAGGCCCCCAGGGTGCCCAGGCCTGTGACCCAGGTCCCCACCGCTCCTGTCCCCCAGGTGCAGCGGACTCTTGGAGATGGAAGCCAAGCCTGGGACCAATAGCACAGATGTGACCTGCTCCTCCTCGTTCAATGTTGTCATCCTGTGTGTCTGCACTGTCATCCTCGTCACTGTGTCACTGGGATACTTAATCATCAGAATCAGAAGGTCACGTGGTAAGCAACAGCCCCTGGACCCATCAGGGCTCAGGTCCCAGCTCTCATTCCACCACCCTCCCTGGTCTGTCCCTCACAGTGGGGGAGGTGTGGCTCTGGGGCCCGGGAGGGCGGGACTTCCTGTCTGAGGAGCCCTGTGCCCAGAGGTGCCTGCTCAGCACCTTGGACTCTGAGCTCCTGTCTGCCCTCAGGGGACAGAGAAGCACAGGAGCCTGGAGCCCTGGGGGCGGGGCCCACGTCATTCATTCCCTCCTTGGTTCCCCTCACCCACTGTCCCCTGCACAGGGCTCTGTCTGCCCGGGGAGCCCGAGTGGCAGGGGGAGCGGGCACGGAGCAGAGAAAGGCACAGGGAGAGGGGCAGGCTCTGTCCTGTGTCCTCACCCGGGAGGGGCCAGGCCAGGCTCTGAGCAGCCGGGCAGTGTCCCTTCTCTCCAGATCCTGGGGCACCCCCTCCTCTGTGGGGTGCTCACCCCTCTCCCTGGTCGGTGGTCTGACTGGGCTGAGTTAGGGACTGAGTTTGGCAGCTGGCCAGGTGGCAGGGGTGCCCTGAGTCTTGTCACCTGTCCTGGCTCCCTGGGGCAGGCCGGGCAAGGAGCCATCCACACTGGTCTGGCTGCCTCTGAGGGGCCGTCTCTCCGGGAAGGTGTAGGGTGAGGGGCAGAGCTCTGGGGTCCCCCCAGTGTGTATCGCCCCCCCATGCACGTGTCTCTGTTTTGCAGGAGAAACCACCCAGAGGACACACAGGGATCAGGTACTGATGCTTGTCCCACCCTGGCAGTGATGCTGCTGGGCTGGGTGGGGTCCCAGTTCCCTGTGGGTGCTGGGTCCTTAGGGTGCAGTGAGCTCACTCGGGACGGGAGGCCACTGCTCCTCCCCTGGGAGACCGGGCTGACCCTGAGCATCCTGGGCCGAGGGCAGGAGCCGGCTCATTGTCTTCATGCCAAATGTACTCCACAGTGGAGACGACAGCAGGCGGATTGGGACACCACAGCCGACCAAGCCCTGCAGGAGTTTCCGATCTTGCCAGATGTCACCACCGTGGCCATGGAGGAGACAGCATCTGTGTTCCCTGACAGACACCCACCAGGTCACGAATGTCTTCAGGATGCAGACATCTGAGCATCCACGGGGCCTGCTGACTGTTCCAAGCCCCCGAGGACCGAATGTGGGGCCCGGGGAGCGAGTGGCACCTGCTGCTGGAGGGCTGAGCCTGCACCAGGCAGAACAAGGGACCAGCCCTGCTAAGTGGGTTTTGGGGACCACACATGCCTCCTCATCAAACTCCTGAGGTGCCCTGAGCCCTCCTCTCACCCCTTGCTGGCCCAGCACCCCGAGGTCACTCCCACAGGAAATCTTGTCTCCCCACCTGCTCCAGCCCCCTGAGCCTCAGCTGCAGGATGGGCCTGTGGGCACCTCCGGGGGCTGGACTGGGCACAGTGGGCATGAATGTGATTATTGGAAGGTATTTCCCAATTGGACTTACATTCCGTTTATATTTTCACTGCTCATTAAAAGCTATTTTGCGGAGATGCTTTGAGGGTAAGTCAATGTCCAGTTCCAGCCAGACTCCCAGGGAAACCCTGAGACAGACGCTGCTGCACGTGGCTGAGTGTGTGGGGGGAGAGGTGTGAGACCACGGACACGCTCCGTGTCTCATCTGCGTGTCTCCATTGATTTTCTTTCCCGACAAAGTCATTGCACTGGGAAGAACTGTCCTCATTCATTCTGTCACTCCCTCACTCCCTCCCTCACTCACCTGTCCATTCATGCATTCGTGTATACTGATGACCGATGGCCTCATGGTTTCCTGTCTTATTCACTGGGGTCTGACCCACTAATCCCGTTCCTTCTGGTGCTAAGGTCCTCCCGGATCTTTCCATGAGGGGGCACTTTAAGCTGCTCCTGGATTCTTAGACACATTTCTCTCACCCCACGAGCCTCTCCGGAATGCCTGGCCCAACAGCATGTCCAGGCCTCTGGCTCCACCCTCCCTAGTCCCAGGACCAGGCATCCCTCCCCCAGCCCTGGCTGTTTCTATGGAGAACGGTGTTTAGAACCCACCCTTAGTGGCTGGGTGTGCTCACTGTCACCGGGTGTCAGCGCTCCTGGGGTTTCACGGGGAAGAATTAGGAATCGCACACCCCACTCTCTGCACAAATGTGTAGCAGAGATGTCACCCCAGTGGAGACAGAGTAGTGCACACAGGTGTCCTGAGCTGCAGGTGAGCACCAGCTCCCTGCCAGAGGCCCATTCCTGACCAACACCCACGTGCAACAGGGGTTGGCGCGGCTGCTGAGGGGCACTGGGCTGGACAACCCACCGCCCTGTGCCCTCCATCTGCCCCTTGTCTCCCCTCTCCATCCCCGTCCCCCTATGCCTGGGCTCCTGGGCAAGGCTCGGAGCTGGTCTCTGGGCACCTCTCAGTGCCCCAGGTCAAACCCTTGGGGCAGGTTGGTATAAACGGGTCCCTCGCAGAGTGTGGGCTGCTGTGAAGCTGTGTGAGCAGTGACATTCTGACCTTCGTGGTGTCTCGAAGGCGACAAAGTGAGCGAATGGGCACACTTCTCACGACAGAAACGGTGTCTCTTGCCTGGAAAGGAAGAGTCTTCCTTCGTCTCGGTGGCCTTGGTTGTCACCCACACAGCTGAGCCCAGCAGTGCTGGGGATCTGCCCGCCCTGAGGACACAGGCCCTTGACACAGAGCAGGGGGGCGGCACCCGCTCCCTGGGGCGGGCAGAGAAACGCGGTGTCTCCCACCCCGTGAGGAGCTGGGCGGTTCTGCCCCAGAAGCACGTGGAGAGCAGCTGGGCAGAGGAGGGCCGGCCAGGCCCCTGCCCTGGGACAGTGGGCACTGCGGAGAGGTGCACCCCCAGGCCCACCCACCTGGAAGGAGCGGGACCCTCGTCCCCAAGGGGGTCTGCAGCTGTCCACCTGGCTGGGCCTGCCCTTCCTCTGGGGCTCTCCATGCCTTCCAGACCCCGGAATGCATTTGCTCTGCTGGATGGAGGAACCGGGTTACTGTTCTGGAGCCTGGACCTCCAGCCGCACCCCAGGCTGAGGACGCAGCAGCACCTCTGTGGCCTGCGTTCCCTTCTGCACTGCAGGCTCTGGGGTGCCATCAGGGGCTCCCACCTCCGCGTACAGGGCAGGGGGCGCCCTTCCTTCTGCAGCGGGGTGCAGGCCCGGGCCCTCCGTCTCCAGCCCCCAGGGAGCCAGGCCCAGCGCGCGGGCGGCCCGCTGTCTGCAGCCCGTCCCGGCTCCCAGGGCTCAGTGCCTGTGTCACCTGCGGGAAACTTTGGAAACGCTGGACCGCAGGGACTTTCCCGCTGGACCAGACCTTGGGGGACAGGCTAAATCCTAGGAGGGGCGCCAGGTGGGCGGAACCATCGAGCACACCGCTCCCCTTCACCCGCCGCCGCCACCCCCACTCCTCTGGGTGCGGAGCCCGGGACCCCAGCCGAGCAGGAGGACCCGCCAACAACCTCCAGTAGCCGGGGCCCAGGTGCACTGGCGGCGGCCCCGCCTCTGAGCACCGCCCGCCGCCGCGCCATTGGCCGACGGGCCAGGCACATGCAAATTAGCTGTCTGAGTGCCTGAGGCGGTGTCTGGCTGGAAGGAAGTCTGGGGGGGGAGGCGGGGTCACAGGTCGACCCAGGCCGGGCGGGGCTTGTGGGGGTGGCCGGGACCGCAGCTGGGTGCGGGCTGGACCCGGGTTCCAGCAGGGCTGGATGGGGGCGTGGCCTGCTTAGGGGTGCGGGGCGTGCGACCTCGTGCACCTACCCCGCATGCCCGGGCGTGTGTCCTGAATTCCCTGTTGACTGCGGTTGGGGGGTCGTGGGGTCGTGGGGTCGGACGGGAGCAGGGCGGTGGTCCTGGTGGGTCCAGCTCTGGCTGCTGGGCTGGGGTGCTGGCCTTGGCAGGGAGCTCCGAGGGGCAGGGCGAGGGGCGGGGCTGGATCTCCAGCCCAGGCCCAGGTCCTGCATTTTCAGGGCTGGTGGCAGGAACAGGAGTGCAGCGTGGCTGCCTGTGGGGTTGGTGGCACCGAGAGTCGCAGGATCACGCGCGAGCTCAGCAGCCTGAAAAGTCTCCAGGACCAGCGTGGCATGTGCTGGTGGGCGTGTGGCCTGAGGCCCTGCCTGCAGGAGTTTGTAGACTTCCCTGGAGCTGCCTGTGCTCCAGCCCCTCCCCTCATGGAGCCTCCCCTCAGCCCCCTTTAGCTCTTATCACACTCAGGGCATTGGGGGTCCCTCCTGCCAGCCCCTCTCTGTCCAGGAGCAGGCAGCGGTGATGTGCTCCTGTGTCAGCTCCCCTCATCTCTCCTGCCCCTGCAGCTGTGGCCCCAATCCGGATCCCCTGCCCTGATGTCCCTCCCACTGTGGACAGACAGTGTGGTCCCAGTGGTGCCTCTGGTCTGGAATCAGAACTAAAAGGCTTTCCTGAGACAGCTGCACCCCGCCTCCCACCTTTGGTCACCTCAGATGAGAACCTGAACTAACCAGGTGCCACTTCAGCAGGAGTAGCTGGGACAAGAGCCCAGGCTGAGCTGCCCCCACCTCCAGGCCCAGGACTCCTCCCCAGGGACCCTCACAGAGCCCAGGGGCAGAGTGCAGGCGAGTCCTGCTCCCCCTTTCTGCGTGTCATCTCTGGGCCTCAGCCCTTCCTGCAACAGCATGTAACTCAGGCCTACTCTGCATGTCCTGCCCTGTGGGGAGAGCTGGGCTCTTAGGGTGGACAGAAAGCTGGGTGCAGGGGGTGAGCCAGGGTGCTGGGCAGGTCTGGGGCACACACTGAGACCTCTGCTGTCCAGAGTTCTACCTGAGAGAGCAAGGGGTCCTACCAGGAGCAGAGCTTCCAGCCCCTAGGGAGGGAGCCCAGGTCCACTGCTGACCCCCTTCTCCATGCTGTCCTCTCCCTGGACAAGGCTTTGGTGGACCCAACACGTGGGTCAGGCTTTCTACCCACTCCACCCCTACTTGTTGCTTTCTGTTGTGGTCTGTGGGTCTGGTTTCTCACCCAGGACCTGCCCCTAGAAGGCTGCAGAGGGGGCTTGAACACTAGAGCCCCAGTCAGGGGTCAACCCAGCCACATGGGGTGCCTGTGTCCCAGGCTGGCTGCCCCTCCCTGTTGGGGGAACAGTTGAGTCAGAGCTCTAGGCTTAGCCAGCCTGGGGCCCTGTCTACCTTGTTTGTCAGCCCCTAGCTGGCTGCCCCAGGACTCGGGCAACTGTTCCTGGCTGGCAAGGTGTTTCGGTGGGCCCAGCTGGTGCTGGCCTGGCTTGTCTGTGCCCCTTGAGCCCCCGGTTTGATGGGCTGGGGTCTGCTTGTGGGAACTGGTCTGTGGCCTTGGGAGCCTGTGCCTGAGCTGCTGCCATCGTCTGTGAGGGCTGATGTGTGGGATTGGGGTGGCTGGAGCCTCCTGAGGGCCTCCCTCTAGGGCTGACCTGGGCCTGTTCTCCTACCTCCAGGCCTGAGTGGACGTCCCTGGGAACCTGTCTGAGGACCAGCCACTGGTGGTCCTCCAAGGTGGGCTGGGGGCTGAGGAGGCTCAGCGGCCAATGCCTGGTCACATGGGGTGCCAGGGCCACACCCTGAGGTGGGCAGGAAGGCCTTGCAGCGCTGGGTGGGGTGTAGCAGAACAGCTGTCATCTGGGTCACCAGGGAGGGTCGGGGCCCACAAGGCTGCCTCCATCCTCCCCGCACACGGGTACCCCGTCCACCCCGACCCCCACTGCTGCAGGTGACAGAGTGCTGCCACACGTTGTTCAGGTGTCCCCACGTGCCTGCGTCCCCCTGAAGTGCCTCCTGCAGGTCCCAGACATGTCAGCGGAGCCTGTGCCAGGAAGCCACCCAGGGGAGCTCCGGCCTGGGTGGGCACTGCCTGCTCAGACCACCCCCTAGAACTACCTCCCCTGGGCCGAGCGCTTGGCATGGTCAGGGGCTGAGCTGTTCCTTGCAGCTTCAGGTCACTCCAGCAGGTCAGTGTGACCCCGCTTTGCAGAGGGGAGCAGGCTGAGGCCGGTGAGGCCAGGGTGAGGGTGGCTGGCCGGCAGGCGCAGGAGGGCCCCCCCCGGGGCTGCAGGTGGAGCAGCCCCCATGCTGGCAGGCTCCGGGGGGCTTGTCCCAGGGGACTGTAGGGTGGTCCTGGAAGCCGACCTGTGCCCTGCATGGCGGGGCCTGTCCAGAATGTTCCTTTCTGCACAGACTGCTCGGACCCGGTGTGGCTGGCCCGAGGGGCGGGGCCGCCTCCCCAGTGAGAGGAGGTGTGTGGAGCGCAGCCCAGGCTTCAGAGGATGAGGGGCGGCTGCTGGCTGGGCCGCTGCACGCTGGATGGAACGTCCCGGGACGCCTGGGCTGGGACTGAACCCTGCGGGGTGGGCAGCCGCAGGGGCATCATTCCTGCCGGTCAGCATTTCTTCACGAGTCCCCGGGGCCAGCGGGCAGCCATGGTGGCTGCAGCCTCCCCAGGAGCTCAGCAGTTAGTCACAGGAGCGCCAGGGGTCTGAAGTGCAGGGTCTGTTGGGCTCCGGGGGACAAGGAAGGCAGGAGTCGGGGTCTCAGAAGGAGCCGGCGGGGTGGGGCGGGTGCTCCTGTTGGTCCTCTGAGTGGTTTTGGGAGGAGGTGGATTCCACCAGGGGGTTGGGAGGAAGGTCAGAAAGGGCTAGTCTGCCCAAGCACCTTCCCCATGTGAGAATTGTCACGTGTCCTGCTGGGAGTGGCTGGGGGGTGTCTAGGCTCACGGGGTACTTCCGGCTGCCCCCCACCTTCCCCACGTGAGAACTGTCACGTGTCCTGCTGGGGGTGGCTGGGGGTGTCTAGGCTCACGGGGTACTTCCGGCTGCCCCCCACCTTCCCTAAGGGGTGCAACCGCACTTCCAACCTCACAGGTCCAGAGCCCAACCCCCCAGCCCCTCGGGTGCTCTCTGGGCAGTGGGATCGGCTTCAGATGACCCTCCCAGTAGCAGTCAGTCTCGTACCCCTGGTCTGGGCTCCGATGACCACAGGGCCTCCAGCTGGCCTCCCTGCACACCCCGGCCCCTGGATCCAGTGCCCCTCGGGCTCATCTGAACGCTCAGGGCAGGGGACACATGCTTTGTGGGGGAACCTCTCCCCGGGCGTCCAGGTCCACAGACCCCAAATCCAGCTTCCGCGCTGTGGTCCTGGGGTGGCCTCCACCCCACTCGGACCTCAGCTCCCTCCCTTTGGCAGCTCTCCCTCTGATGTGTGGGTGCTCAGGGCCGCAGGCCATCAGTAGGGGCCGCTGGTCAGTGCTGTGGCCCCAGCACGAAGACCCTGGGGGGCTTGTCAGGAGCACCAGCTCCTGCCCAGAGCCCTTCCCTCACTTGGCCAGTTGTCTTGCCCAAGGCCATGCAGTGGGTGGGCAGAGCCAGATGCACCCTCTGGGCACTGCCCCCACACCCTCCTGGCCTACAGACAGGCAGCAGACTTCTCTGAAGCGTTTACTTAGCTCAAGTCCGGAGCTCCAAGCTCCTGCACATTGAGGGTGCGCTTTGGGGTGGGCGGGAGACCTTGAAATGGGTCCATGAGGCTGCGCCAGTGGAGTCGGGCTCTGCGCACCCCGGGTGTCCGGGGCGTGGCGTCGGCTCCAGGTGGGGCACGAGGCCCTCCCTGCTGCGGTTCTGGGGCGCACGCAGGTCCCTGCCGGCTGCAGTGTCGTGTCGGAGCCCCGGGCGCCTGGGCCCCGGGAGGCTGTGCGCCGCTGCGTGGCTCGGCCTTGGCTACCAGACGCGGCATCGCACACGTGGGTGCATGGGGGTGCCCCGGGAGCAGTGGAACGCTTCCGAGAAGGCAGCCAGGTTCTGCAGGGAGCCCAGCACCCTGCAGGCGGAGGGAGGGCCTGAGCAGGCTGCCCGGCAGGGGGCACGGGGCCCAGGGTCGCGGGGCCACGGGGAGCTCTTGCCTGTACTTCAGGGGACTGTGGACGTCGGTCTTGATGGACTGGACGGCGAACTCGGGCCGGTAGGCCCCGCACCACACCTGTTGGCACGCAGGGGCGTGGCTTTTGTAATGGGGGCGGGAGAGAGGCGGGGCGTGGGGACAGGTCTAGGGGTAAGAGGAGACCTGAGCTGATCAAGGACGGGGAGGGTCAGGCCCGAGGGGGGGGGGGACAGGACGGGAAGGGGGGAGTGGTCTTATTTCCCATCAGTCAGGAGGGAGCTCCATCCTCTTAGCCTGCTCCTTCTAGGGTGGGGGAGGGCGGCCAGCAGGCTCCGCCCCTCCCTCCGCGGACCCCCCTGACTGCTCCCCCTCTCCAACCCCGTTATTTTCCTCCTCGAAGCCTTCTAGGCTGGTTAGTTCCGGTTCTGCCTGGCTTGTCTGCTTGGGTTGTCCTTGCAGGCACCCCACAGTTGGGTCCCCAAAGCCGAGGATGGGGAGCCCGTTCTGGGGCGGGTGCAAAGGGGATTCCTAACCCCTACCTGGGCGTAGTTGACGAAGAAGATCTGGTCGAGGGTCAGTTCCAGTCCTGGCAGCTGCTGGTCCTTGCCGCCTTCCGCTACCCACTTCAGGTAAGCCTGCGGGCACCAACCCGTTGCTGGGCCGCCTGCCCGCCCTCCTGGGGAACACAGGGCTGGGCCAGAGCTGAGGTCAGGCTCCAAGGCCTGTGCGGGTGGGGTCCTGCCTCTGCTGGCGGGGCCCTCCAAGCCCGGAGGGAAGGTGCTCAGGGTCACCCAGCTAGCTGGGCACCAAGCAGGCCCCTGCCGCGCAGTGCCTGGGAGATGGACAGGGGCCGCCCACGTGCGGGGGCCTGGGCTGAGGTCAAGGGAAGGTGTGGGCGGAGCAGCCAAGGTGCCCTCCTGCCCTGGGCCAGGCAGGCTCCCCCAGGGCACCGCTGCCCCTCAGCCAAGGGTGCCGGATGCACCTTGGCTTGGGCAGGGGGCAGTTCCGGTCACTCTGAGGGCCCATCCCCGGCCCCTGGACCCACCTTGTATGCCTGCCGGACCCCTCCGTTGTCAGCGATGTTCTCCCCAAGGGTGCTGAAGCCGTTCACCTGCGCACAGGAGACAGGGTGGCGGTGGAGCCCGCTGCCCTTCCCTGGGGGCCAGGCTGAGCCCTGCCCCCCCCCTTGGGCGCAGCTCTGGCGGAGGCTCACGTGCTGCTGCTCCGCCAGGTCCCAGGAGTAGTTCCCGTACTGGGCCACCATGCACTGCGACTGCTTCCTAAAGTGCTTCTCCGAGAAGTTGCTCCACCAGTCCAACATGTTGCCGTTCTTGTCGAAGTTCCGGCCTGGGGGGCAGAGGGGTGTCCCTGCAGGTCCTCCGGGGCCGGAGTCTGAGTTCACGCTTGGGAGTAGAGAGCCCGCCTGAAGGGCACTGGCCTGCTCACAGGGTCAGCACAGTGTCGGGGACAAGGGCCAGGCTCCGGAGAGAGCGCTGCACTGGCCTCCCAAGCCGCCCTCCAGGGCAGGGCCTGGCGTCTCAGGACCCAGGGTCCCAGAGGCCCTGTGGTTCAGTGGCCCTTCCTGAAGCCTAAACTGTCTGAACACTGGGGGAGGTGGGCTGCCCTTGCCAGGTGCCCTGGTCGGGCTCTGTGGGTGGGGCGGCGTCCCTGGTCACAGGCCACCAGGTCCAGGCAGAGTGGTCACCCCCAGGGCAGGGAGGTTGGAATGTGGGGTCGCACAGCCCCGGTGGAGCTGCTGGCTGCCCTGGGGTGACCTGGGCTCGGTGCCAGGTCAGGGCGGAGCTTCCACGTGCTCTGGGCTGTCCTGTTCCCGGGCCCAGGGAGGCGGGGGCCAGATCTTGAGGTGGAGGGATTGTCAGGCCCCGAAGCCTGTGCCCTCGGCTCTGTCCCTCTGCCCGGAGCAGGAGGGCCAGCCGGGGCTAGGCTGCCCATTAGCACCCACTTTGCCACCGTCGCTCCCCTGGGGACCTGGAAGTGCTTCCCATGCCATGGGCCTTGGTGTCCCCACCTAATCAGGCACGGGAGGGGTGGACAGCCCCGGGGCCCCTTCCCACAGCCCGGCTTGCCCCTCAGTGCCCATCTGGGGCTGCTGCCCATGGAGGGGGGCCTCGGAGGCACAGCTCTGGCCCACAGCAGCCCTACCGTTGTCGTCAAAGCCGTGGGTGATCTCGTGCCCGATCACCATCCCGATGCCCCCGAAGTTCAAGGCCTGCGGCTGGTCCTTGCTGAAGAAGGGGGGCTGCAGGATCCCGGCAGGGAACACTGCCCGGGGCGGGCGTGGCAGGGACAAAGAGTAGCTGTGAGTGAGCACACCTGTGTGCCCCACCTCTAGGGGTCCTGCCTTTCACTCCCATGCACCCCACGAGGGAGAGGTCGTGACCCGCCCCTCAGCCCCCATTTTACAGATGAGAGAGCTGAGGCTCCGAGCCCCGGAGCAGGGAAGGGTTTGTGGCAGGCCCAGGACCCATGTCCAGATTCTCTTCACCTTTTTTTTAAAAATAGGTTTGTATTGATTTTTTTTAGAGAGAGAGAGAAAGAAACATGGATGTGACAGAGAAACATCAATGTGACAGAGAAACACAGATCGGCTGCCTCCTGCACACCCCCTCCTGGGGATGGAGCCCTCTACCCGGGTCTGTGCCCTGGCCGGGAACGGAACCGGGACCTCTCCGTCCTGGGCCGATGATCAGCCCACTGAGCCCCGCCGCTCTGCCCCGTGTTATGCTGCCTGAAAAGGGCCTGCTGCCCCGCCCTCTGAAAGCCCCTGAGGTCTGAACACAGACCCAGGAGACGACCCCTTGAGATGGGTGACAGGTGAAGTCCTGCAGGTGGACAGAGGACGGGTGGGGGTGCCCGAGGAGGAGGGGGCCACTGCGGCTCCCCGCTGGCATTAGAGGGACGAGGGCGGGCGGTGGCGGGAGCGTACCGATCTGGTTCCGGTTGGGAGAGTAGAAGGCATTGACCACGGCGGCCCCGATGATCCAGCTGGGGTAAGGGAGCTGGTCACGTGCAGTCCTGGTCTGCAGGAAACCTCCCTCTGGGCCACCTACTGGGCTGCCCCCCAGGGTCCATGCCACAGCGGAATGCCATGGGACCGTCATACCAGCATGCCACAGGGGCTGCTGAGGCCCCCAAAGTGCCAAAAGCGAGCGCAGGGCCCCGGCCAGTCCAGGCATCTGGCTCCTCCTGGGGCCTCCTCCCTGAAACCAGGGCCCGAGCCCCGCCCTGCCCCCGTGCCCCCACTCACAGGTTCTTGTCCACCTTCTTCCGCAGCTTCTTCAGGCTCCGCTGGGCGCCTGACCTGAGGTTCTGCAGGCCGTTCTCAAAGTACAGGTGCTCCGAGAAGTTCAGCTGCAGGAGAGACATGGGGAGAGCAGAGGTCAAGGGCCCTGGGGCCTGGCATGGGGCCCCCGGGACCCGTCTGGCTAGCAGGCTCGGTGCAGAGGGATCACGGCGCAGGTGGGGAGGCAACCCTGCCTCTGCTCCACTGCGTGTCTCCGCAAGCTCCTTTGTCCCCCTGGGGCCTCAGTGTCCCCCTTGGTACCAAGGTGATACTAGAGCTGCCCGAGCACATGGTCAGGTGGGTGAGTTATTGACGGAGCCCGGCCTTCCCACCCCAGTAACCAGGGGCCTGTGGTCCACAGGGGCCAGTTCAGGGGCCGATGGGGTTGGGTAAAGAGACAGGTGGGGCTCTGGGGCCCGGGCCGGGGAGGGGCTCACGTTGGAATACTCCTTGTCCAGGTGTTTGTTCCTCTGCTCCAGAATGTAGTCGGGGTACCCAATCTGCACCTTGATGTTCATTGCCTGGGGAGGAGAGGGTGTGGTCCATGCCCACCCACCACAGGCATCCTGGCCCCGCCCCCACCGAGCAGGTCACGGGCTGAGGGACGCGCCCTGCTGGCAGGCTGTGGAGGAGGGTAATGGAGGCTGTGGAGGGGCTGGGCCCAGGCCTAACTTTGCATCTGACCTCAGCCCAGGATCTGGGGGGTGGCTGGGGCCCTGAGCGGCTCCTGGTGGATACTGGCGTTACTTTTGGGCACCCTGCTTCCTGAGGCCTTGGACTCCCCACCCATTCCCGGGGTGCTGGTGGGTCTCCTGGGCTTGGCTTCCAGTCCTGTGTGGGCCCACATTCCCCTCCTGAGCCAGCCACCCCCAGCCTGGCTGTCTTCCCTGGCTGAGAGTGTGAAGGTGATTGTCGCGAGCCCCACCCTGGGGGTGCCCCTCCTCTGCCCAGAGCCCTGGGGGTGCCCTCCTCTGCCCGGAGCCCTGCCCCGGGCACTCCAGCCGCCTGCCCACCTTCTCCTGGGCCTTCTTCTTGGACGAGTCGTCCATCCAGCTCAGCTCGTCCAGCGTCTCCACAAACACGGAGCGCACCTTGTCGATGAGCTCTCTGACCTGGGGCAGCAGCGGGGTCTCTGCAGGTTCTGGCCAAGCCCCTGGGTGCAGGCTGCCCCGACGGGTGTGGGTTGGTGCGGGGATGGCCCTCCTGGGACAGGGTCCCTACTGCCGTACATGGCCGTAGGGGGCGGTAGGGCCTCCCAGCCCTGGACACACACTCAAACCCGGATCCCCCTGGCCTCGCCTTGTTGGGCGCCAGGGCTCCCCACACACCCACCACCACTGAAAACACCACCTGCTCTCCGGGAGCTGAGTCCCAGTGCCTGGCGGGAGCTGGGGACCTGCCCCCACCCAAGTGGGCCTGCCCCCCGGGAGCGGCAGTGCCCGGCGCAGCGGAGTGCCCGCACCCACCACTTCCTTGCTGTCCTTGGAGAAGGCCTTCCTGACGTAGAGCGAGCCCACGGCGCTCTCCATGTTGCTGTTGACGTAGCTGACGCACTCCCGCCAGCGCACCTCCTCCTCCGTCTTGCCGTACAGCACCTGGGCCACGGTCCTTCGCTGACCCCTGCGCTCCTGGGCCTCGTCCATCCATGCCTCCTCCATGCCTCGTCCATCCATGCCTCCTCCATGCCTCGTCCATGCCTCATCCGTGCCTCGTCCATGCCTCGTCCGTGCCTCGTCCATCCATGCCTCGTCCATGCCTCGTCCATCCATGTCTCGTCCATGCCTCCTCCATGCCTCGTCCATGCCTCGTCCGTGCCTCGTCCATGCCTCGTCCATCCATGCCTCGTCCGTGCCTCGTCCATCCATGCCTCCTCCATGCCTCCTCCATGCCTCGTCCATGCCTCCTCCATGCCTCGTCCATGCCTCGTCCGTGCCTCGTCCATGCCTCGTCCATCCATGCCTCGTCCGTGCCTCGTCCATCCATGCCTCGTCCGTGCCTCGTCCATCCATGCCTCCTCCGTGCCTCCTCCACGCCTCGTCCATGCCTCCTCCATGCCTCGTCCATCCATGCCTCATCCGTGCCTCGTCCATCCATGCCTCATCCGTGCCTCGTCCATCCATGCCTCCTCCATGCCTCGTCCATGCCTCATCCGTGCCTCGTCCATCCATGCCTCCTCCATGCCTCGTCCATCCATGCCTCGTCCGTGCCTCGTCCATCCATGCCTCCTCCATGCCTCCTCCACGCCTCGTCCATGCCTCCTCCATGCCTCGTCCATCCATGCCTCATCCGTGCCTCGTCCATCCATGCCTCCTCCATGCCTCGTCCATGCCTCATCCGTGCCTCGTCCATCCATGCCTCCTCCGTGCCTCGTCCATCCATGCCTCCTCCGTGCCTCGTCCATGCCTCATCCGTGCCTCGTCCATCCATGCCTCCTCCATGCCTCGTCCATGCCTCCTCCGTGCCTCGTCCATCCATGCCTCCTCCGTGCCTCGTCCATCCATGCCTCCTCCGTGCCTCGTCCATCCATGCCTCCTCCGTGCCTCGTCCATCCATGCCTCCTCCGTGCCTCGTCCATCCATGCCTCCTCCGTGCCTCGTCCATCCATGCCTCCTCCGTGCCTCGTCCATCCATGCCTCCTCCGTGCCTCGTCCATCCATGCCTCCTCCGTGCCTCGTCCATCCATGCCTCGTCCATCCATGCCTCGTCCATGCCTCCTCCATGCCTCCTCCATGCATGCCTCATTCGTTCCTCATTCATTCACTATTCAGTCCTCATGCCTCGTCCATTCATTCCTCGTTCATTCATTTTTCATTCATTCATTCTCATTCAGTCCTCATTCATTCATGCCCTCGTCCATTCATTCCTCATGCCTCATCTATTCATTCATAATTCACTCACTCATTCATTCCTCATTCATTTCCTTTTTCATTCCTTAGTCCTCGTCCATTCATTACTCGTTCATTCATTATTTATTCCTCATTCATTCATTCTGCTGCATTCACCAACACCTACTTCTCACCCTCTACTTCAGGGTGCCCAGGTGTCAGTGGGGGACAAGGGGTAAACTCAGAGACTCCCATTTGAATGCTGGGCACAGGTGTGGGATGGAGTGTGCAGACTGGAGGAGGCTCCAACCCAGGCAGGGAGGTGGGGGGTGGGGCCCTGCCCAGCTCCCAGCTCCTCATTCCCTGTGCGGGGCACCCTGGCCAGACTCTGCCCTCCAGGACTCCCGCCCCATCCCCAGACTGACAGTGACCCCAGAGTGGCCCTGCAGCTATGTCCAGCTCAGCCACCAGCTCTCTGTGCCATGTTTTCTCATCACCGAGTGGCACTGAGAAAGTCCGCCCATCTGTCCCCAGGGGCATAAGATGGAAACAGGTCTCCATCAGATTCCTGGCCCCAGCCTCAGCCCAGAGCTCCGCCCACCATGCCCCCACCATCCTGGACAATGGGGTGTCCTGCCCCTCGGGTGTCAGTGTAGCCCTCTCTCCTCAGAGCTCTGGGACTGGGCTCACTCCCTGACGCTTGTCTGGTCTCCAACCCAGTGTGCAAAGCAGGAGTCGGACTTGCCCCTTTCTGCTCTGCCCTGTCCCCGTCCCCGTCCCTGTCGCAGTGGTGGGCTTCCACCCAGCCCATGGCTCTGCAGAGAATCCTGGAGCCCCGACTCCTGGGCCCTCATCCCACATCGGTGCAGCTGCCTCTCCCGTCCGTCATCCACACCTCTCCTGGAGCTACACACTGCCCACACCCTGGTCCGGGCCCTGGTACCCACCGGACACCATGCCCGCCTCCACTGGGCCTCCACTCTGGCCCCACAGCCCCGCAGGCATTGCCCCAGAACAGCCACCAAGACCACAGGGTCTCCGGTGGGTGCCCTGCCTCCACCCCTCCCCCGGCAGCCAGAGTGACCTTGAAGGCAGGACTGTGCTTCCACTCCAGCACCTGGGCTCTCCGGGTGCGGAGTCTGTGTTCAGCCCGGACCCTAGGTCACAGCCCTGCCTCCCTCCCTGACCTCCTCTCCTGCCCCGCATGGCCCGGGCCCTGGGAGAGGCCCCGGGAGACCGCTCTGCCTCTTCATGCCCCATCACCCTCGCTCAAGGTCGAAGGTATCACCTCCAAGGAGAGGCTGGCCCTGCTCTGGGTCATTCTCTTTGTTCTGAAACAGCACATCCCCAGTTTGTCGACAGCCTATTGTCCGACTGCCCAAGAGGGCCACTGCCTCCCTCAGCTCCTCTGTGGCTCTGGCCCCGGGACCCAGGTGGCCGGCCCCCAGCAGGGGCCCGGAATCACAACCGGACTGAAGGAGCCGCCTTGGTGGGTCTCACGCACCTTGCGGTAGTGTGCGCGGGCGTCCTTGAACCTCCGGCTCAGGCTGCTGATGCGATCCTGCACCAGGCGCCAGACCAAGTAGTTCTGCATGGTCCTGCGGGCGGGGGCAGAGGGCCGACGGGACAGGGCAGTGGTGTTTGCTCAGGGGCGGACATTGGTTATGGGTCCTTGGCCAGCAGGTTCTACCCCAAACAGGGAGGACAGGATCATAGAGAAAACCCCCAGATACAGCCTGTCTGTCCTGGAGGCTTGAGATGCCTCAAGGAGGGAGGGGTTCACATCTCTAATGTGAGGCTCCATTGGCCATTCACATTTACCCCCCATTGTCCCCATGTCTCAGAGTCAATGCTCAGGGGGCTTTCTCCTGAGAGGAGGGCCTGTTGGGGAGGGCACTGAGCAGGGACAAAGGTGCAGAGGCCTCCTTGGGACCTCCCCTGGGCTTCACCTGGCTGAGAAGACATCGATGATGTCTTCAAGCTTCTGGAGGTAGGGGATGCCATAGACCACCACCTCTTCGTTTGGGAGCAGCTTGATTTTGACAGAAGAAAGCACAGATTGTATGAAGAGGGTCCAGTTAAATCCCTGGGGAGGTGGGAGGGAGAGGGAGAGGGAGGTGGGCACAGAGCCTGGGCATCCCGGACGCCCAGCCCCCGCCAGGAGATCAGCCAGAAGGTGCAGGTGACCGGACGGACGACGAAGGTGGCTGCCCCGACGCCAGAACCTAGGGACTGTGAAGAGGTGTAAGAGGTTAAGCCAAAATATTTGAAAACTGAATTGCGATGGAAAGACTCCCGGAAAGCACACTACCGAGAAAAAATGACGAAAGAAGGGATAGAAAATAGGAATAGTGTATTCCATAATAAACCGTGTACTGTGACTTTGGCACGAGGCTGGATGTCCCAGCCAGTTCACTAAGACAGAGAAGTGCAATAAAGTCGGTAGAGCTTGACAGGGAAGACATAAAACTTACCTTTCACCGAGGCTGTGCTTTCGTGTGCATGAAAAAATGAAGACGGATCTACAAGGTGTTATAACCAGCAGGTGCTTTGAGCACCACGGCCGTGTACAACGTCAGTCTGCGTGTATCCGGCCACAAAGGAGGCACCTTACAAATGGTGCCATTTACAATCATATAGAAAACAAACCAGGAACACATCTCGAGAAAGATGTGGACGGTCTTGACATAGAAAACTGGCAAGCCCACCGCGAGAAACCAGAGACGGAAACATCATTGGGTTGGGGGGCTGCAAGACTCACAAGCAAGGTGTCCGTGTCCCCGAAACGAACAGGGAGGTGGACTGCAGCAATCCCTATACAACCTCGCAAGCTGGTGGGTGCAATGAGCAAGCTGAGTTTTGTAAGAAAATGCAAAAGACGGAGAAAACTCAAGATGACCCTGAAGAGCAGGTTGCTTCTCACTCTGTGGAATACTGAGAATATCCTAAAGCTGTAGCAGTGGGGTCTTGGGAGTCAGCGGCTGGTTGGCATGGGGCACACAGAACAGTAGGGCAGGGAGCGCTCAGACACACACAGGTGCACACACACAGGCACACACACAGGTGTAGGCTCACAGGTGCACACACACAGGTATAGGCTCACAGTTGCACACACACAGGCACACACAGGTGTAGGCTCACAGGTGCATGCACACAGGCACACACAGGTGTATGTACACAGGCACACACTCACAGGTGCACACACTCACAGGTGCACACACACACAGGTGCACTCTCACAGGCACAGGCACATGCTCACAGGTGCACACACAGGCACACACACAGGTATAGGCTCACAGGTGCACACACAGGCACACACAGGTGTAGGCTCACAGGTGCATGCACACAGGCACACACAGGTGTATGTACACAGGCACACACTCACAGGTGCACACACACACAGGTGCACTCTCACAGGCACAGGCACATGCTCACAGGTGCACACACACAGGCACACCCACACAGGTGCACGCTCACAGGTGCACACACACCACGCGATTCACAAACATGATTTTCAGTGAAGGTCCCGTGCAGAGTGTCAAGGGAGAGGTTCTCTTTAATAAAAGGAGCCGAGTCACCAGACAGGGGGACGGAAGGAAATGACTTCTACGTCGCTCTCTGAAAGAATAAGCTCAAGGCTGACTGTAGACCTCAGCCACCTTGGGTGGGCGCGAGATTTCTCACGGAGAACACACAGACACCAGCCATGAAGAAAAGGCGCTCCGTCTTTGATACGTTGATTAATTGAGCTGGTTTGAACCTCTGACCTTGAGTCTGTCCTAACTTCATCCCTCTGACTTCGGCCCCATCAACACCCATGCCCTCCACCCTCAGACTGGGTTGTGTCCCTGCCACGCCCTCCGCCCTCTGACTTGGCAGGGGTACAAGGACATTCCCCCCCTCCTTCTGCGGGAGGAGGCCCCTCCAGGGCTCAGCCCCAACGTAAGGTGTGGCCAGTGGGGAGGGTCAGGTTGGACAGATGCGTGGGGACAGCTCTCAGTCAGGGGCAGGCAGATCTGGGGGGAGTCGTGTTGGGGTTTAGAGCAGGACTTGGGTGAGGGTCTTTCCAACTCAGTTGAGTCAGCCACTGCTCCCAGCCTCTTTCCTGCTCAGAAAACTGGAGCCCACCTCACAGACAGAGTGGCCCCCTGACTGAGATGGTCTGTTGACACCTGCTGTCCCAGCGGGAAAACGTCCCTATTTGGGTGACCATTACAGGGCCCCTGCTCAGGGCTGTAAGGATCTCTGAGTTTAAATGAGAGAGGCCAGGAATAGGGAGAGTCGGGGCTGGGGCTGGGGCCGGGGCCAGGGCCGGGCCGGAGCGGCCGGCTCCTGGGTGTCCGGCGCCCACCAGGCACCACATGCCCCTCCCCCATCGCCTCACCTTCAGGCCGAACTTGTTCTGCAGCTCCTTCACCCTCATCCTGTGGTACAGGGCCGTGACGTCGTGTCGCTCCTCCTGGGGGACTGTGGCCTGTGGGGGGCTGGGCATTGGCCAGGGGAGGTGGCTGGGGGCCAGGTGTGTCCCTCCCCGCCCTCCACCTGTGGGCCAGCCTCACATTTGCTATCTGTGTCTCCAGCTTCAGCACCTGGGCCATGTCCTTCTGCACCAGGAGGCTGTTCTCAGGGAGGTGCATGTCTGCCCGCAGCATCGTGACCAATGACACCATGAACCTCAGGTAGGCGTCACGCACCTGGACCAAAGGATGCAGGATGGAGTCAGGCAGCCTGGCCACCTTAGGCCCCAAGGAGCTCTGTGTGGGGGTGGGGTGGGCATGTGACATGGAGCAGGCCCCCAGGGTGCTTGTTGGCCAACCTTGGCCAGCAGGTCACAGCGGGCCCTTGGGAAACTGCAGACTGTCACGCCCCCACCCCCCCACCCCCTGCCAGGTCCTCAGCTGTCACTCACACTCCCTGTCAGGCATCCCCATGGGTGGACATGCCCACTTCCCAGACCGATCCCGGGCCTAGGCCCTGAAGACCCCAGACAGCCCAGGGCTGGGCTCCCCACTCCTCGAGCCAGTGACACCTGGTCCCGAGCTCCCAGGGCACCGAGTCCTGCTCTGCTGGCTGCCACGCAGCAGTGCTTGGTGAAGCCCAGGCCACGCCGGGCTGTCGGGTGCCAGGCTGCCTGAGCCGGGTGTCGGGAACTGTGCCTCCAGGACATGCCCTGCCTACACGCGCTGCTTTTGTGCCCCATCCTGGAGGGTCCTCTCCACTGGGGCTGGTCCGGGGCTGCGGGGAGCCCTTCCTGACGGCCCAGCCCCGCTGCTCTGCGCGGCCCCGTGCGGGCTCCAGCCTCACGGCCTCACTCCACAGCTGCTCCTTCCGGTCACGCCGTCTTTTCTCCGGCTCTTTCCTTCCCCCACTGCCGAGCTGGGGCCCCTCTGCCGCGGGGGGTCATTCCACACCCGGCCTTCCAGCGATCTGCTCCCTGCCCCCGCGGGCCCGGGTCCTGCCACTAGCCAGTGTTTGGTTCCTCGGTTTCTCGGTGCAGGGGCGAGTGGCCGCGGGAGCAGCCTGGGCCTGTGCCCCGAGCAGGACACCAGTGCTGTGTGGGGCCTGGCAGGTGTCCCCGGGGCCGCTGGTTGAGCTGAGCTTCTCCCGAAGGTCTGGGGACACTCTACCGGGTGACAGAGCTTGTGCCCACAGCTCTAGGCTGCACCACTCAGGTACTCACAAAGGCTGGCTGTGGGGCCGGGGGGGACACGCGGGAAGCTGGCTCCAGGTGGGCCTGGAGTGAGGGAGGAGGGCCGGACGGGGGGGCGCAGAAAAGGGCCTGGACACAAGGTCTCGCGGGGACTCACCTTCTTGTTGCTGCCATCCTGAAAATAGTACTCTCGGGACGGCATGCCCAGGGTGGGCTGGTCTACCTGCAGACAGAGGGCGTGAGCCTGGGCCGGCGCCGGCCCCTCTCCCCTCCTCAGCCCGAATGCGCCCTGGTGCGGGAGCCTGCTCACTGTGTGCGGGCACAGGACCCCCGGGGAGGGACTGCGGGTGGGCGGAGGGGCGCCAGCCCCCTTCCTCCCAGACTGGGTCACATTTGCCACAGGGGGGCTCTTTGGCTTTCTGAGGTCAGGTTTCCTGCCCAGGTGCCCAAGGGCTGGGCAGCTGGTCCGAGAACCAGCTCAGCACGTGGGCCACGGGTCAGGACACAGGGTCATCGGCAGCCGGCCCCCCACACCATGGACTTGGACCCCAGAGCAGGGCCCTGGGAAAACCCCCGGAGCTCATCTGCCGATCTGGCCATGGCCCTGGATTCTCCCTGCTGTGCTGGAGTCCTAGCCAGGAATGGGGTCCCGCCTAGGCCCCCAGCCCCCCGGGCCCAGCCCAGCCTCCCCCCGCCCCGCCCACCCCGGCTCCCGGCCCCGCCCACCCCCTGGGGCTCCTACGTAGATGATGTGCCGGCTGGAGTTCTGGTCATCATTCCAGATGAAGAGGTCGATGAGGACACGCCTGTTGAACTGCGAGTTCATCACGGCCAGCTGCTGCTCCAGCTCCCAGTTCTGGCCTGGGGAGTCAGTGCCTGTGCTGGTGACCAGTCAGGTCCCTGGGCTCCCAGGCAGCTCCCCGTCGCTCAGTGGACCCCTGGCCTCCTAAGCCCAGACCTCAGGGGGCAAAGGAACCCCTGCATGGCTCACCTGTGGGCCTTGGGGGCTGGGGGACCTGGGGACGCCACTTCCCCACAGTCCACAGGGTACAGCAGGGCCCTGGGGGCAGCAGTGTGTGCAGGGGCTGCCAGGCCTGGGTGCACCCTGTGCCCACCCCCGACCTGAGGTTGAACCAGCCTGCAGAGAGCTGAGCTCGTGCTCAGAACTGGGAGCCCTGGGTCCCCAGCCTGGGTCTGGAACACACGTCTTTCCTCGGGGCCAGAGCAGAGGGGTCCAGCCCCAGGGAGCCCGCCTGCTGGCTTCTGATGCAAGTCCCCAGCCCGGGTCCGAAGCCTGGGTTCCCAGGAGCCCCAGGCCCAGGGCCCCGTCTGTACAAGCTGCCCCAGGCCCTGGCCTCACCTACGGTGTCTGTCCACTTCTCCGTGGCCACTGGCCAGCCTCCCAACACCTCTAAGACGTCCAGCAGGGGCTGAGAGTCTCGTTTCTCTATGATGCCTGGGAGGGGAGGAGTGGGTGGTCACTCGCCAGACACTGGTGGGTGGGACACTGCTGTCCCACAGGCCCGCTCGGCCCTTGGATTCTGCAGCACAGGGCACAGAAGGGCCTGGGACTAGCGGAGATGGGGTGCAGATATGAAAGGGGGTTGGGGGTTCCTAAACATGCAGGTGCCACCAGACGAAGTGACCAGGAGGGGAAGACAGGCCAGCGACTGTGGGTGAGCCCGTCTGAGGGGGGCTGTGGCCAGGAGCAGGCAGGGCTCCCCCGGGGGTACGCTGGGATCCCCCGACAGG
The DNA here is from genome assembly GCF_014108415.1 of Molossus molossus. Lineage (NCBI taxonomy): Eukaryota > Metazoa > Chordata > Mammalia > Chiroptera > Molossidae > Molossus > Molossus molossus. The sequence goes on along the minus strand of NW_023425347.1, from coordinate 103,781,476 downwards.
GATGTGGGACAAGCCTGGGGCAGACCAACATGCTGGACAGAGTGAAGCACTTCTCCAGGGCAGCCATGGTCTGGCAGGAAGCTTGGGAGAACTTGACTCAGAGACGCGGTGAAGTGTGGAGATAAAGGGAGACCTGGGGGGGGGGGGGCAGGGGAGGGGCAGAGGAGACCCCAGGGGGAGAAGGGGCCTGGGAGCTGGGAGGCAGGGACACGGGGCAGCTGGGTATCTGCAGGATGGGTTGGGGCACCCCCGCTCCTCTGGCTGATTCTGGTTTGGAAGTGGGGACAGAATCGAGGAGCTGCAGTGATGGATGGAGCCCCTGGAGCTGTTACGGGGCAACGTGTAGCTGCCGGGCTGGGTCCCCCGGAGGGTGGACTGGCTTCCAGGAGGAGCTGTGGGTCTAGGTTGGATCTTCATGTCTGGTTTGGCCATTGTCCTGTTCTAAGTTCAGTCTTGGGCCAGAAAGTTCACACAGGTGGGGACACAGGAAGCCCCCTTCACCTGGCGGGGCTGGCCAGACTGGACTAATGACCTTCAGTTCCCATGGGGAGAAGAGGAGATGAGCCTAGGCCCGCACAAATGGGGCTTGAGAAAGCACCCCCATACAGCTGGGGTCCCAACGAGCCTTGCTGTCAGGTATGTGAAGAACAATGCCACCCTCCAGAAGACCCCAGAAAGACCCCAGCTCTGAGCCTCTGACCCCCAGGCTGGGGTTGCAAGCCCCTGAACAGGGACTTAGGGGAAGACAAGCCAAAGGTGTCCCAGATGTGTAAGTCCTCTTAATAGAAACCAGAGCACTGAGAAATCCCACAGCATGCACACACATAGACATGTACAGACATGTATACACACATACCCATGTACATATACACACACATATACACACAGACATGTGTACATACACACACACACATATACACACAGGCATATATGCATACAGAGACATATATATGCATGCACATATACCTACCTACATGCATATACACACATAAACATGCATATATGCACATACCTACACACATAGACATGCATACACATATACACGCACACATATACCTATGCACAGACACGCGTAGAAATGCATATACATATACACATAGAGATATGTGTATATGTACACTGGCACATATACCTACACACGTGTGTGTGCACATACACATAACATGCACATACATATACTACACACATAGACATGTGTATACATACACACTGACACATACGCATAAACTCACGCATATACACACATAGACATGCATATACATATACACTAGCACCTGTACTTACACACGTACATACACACACACACACACAGACATGCATATACATATACACTAGCACCTGTACTTACACACGTACATACACACACACACACACAGACATGCATATACATATACACATAGACACATATACCTATACACAGATATAGTCATACACACACACCCAGTAACACACACATTCTTTCTTGACCAGACTTTAATCTGGCTCAGGGGCCATATCCGAGGCCCATTTCTAGACTCCTTTTAAAACCTAATTTCAGCCAGAACCCTGCTGAACTCCCACCCTCCACACCTGGTCAGGGTCCTCATCCCCCACTGCTCCTGGGTGATGTCTGACCACCAGCCTGCCTTCTGCAAGAATCCTAATAGGTGGGTTTAGCCAGAAGGTCCCTACCCATGATGTCTTCTCTTGATAATTTTCCATCCACTCACCCAGCTGCTCCTTGGCTGCAAAGTCCCCACTGGCCTGCTGGGGACTCGGAGTTGAGCCTGTCTCCCTCCCCCTCTGCAGAACCCCATCACGGTGGTCCCCACACCTGTCCAGATGGCCCTGAATAAAGTCTGCTTCACGAACTTCAACAAGTGCCAGGAGTAAATTTTTCTTTAACAAACACACCCACACATACACACATATACAACACAGACACATATTCCTATACATATACAGGCATATGTATATACATATACACACACACACATACTTATATAGATAAACACACACATATACACATACACACATCCTCACATACATATATATACACACATACACACACATACATATACAACACAGACACATATACCTATACATATACAGGCATATGTATATACATATACACACACACATACTTATATAGATAAACACACACATATACACATACACACATCCTCACATACATATATATACACACACATACATATACTACACACATAGACACACACAGACACACATACCTACACACATATACTATACAGATAAACATGCATATACACACATGCACACAGTCATGCACACATCCTCACACACGCACACGCAGTACACGCATGGGCACACAGGCTTTTCCCGGGGCTTTCAGCCAGGCCTCTCACTGAGGTCCTCCTGCCTGTGGCCCGCGCTGGGGTCAGGGTGTGAGGGCATCATGGGCAGCTGGCAGTAAGTCTGTGCCCCATGGAGAGTCCGGACATAGTTGGCAGGTGGGGGGCACAGCACACAGCCCTTCTGGCCTGAGTCCTGAGTGAGTGGCACCCACTTCACCATGCTGTGCTGCAGCTGGGGGTCCAGAGTGAAATGGGTTCTGGCAGGGGCAGTGTCTCCCACTTGGCCCCATTCCTGCAGGACCAGCCCCCTCCCCCCACTCACTCATTCATCCAGGACCAGCCCCCTCCCCCCACTCACTCTCATTCATGCAGGACCAGCCCCCTCCCCCCACTCATTCATTCATGCAGGACCAGCCCCCTCCCCCCACTCATTCATTCCTGCAGGACCAGCCCCCCCACTCACTCTCATTCCTGCAGGACCAGCCCCCTCCCCCCACTCATTCATTCCTGCAGGACCAGCCCCCTCCCCCCACTCACTCTCATTCATGCAGGACCAGCCCCCTCCCCCCACTCACTCTCATTCATGCAGGACCGGTACAGTGTCTTCGCCTTCTGCACAGCCGGCCGGTCGTTGGTGGTGGGTTTCTCCAGCAGCCCTGTGGGCCCAGGAGAAAGCTGGACAGAGGCCTGAGGCAGCTGCTGGGGGCCAGGTCAAAGGTTCCCATGCTCCCACCACACTCAGGGACTTGTGGTCCATCTGCCCCTGCGGGGCCTTTATCCCAGGGGATCCCCTCTCCCCTGTGCCCACTGGACAGAGGGCTCCGTGGGCTGTCCCCATGGCCCCACCGCCAACCTCGAGTGGACAGGCACCGGCCTCACCAGGTCCGCCCCAGGTCCTGGCCAGCTCACCCTTGAGGACGACCTCCAGCTCATCCCGCAGGATGTCAAAGACACTGTAGCGGGAGCTGGTCTCGGGGATGACGTGGCGCCGTATCCAGCCCCCGCACGCGTACTGGTAGAAGTCGTCACATGGCTCCTTGGACGAGTCCATGTTCTGGAGGATCCTGGCAGCTGCTCACCCCCGGGGGTGGAAGGAAGAGGGGGCGCAGCTGTGGATGCCGGGGGGCCATCGCATTCACCGGCAGCTGCGTGCCCTCGGGAGGTTCAGTCGCCCTCTGAGCCCCAGTGAAGTTGGGAGCAGGGACTCAACTTCTAGGGCCACCCCATGTCAGCCACATGACCTTGGATCCCCGTGACCTCTCTGAACCCTCTATTCCCTTCTCTTGAATTTCGTGATGCCAGCAGTCCGACAAAGGGGCTCTGCTCTGTCCCTGGAGTCCGTGCGTCCAAGTGGCTCTTCCTCGCCACTTGGGGGGTTGTTTTCTGTTAGAGGAAGTGGCTTTGTCCCCAGAACCCCAAGTGTGCAGGGACAGTGGGGCCCCGCTCCTGGGAGCCCTCAGTGGAGGTGGCTGGGCTGCTGGGCTGCGACCCCCCCCCCGGCCCCGGGACCCTGTTCCACGCGGCTGGGACCCCACGGGGAACACCTGCAGGAGCACCCCCGGTCCCGGGACCGTTCCACGCGGCTGGGACCCCACGGGGAACACCTGCAGGAGCACCCCCGGCCCCGGGACCCTGTCCTGTTCCACGCGGCTGGGACCCCACGGGGAACACCTGCAGGAGCACCCCGGCCCCAGTGTTCTCCCACTAGCGTTTCCTCACATTGCTTGCAGTTTGTTGTCTGTGACTAGCAGCACGTGAACCCCCCTTGTAAGACCCACTCCTGGGAGAAAACGTGACTGAGGACATAGTTCGTGTGGTCTTTCTGTAAATGCAAAAGAAAGACCCTGCGGGGTCCTGAGGCCAGGGACCCAGGGGCTTCTGTCGGGGAGCCGAGGGCGGGGGATGAGAATGGGGAGCAGAACCCGCTTCCTCAGCCCAGTGCGGAGCCCCAGTTCGGCCCCAGTGCCTCGTGTCCTGGCTGCTCCCCTCGGCCTCCGGCAGGGCCTGTGCCGGCACACGGGCAGCCCGGCCCGGCAGGGTTGGGAGGCGCGGAGGGAGGCTCACCTGCTATCACGCAGCCAGGACTGATGCACGTGTCCTCGATCTCGCCAACCTCTTGGACGGCTGCGGGCAAGGGCAGTGTAGCATGAGAGGCGGGCGCAGGTGGGGGCGCGGGTGGGGGTGCAGGTGGGGGCGGGTGGGGGTGCAGGTGGGGGTGGGTGGGCCCCCCACACCGTCCCAGTCCCGTGGGCTGTCCGGCCTAGGACCCCGAGGGCAAGGCCGGAGGCCACTGCAAGTCCTGGGGTGGCCCAGCCTGAGGCCTTGGGTGAGGGTGAGCCTTGTTCTAGTTTGACCCTGCAGTTACCCCGCCCCAGGGCTGAAGCCGGCGGTGTGCCCCCTGCCTGTCTGCACCCCCGCCTGTCTGCACCCCCGCCGGCTCTCGCCTCACCAGGGGCTGCTCCTCCAGGCCGCCAGCCAGTGCTGTTGGCTCTGCCCAGACCCCCAGCCCCCAACACCACCCCCAGCTGGTTGTGTGAATGTGCCCCTGCCAGGCCTCGGGGCAGCGCCCAAGCCTGGGCTCACTGCCGCACCCTGCCACTGTCCTCTCTCCTTGGGACTCGGGGCCTGCGGTGACGCGGCCTGGCCGCGGGCTCCCTGCCCCTCCCGAGTGCCAGCCCCTCGGCGTGTCTGTGGGGAAGGCCGGCTACCTCGGGGTATCCGCTCTACAGTGATCTTCTGTTCCCGGGAGACGGGAAGCCGGCTAGTAAGGGTTGGCAGCTGCTTCCCTGGGGAGAGACACAGCACTCAGCTCCGGCCTCCAGCCGCCAGCGCCAGCCCTCGGGGATCCTTGGCAGGTGCCGGCATTCTGCCGTGCCAGGGTCCTGGGGCCACAGCCCTCCCCTCTGCAGGCGGGCTGATCACCAGGGAACCGACTCACAAGGACCCCAGCGGAACTCATCTCTGAGGCTGAGTGGATGGGACGCCCCTGGCTTGCCTGCCCCAGCCCCAGGCCCCCTCCCTGGGCTCCCCCATCTGCTGGGGCTCAGAGGGTTCCTGAGGCAGGGCCTCCCTCTCCAGAGGTCTCCTGGACTTCCTCTCCTACCTCATGGTCATGAGCTGCCCCCATGCAAGGTGGGCAGCTCTTGGGGGCGGGGGTCCTACCAAGGCTGGAACAAGAAGCTTATTTAAGGAAAAGGATGTCCTGTGGGGGGAACACTTTCTGACCCATCGGCCACCCTCAGCTCCAGCCTCTCCCCCTTCACTCTCTGTTGAAGGAACAGAGCCACCTTCCCTCCACCCCTCCTACATGGGGGACCCTGCCTGGTGGGCGTCAGGACCTTCTAGGGTGGGCAGTCAACTCTACCTGGAGAGGGGAGGAGGGGGAGGTGCAGGGATGGGGTAGGGGGACCAGGTCAGGGGAGAGAACACACCAGGCCTGGCCACGCCAGAGCTGGCTGTGGCCGAACTTCCACAGAGAGGCCGTGGGACGGGTGGGCAGAGAGAACGGGGCCGTCCAGGTCAGGGCTGTGGGCAGGGCCGGGTCCTGGGTCGGCCCTGACCACAGTCTTCAGAGGGTGTAGGCCGCCCTGGAAATGGCGGGTGCTCCCTGCGGTCCTGGCCCCTCGAGGGAATGTTTATGAGAAGTGATGGGGGTGGGCGGTGGTTCTCCTCCTGTTGGTTGCTGCTCTTTCCATTTGTCACCTGCTTAGCCATCAACCCGACAGGTGTCGATCACTGTCAGCCTGGGGCTGGGCCTGAGGGACTCCGTAGGCATCTGCCAGGCCCTGACCTCAAGAAGCGCCCCGTGCAGTGGGAACGGCTGAAGTGTCGCATGACGCCCATGTGGAGACAGCTCTGAACTTCAGAGAGAAGGGAACGGGCCACAGAGCAGAAACGGACGAGGAGTGGCGATGGGCTGCGTCCTGGCCGCCCCCAGTCAGCCCAGGGGCCACGGGCGTGTGAGCGCCAGGTCTTCATTTCTAAAACCATGATGAAAGGAACCAGGGGCCTGGGAGAGATGGCCGATTCTATACCTGGGGCAGGAGTTACATGGGGTGAGCTTGGAACACTTTATAGTGCCACGGAGTAAGAAAATGCTACTATCCTCTTCAAAGATGATATGCCCACAACGATGGAGGTATGTCAAAGACCCTAGAAACCAAATGATAGCCCCACCCCGCCCCTGTGGCCAAAGTAAAAACAATTTGAACAAGAAAATAAAGTACTATGGGATTCTGACCCAAAGTACAAAATAAATACCCTCAAGTCCACACTGACATAAACAAATCATTGAATAAAAATGGGGAGAATAGACAAGTCTCCCATACAGAAGAACTCCACATACCTGATATACACATTCCATCTCTAAGAACAGGGGACATAACCCCACCCCTAAGTGTGGGCAGCACATGGTGACTTCCTTTCAAAGAGGACAGTAGGGACAGGGAGGGGACAGAAGTAAATTTACAGGGCAAAAACCTGACAAACACTAACCTCAAGCCATGTGGTCAAGGTCAACATCAGCAGTGATAAGTCACTGAAAGTATGTGTCCTTGATCTGTGGGTTTTCTCCCTGAAACACTCTATCCCAGTCTAATCGAGAGAAGAACATCAAACAAATCCTAATTGAGAGACATTCTATAACACACCTGGCCAGCCCTCTTCAAAACTGTCAAGACCACAAATTAAAACAAAATAAAACAACAAAACAAAGACCCTAAAAACAGTCTGAGAAACCATCACTGTCAAGAGATTGGACCACTGACTATAACAGAGGATTCCAGAGGGGATCAAATCCTGAGACAGAAAAGAACATGAGGAAAAAAACGGAGGAATAGACTTAGTTAAAAGTAGTATATTAATATTGGTTCATGACTTGTGATACATGTATCACACTAATGTAAGATGTCAATCATGGGACACTGGGTGTGGAGTGCATGGGAACTCTGTTCTATCTTTGCAGTAATTCTGTAAACCTAAAACTTGTCCGAAATTTTCAAAAATTAGTTTTAAAACAACATAACAAAGGCTATGAAATGGGTGGGACAACATTACATGCTTTGACATACGTGTAACTGAAGTCCCAGAGGGGAGACGACATGGGTCTTTGAAGAGATGGAGGTCACAGATTTTTCAAACACGATGAAATACATACATCTACAGGTCCGAGAAGTGCTAAGAAGTTAATTTTAAGCAGTCCCAGGCTGATAGCATCCCAACAGGAAAAATACAAAGAAAACCACACACAAAGCAGCATCACAGTCAAAATACTGAGGGATGAAAGAGAAAGAGACATTCTTAAATGCAGCTGGAGCTAAAAAGACATTACGTTCAGCAGAACAACAGTAAGAATGATGATTGTCTTCTCATCATACACAGGAGAGGTCAGAATATGATGGAATGAACCCTTGAGTAAATGCTAGAATGAAAGAAAAACAACAACAGCACTATCAACTTAGAATTCTATACCCAGCAAAAATATATTTACAGCTCGAAAGTGAACTGAGACATTCCAGATAAAATCTGAATTTGTCTCCACCAACAAGCACCATAACAGATACTAAAAAAATATCTTTGCACAGAAAGAGCATAAAGTCTGTTGGAAGCCTGGACTGGTTGAAAGGAATTATGAGCACCAAAAAGAGAAAACAAGGATGAACTGGGTGAATGAAGTGTTGTCGAGACCAAAGCTAAAAAGGCAAGTTCATGGCTCATTCATGCTTACGGGTCTCTTCTGTCTCCCCATGTACCCAACATGGGCTGCCACAACCTCCTGGTTGGAGGAATTCCTATGGTAAGTGCGTCAGGTGCTACAGCTTGAGTTGCCCTAGGATACAGTGCGCCCCCCAGGGAACATGTCCAAAACTGACTGAGACAATAGAGTCATGTTTTTCCATGAGGCCTTTTAACTTTATTGCCTCATTCGATTATCACAAGAAGCGTGTGCAGCTCACCATCTCCATTTTCGTAATGAGAAAACTGACAGGGAAGTGGGGTGATGTAGCCAAGTCACCAGGAGTGACAGAGTTTGGACTTCCAGCCTCATATTTTTACTTAAAATCTGTTCTTCTGCCCTGGCCAGTGTGGCTCAGTTGGTTGAGCACTGTCACTTGCACCAAAGAGTTGCTGGTTCGATTCCCAGTAGGGGCACATGCCCGGGTTGTGGGCTCAATCCCCAGTATGGGACATGCAGGAGGCAAAGCCAATGGATGTTTCTCTCTCAAATCAGTAAAAACATATTTTAAAAATAAATTAAAATCTGTTCTTCTAAGCAGGAGCACAAAAAAAATAGCAAATCTCTTTGACACAAAAACGGAATAGAAATGAAGTTCTCCCCCTACTGCTAATGTGGGAGCAAGAGAAAATGGAACAAACCCCACCCAAGGACATTTTCTTCTTTATTCCAGAAGGGAGTTGCTTTCCTTTTTTTAAAAAAAAATATTTTTTTCTTTATTGATTTTTTTTTTTTTTTATCATCACCCGAGGACATTTTTTGTTCAGACAGAGTGGGAGGGAGAGAGAGGAAGAGAGAGAGAGAGAGAAACATCGATGAAACATTGACGTGAAGGGACACATCGAGTGGTTGCCACCCGCACGACCAACCAGGGCCGGGGACAAACTGCAACCGAAGTACGTGCCCTTAGCGGGAACCGAACCCAGGTCTCTCTGGACCGCAGGCCGACGCTCTAACTGCTGAGCCAAACCGACCAGGGCTTCTTTACTGATTTTAGAGAGAGAGGAAGGGAAAGAGAGAGAAAGATAGAAACATCGATGAGAGAGAACATCGATTGGCCGCCTCCTGCATGTCCCCGACTGGGGATCGGGCCCACAACCTGGGCATGTGCCCTGACCGGGAATCAAACTGGAGACCTCTTGGTGCAGGGTCGATGCTCAACCACTGAGCCACATGGGCCAGGCGGAGTAGTTTTCCTTAATGCTCGATCCACATACAATCTACCCTGTGTTCTTTCATATTTGCTTGAATGACTCTCTAATATGCAAATTATTTTCACATAGACTGTACATTAAAAAAATAATTGTGACATTTCCTCTGAAAGTGTTGTCCTATTCCAAATGTTGACCTTGGTTTGAACAAGGCTTTGATTGAAATAATGTATGCCTCCTCTCTCTGTCTTTCTCCTCTTTAAAAAAAAAAAGGACTGCAAAGAACTTTCTTGGATGGAAAATGAACATTCTCCCTGGAGAATGCATTATCACAGGCTAGTTTTCATGCATGCGTGGGGTGTGTTTCCATGCATAATCACAGGCTGGTTGTCATGCAAGTGTGGGGTGTGAGTTTCCATGCCCATGTGGTCATGGAAACCTCAAGCTGAGAAGTTGATTTTAAGCAGTCCCAGGCTCGTAGCATGATGCCACATGCCCCATGGAAACAAACACACATATTCTCCCAAAGGAAACCTCTCAGCCCGAGTAACCTAGGATTCCCACAGGTAAAACCTATTCGGACATGGATTCACTCCATGAGTGAGAAATAACAGGCTAGAACCTCAAGGACTTCATATTTAGGGATTATCTGATCCAGATATGTGGAAGATGGCAATGTTGCCCACAACTCTCGACTCCTCTCTGCAGGTCTCAGAAGATCGAACTGGGGGCAGGACTCACAAGATCATAGAGAGCCCCTCCAGCAGCACCGGCATACATATCATCTGCTTCTGCTGAGGCACAGGCACCAAACTCCTCCTGCTTGCCTGGACTTCCTCTCACCCCACAGGGGTCAGTGAAAATCTACTGGCCCAAGGGACTATCAGAAGTAAAAGTCCTCTGTCTGTGGGAGAATAAAGAAGACCCTTGTGGGCCCAGGATCTTAGACTGACATCAAAGTGAGGACTGCTGTCACTAGGGATGGGGCAGGAAACTCAGGCATTAGACAAAATTTGATGGCTACGGGGATTAGGGCCAGGATGCTGAGCACTCCACTCTGGGGCCCAGACACCCGAGGCATGACAAAGACTGAGATTGGGCCAGAGCGTCTGAGATCTTATTGCCCCAGCATGAGCCCAGCACTGATAGGCAACAGCAGCCTACCACTGTTGAAGGAACAAAGGCACGAGGAGCACCCCTCGGTGTCACAGTCACCCAAGGCGCACCCAAGGCGTGCTGAGAGCAGAGGCTACAGCAAGAGCAGGGTAAAAACTCTGGGCACTCCAGGCCCACTTCTCTTTAAAGAAGTTTTTTAAAAATTGATTTTTAGAGAGGAAAGGAGAGGGAGAGAGAGACAGAAACATTTATGAGAGAGAACATTGAGTGGCTTCCTCCTGCATAGCCCCCACTGGAGATTTGGTCCAAAAAGTCGGCATGTGCCCTGACCAGGAATTGAGCCGGTGACTTCTTGGTGCATGGGTCGATACTCAACCACTGAGCCACAATGGCGGGCTTTTAAAAAAATCTTCCACTGAGGACACTTTTGCATTGATTTTCAGATAGAGTGGGAGGGAGGGAAAAAGAGAGTGAGAGAAAGAGAGAGAAACATCGATGTGAGAAAAACACACCGATTGGTTGCCTCCTGCATGGCCCCAACCAGGGCAGGGATCAACCTGCAACCCAGGTATGTGCCCTTGACTGGAATCAAACCTGAGACCCTTTAGTCTGTGGGCCGACACTCTAACCACTGAGCCAAAACAGCCAGGGCCACTTCTCTAGGCACAAGGTAATATTAGCCCATTGCTGGAGGAAATTGAAGTCTGCAGTGCACTGAGGGTAATAATAGTAAGAACAAAACCCTAAGTCAGTTAACTCCTGACTAGATTGATCTAACCTCTCACACTGACAGGCTGACAGAGGAGCAGGTGTGCCTATGTATGGGTGCAAATATTACTGACCTCAGTCTCTACTCTTCCTCTCATAATGTCCAGTAAAAATGCATGTGACACACAAACGCAAAAGCAAGTAAAAGCAACCCATTTCCACAAGCTAAAGTGATCAGTAGCACTAGATTCACAGACAGTCCAGATATTGGCGCCATTAGAGAAGGACTTTAAAATAACTGTGATTTATATGTTAAAGGATGTAATGGAAAAGGTGGATAACATGCATGAACAGATAAGAAAGTTCAACAAAGAGATGGAAGCTATGAAAGGAGTCACACAGAAATATCAGAAATAAAAAGCACATTATTAGAGGAGAAGAATTTCTTTGACTGGCTGGCTAGTGTCCTGGATACAGCTGAGGGAAAGCTAGGAACTTGAATACTAATCAGGGTCAAACTCTTCAAACTGTATCACAAGGAATAAAGGAGTGAACAAAAACTGAACAGATGTCCAGTTTGACATGGGATAATGTCAAACCATTCAACAGACACATATGTGGAATCACAGAGAGACTGAGAAAGGGGAAGAAGAAATATTGAAAAAGATAACAGCTGAAAAATTTCCAAAATTAGTGAAAGATAATAAAGTCCAAAATAAATAAATAAATAAAAAACACCCACAAACAGTATAAATACCAAAATACTTACACACAGACATCACCCACCCCTAGACACATCACAGCTAAACTGTAACCAAAGATAGCAGAGAAAACCTTGAGGGCAGTCAGAAAAGAAGAAACATTACAGAGGAGTAAAGAGGGGAAATTTGGCAGACTACTCATCGGAAACTATGTGAGCCAGAAGTCAATGGAGTGACTGAGGGGGCAGGTGGTCAACTCAGAGTTCTATACCTACCCAGAGTAGATAACTTTCAAAATACAGTTGAAATAGAGGCCTTTTCAGACAAATAAAAGCTGAGAGAATTTCTTTCTGGCACACTTGGACTACTATAAGTACTAAAGGAATTTCAGTAGGAAGAAAAATGGTGCCAGGTGGGAATGGGATCTCCATAAAGAATGCAGTGGATTGAGAATAGTTTTTTTTTTTTTTAAAAAAAAAGGTGAGTGAACCTGGTAAGGCTCACCCAGATATAGGATTCTGGGAAGATAATTACATATGTTATATTTGTATAGGCTCAAGCCACAGTATCACACCTGATCATAACCTGATAGTTGTTACACAGAGCAAGCATTAGCCTCTTTTGCACACTTATAGATTCTTTGGGTTTTGGAGATGAATAGGATCTCAGGGGTTTAGCCAAGTGTCCTCTTCTTAAAAGAGCAGAACCCCAGGCGAGGTGGATATGTCACCTGGGGCCTAGCTGGGGCTGAGTTTCAGTTTAGGGGGGCTGGCAATACTTCTCTGTAAAGGGCCAGAGAGTAAGTATTTTAGGCTTGTGGGCCACATAGAGACCGTCTCACCTATTCTTTTATCTCTGGTAGCAGGAAAGCATCCAGAGACGAAACATAAATGAATGGCGCAGCTGTGTTCCAATAAAACTTTATTTACAAACACAGGCGGTGGGCCACAGTTTGCTAGCCCTTGCACAGGAGCCCAATCGCGGCTGCTTCTGAAGAGCCTGATTCCAGGGCGGGCAGAGGTGCGGGCGTGGACCGCCGCCCACTGTAACGTCAATCAAAACACTTGTTTTTCTGAGAAGGGGTTTATCCATAACTTTAAAAACAACAAAGATTAAAACAAAGAATCCAAGAGGACCATGAAAAGATAGAAATAGAAAACTTCCAAGCTAGTCGAGGGAAAATGAAGTGAAAAATAATCGATCGATCCAAAAGAAGGCAAGAAGCCTGGCCAGTTTGGTTCAGTGGTTAGAACATCAGCCTGTGGACCAAAGGGTCACAGGTTCGATTCCCGGTCAAGGGCACATACCTGGGTTGCAGGTTCGATCCCCAACCCCGGTGTGCAGGAGGCAACCAATTGATGTGTCTCTCTCACATTGATGTTTCTCTCTCTCCCCATCTCCCTCCCTCCCTTTCACTCTATCTAAAAAAAAAAAAAAAAATCAATGGAAAAATATCCTCAGGTGAAGATTAACAAAAAACAAAAGAAGGCAAGAAAAGAAAAAAACAAAAACAAGAGGCATAAGAAGCCTCAAGGGACACGACAGGGAAAGGTAATTTCAGTGACCTCGGTGTGCACAATAGACAACATCTTCCAGGTAACAGACGAAGACCGAATCCAGCTACACGCTGGTACACGAGACACATCTAAAGCCAAAGACACAAAGTTTCAATAGAAAGATTGGAGAAAACAGAGGCGGCAAAGGCATTTGTCTAGTCTGTTCATATCAGACAAAGGAGAATTTAAAACAATTTAAGGCAGACAGCATTGTTGAGAGAGAAAGGAAGTACAGGACCCCATGGATCGGAAGATAGACGGACTTTAAATTAGCATCCACACAGTAACGCAGCCTTAGAATAGGCACATTGATACCTGACTTAACTGCAAGGAAAACGGATGGGTCTCTAGTGCAGTATTTTAACACACATCTTTCAGTAACTGGAAGATCAAGGAAGTGAAAAAAGCAAACAGAGAAGATGCCTCGGATGGGTATATCTGTATCTATACTATACCTGCATCTGTACCTATATTTCCAGTTTCATTCAACAGAGATCGGCTGTATTCCATACACACACCCGGATTACTGATCCAGCTGACCACGCGTTAGCCCCGCAGCCAGCCTCAGCAAATATCAAAGAGTCAACATCCCATTCTAACAAAGCAATTAAGTTAAAAATCAATTTTTTAAAAAAGGTAACTAAAAATAGCCCTGTGCCTCTGGAAATTAAAATTTTAAAAATTCTAAATAACTCGAGTCAATTTTTTAAAAAGCATAGCAGAAATGAAAAATACACTTAGAAATAAAAAATAACCCTGCATATAAAACCCTCCCATGAGCTCAACCGGATCACTGCTGGGGGTGGGGGCACAGGGGTCCTGACTGTGGAGCCCCCACAAACAGCCGCTTGTATTATGAGATGCTGAGGAGGGGAGGCAGGCTGGGCAGGGAGGGTCCCTCTTGCTGGGGTGGGCTTTGCAGCTCTTCACTGCCCAGGAGAGGACAGGCCCCTGTGGGCCCCACGCTGGGGTGGGTGGGTTCAGCCTTGTTCCCTGGAAGCCTTCAAGCCAGGTGTTTGCAGAACACAGGTGCTCTGGGGTTTGGGCTCCCCAGGGCTCTCCAAGCAGCAAGTGACCCTTCCCCTTCCCTGTTCCGTGGCCGTGGAGTTGGCAGTGCGCATCCACCCCGGCAGGAGCAGGAGGGGCCTGAGAGCAGGGCACCGGCACCTGGTCAGGCCGGGAGCAGCCCTGGGGAGGGGGAGGCGGTGCTCACCACACCCACAGGCTGAGCCCGGTCTGGTTCACAGAAGTGGCCTTGCCCAGGGATGGGTGGATGGTCCCACCGGGTGCAGACTGTGCCGAGGGCCCTGGCTGGTGAGGGAACCTTCTAGTACAGAGGCTGTGGTGCCCCAGTGTTGAGAGAACTGAGGCGAGTGCTTCTCCTACAGATTCTCGGGAGCCCACGGGAGGAGCCCACGGCGCCCGTCCCGGGTGCACACCTGATGTACAGGCCCCCGCAAGGGTGCGGCTGAGATCTGACCAGGGCTGCCTGGTGCCCAGGTGCATGTACGTGAGCCCCTCACCTTGCTCCTTGACCTGAGAGAGGGACAGCCCCGTTTCTCCAGGTCACCTGGGAGAGGCCAGGGGCGGGGACTGCCAAGTGGGGACTGCACCTCTCATCTCCGGGACCCCAACCCGGCACCGTCCCACCATCCTGCAATAAGACAGCCTGTCTGGGAAGCCACGAGGCACCTGTGACCTGGGCCTTCCTGGGGCCAGGGGAGGAGCATCCCAGCAGGTTCTGCTGCTGGGTGGCCCTGGAGGCGCCGACGCGCTGCGGGTCCCCAGCTCTGGAGCTTGGGCTCCCTCTGCTGGGCCGGCCAGGAACTGCAGGCGTTCTGCGCCGGGAGGGCCGGGGGCGCACGCGGGGCGGGGACCTGGTCTGCCGCGGCTCGGTGGCCTGCGGAACCAGCCGCGCTCCAGCCTGCGCCTGGGCAGAGCCTTCTGGAAGGGGCCCAGCCCCGTGCAGGTCAGTGACCCTCCTGCAGAGTCCGCAGCCTCCGGAGCCCGTGCAGACCCACCCCCTCTTCGCTGGTCAGGGAGGGCGCGTGCAGACCTCCGGAGGGGTGGGGAAGAGCAGCGGTGGCGGTGCGGGGTGGGGCCTGCGGGAGGGCTCTCACTCACCTCTGCTGTGGGCATAGAGGAGGCCCAGCGCCCCCAGGGCGCCCGTCACCAGGAGCAGCAGGAGAAGCAGCCCCCACTCCAGGAAGCCGGGGCGCCTCTGCCTGGACTGGCCGGTGATCTCCACCATCTCTGCTGGGCTTTCCAGCTTCCCCATCACCACGTCTCTGGAGGGAATGGTGCGCAGCTGAGCAGCCCCGAGGCCAAGGGCAGGGGCGCGTCCACCCAGGGCAGGGGAAACGTGGTGCGGAGCTTGAGGCCCTGCCCGAGACTGGAGGGGCCCACTGCGGGCTGGGGGCAGGGGCCGGGTCCCTTTGGGTGCTCAGCCCCTCTCCATTGCCAAGCCCACACCCCGGCCCTTGGGCCCTTGGAACCTGTGCCTCAGGGCTTCCCACACCCTTCCCGGGCTGGAGTCCCTGAGCCTGGGGTCCCAGAGTGGGGAGAGGCCCAGCCTGCTGGCCCCGTGGCAGTCTCTTCTGGAGGCCAACCTCTCCAGGCCCAGTGTCTGGCTGGAGGTGGTCTGGGGACCACTCTGCTCACAGCTTGGGGTCCACCTGCCAGGTCCCGTAGGCCCAGCTCCCTGTGGGGGTCGGCAGGTTGCTGCAGTGGAGCCTGCCTGGGGCCCACTCATGCCCATGCTTACACCCACATGCACATCCAAGCTCATGCCTGTGAGTGTGCACACGTGTTCCATCTCCATGTGTGTGTGCGTATCTGCATGTGAGACATGAACCTGAGAACGTGCACCTGTGTGAGTGTGCACCTGTGAGAGCATGTGTGCACCTGTGTGAGTGTGCACCTCTGAGAGTGTGGAACTGAGTGAGCACCCATGTGAGCATGCACCTGTGTGTGCACCTGTGTGAGTGTGCCCCTGTGAGAGCATGTGTGCACCTGTGTGAATGTGCACCTATGAGAGTGTGGAACTGAGTGAGCACCCATGTGAGCATGCACCTGTGTGAGTGTGCACCTGTGAGTGTGCATCTGTGTGAGCATGTGTACATCTGTGTGTGTGCACCTGTGTGAGTGTGCACCTGTGAAAGCATGTGTGCACATGCACACGTGTGCCTGTTTGTGTGTGTGCACCTCCTTTGCTGTACTTGGAGCTCTGCCCCAAAAGCTGCTTGGGAATCTGGGAGCAGCTGGTGCTGTCCTCACTCAGGACAAACTCACACCTCTGATGTCTGCGCCCGGTGCCCGGCCTGCGTGAGGTGAGCCTGAAGTTGGCAGAAGCCTGGGGAGCACAGACCCAGTCCTGCCCTGGGCAGTCAGCGTCCTGCCGCTGAGGCCACCGGGGCTGGGTTAGATCTTCCTCCTCGCCAACACCGGGGTTCTGCCTGAGTTCTGTACCGACTCAGGGGTCTTAGGTGGGTCTCTTAACTTTCTGGACATCACCTGCCACCTGCCCCAACTTGAGGGGAGAAGCCAGGACTGCTCTGGTCTCAGGACCCCCCAGAGTCCCTATCACCTCTCCCCGTACCCCCTGCCACCGTTCCTGCCCCAGAACCTTGCCTGCTGCCCTTTGCCCCTTTCCAGAGTCCCAGCTCAAGGTCATCCCCAGCGAGGCCTCCCTGGGGTCCTTTATCAACATAGTCAGCCCCAGCACCCCCTGCACCCAGACTTGTCTCTGTTTTACCACCAGACACACAACCCAATCTCCACTTCCATCTCTCCATCGGAAACACCGGCACCACAGGGTAGGGGCCGTTCCCTGGGTCCCCAGCACCGAGACTGGGGCTCCCCAACCCCGGGCATCAATCAACATTCACTGAATGAGTGAAAGGCGAATGAATGAGTGAATCAGTTGGGTGGGACAGCTCGGGGCCTTGGGCGGCTCACTCGGTCTGTGAATGTACTTCACCTGTCCCTCGAACTCAGGGGCTCAGGAACGGCCTCCAAGACCGGGGCCAGCAAAGCCCACTTCCACTAGATAGGCAGAAAGGGGCTGCCATGGCCAGGCTGCGGGGTCGGGGTCGGGGTCGGGGTCCGGGTCGCACCTGCGGCCCCCAGGCTGTCGCGGCGCAAGGACACGGGAAGGGAACCGTGCCCAGGAGCTACCGGCCCGGGGACAGGTGAAGCTGCACGGACAACGCCCCGCCTGCCCCGGGAAATGGGCTGGGCTGGAAGGTGTTCTCAGGTCCGTCCGGGAGCGCCGGCCCAGCGGGCAGCCTCCAGCAGCTCACCTCAGGTCACTCAGGAGTGGCCGTCGCCTGCGGGCAGGTCTGGAAGGCTGGCTCGGGATGGCCTGGAGTTTCAGTGAACAGGGCCAGGTGGAGGGGCTCCCAGGGGCCGGAGGGCAGTGACTCAGAGGCTCCGTGAGGCCTGTGGCTTCCGAGGCCCCTTTGTGATGCGCTGACCCCTGCTCAGTCCCGGGGTTCCGGCGGGGCTTGGTGTGGGGGAGGGGAGCAGAGCAGTTCCTGGGGCCTCTGGTCCTTTGCTCCTTGACCCCTCCGTCCAGAGGGGCTGCAGGGGCTGCTGGGAGAAAAGGCCAGACCCTACCCCACACTGCCCACCTGGCCTGAGAGGGCAGGACTAGGACCCACGTTGGCATGGGGTCTGCGAAGGCCCCGTCGGGGGCTCCTTTCTCTGCCGTCTCCAGGGAGGCTTCTGGGGGCCTTGCCAAATGAAAGGGAGGTGGGGGGTTCCTGATCGTGGTGGGAGCGGGCAGAATTGCCAGGGAGGGTCCCCCGCAAGAGACACCCACATTTGGCCAGCATGGGGCTCAGTTGCCTCCCTCTGCCCCTGCGGCCTTGAGGCTCAGAGCCCAATCTCCAGGAGCCCGTGGCCCTGGCTGGGGGAGTGGGGAAGGGGCACCCCAGTGATCGGAGTGGGACTCAGCCACCGGCACTGCTGATGGGCCAGCGGCTCTGAGCGGAGCAGGCCCAGTCGGAAGTCAGGCTTCCCTTCCCCGGGCCTGCCTTGGTCCCCGCGTGTTCCTGTTTCAGAGCCTCGCGGACTCTGGGGTGCTGGTCACAGAGCCAGGGTCCTTACCCGAAGGCCTGCCCTGGGTCCTGCAGGACGCCT
This sequence comes from Molossus molossus, assembly GCF_014108415.1. NCBI lineage: Eukaryota > Metazoa > Chordata > Mammalia > Chiroptera > Molossidae > Molossus > Molossus molossus. The sequence continues at coordinate 103,763,056 of NW_023425347.1, read as the reverse complement.
CTGGCCACCCTGAGGCGGCCTCTCAGGTTAACAAGCCCTGGGAGGGCAGTGCGGGGGATCGGATCCCCGCCCCCACCCCTGGAGCCCAGCCCAGGTCTCCTCGGTGCCCTGGCCCTTTCCTGGCAGCCCTGTCTGAAGGCCCAGGAGCTGGCCTGGATGGGGTTGAGGTCAAGGTCAGGGCAGTGAGAAGCTGGGACTGACTTTCCTGGGAGCGCGGGGGCAGGGCCAAGGCCCAGCCAGGCCAGGCAGAGGGCCCTTCCCAGAGCACTGTGGTCCTGAGGTCCCCACACTCGACTTGGTCCAGCCCGAGTGGCCCGTCCCCAGCCTCGGCTGCCTGCACGCAGAGGCTGGCGGGCCTCGGCGCTCACATCTGTCCCCCCGCCCCGGTCCTTGGTTCTCCCCGTCTGCAGCCACATTAGTAAAAAGCAGAAACTTGGGGTGAGCAAGGGGCCTGGTCCAGGTGGGGGGCTGGGGAGGGGCCAGGCTGGCAGCCACCAGAAGCTGGGAAAGGGGTTCCACCGGCTGCTGGGGGCCCCTGCACACCCTCCCCGCCTGCTGCCTCCTCAGGTCGGGCCTGGGTCTCCTGCACAGGAGCAAAGGGGCCAGGGTGGCCTGACTCTGCCCAGGTCTCTGTCATCGAGCCACCAACTCAGGCCTAACAGCTGAAACAGTCCCCTCCCCTGTAGGGTTTGTCACAGAGTCGGCAGAGAGAGCAGGTGCACAGAGGTGTGGTCGGGGAAATACTGGGAGGGGGGAGGGGCACAGGTGAGGGTGGACAGCTGGTGGGAGAGGCTGGGTCACCTTCTCTGAACCCTGAGGTCACTGTTTCCATGATCCCTACAGTTAACACTTTTACCCTGGTTCCATAATTAACATTTTTATAACTAATTAGCAATTTTTTAAAAAAATTTATTGATCAGAGAGAGAGACACACCGACTTGTTGTTCCGCTTATTTATGCATTCATTGGTTGATTCTTGTATGTGCCCTGACCAGGGGTTGAACCTGTGACCTTGGCGCATCTGGACAACTCTAACCCACTGAGCCACTCAGCCGGGCTGTTAGCAATTCCCTGTACGAAGTTCTTGCTCCTTGATTCTCCGTGTGGACCCTGACTGATGATACATTGGTGTTAGAAGTGTCCCTGTCACCAGACCCTCAAGATAGGATGTGGGGCTGAGGGCCTTGGCAGGGGGTCCATGGCGTGTGGTGGCTTCACGATTGGCGGAGGCACCGCTGGAGTTGAGGACCCAGGCACTGCTGCACGTCACCAGCCCGGCGGCGCTGGCCCCAGGACAGCCGTGCGGCGGGTCTCCTGGTGCACTTACACGGGCAGAAGTACCACTTGGGTCCTGGAATGCTCAGCTCCAGTCACAGCAGTCAGAGGGGTCCCTGGCGGCCCTGAAAGGGACTGGGCTGGCCTTGCCGTCAGCTGCACACGCCACCCTGCAGGGGGCGCGCCTGCCACGTTGGCTACATTCACGCCTTTCTCTCCGTTTCTTAAGAAAAGCTCAGGCGTTGATGGGAAAGCAATGGGACCTGGAAACTAGGGAGGGGACACCTGGTCCAGCTCAGATGAAGCTGAGAACCTTGAACCCTCGTCTGCCAAGCCTCTCTTTCCAGCGGAAGCTGCTGGTCCTTCAGCCTCCGGGAGACCTGCCTTTTCTCATCACAGACCCCGTGAGAACCTTGCAGGGGTGAGGGCCTAGAGAGAGGATGCTGGTTCTATTTAACCTCTGCCCCATCCTCAAGTAGGGCTGGATCTCAGGTGTGGGGGAGGGGGCTCCCATGCAAAGGCTGACCCAGGAGAAAGTGGCACAGGCACCCGGTGCCTGCAGGGTTTGCCAGGTCACACTGAGAAACCTAAGGACACAGTGTGGGAATGGAGTCTCAGCGTATGAGACCAAGGCAGAGAGGGTGCCACATGGGGCTGGCTTTACTAACATGGGTACACCTGCCAGAGACGCTGAACCTACTGTGTTTGCTCATGTCGAGCCGGAAGTGACTAACGAGTCACTTAGTGAATGACTCTAGACTCGGTGGTCCAGTTAATGGAGTGGAGATGCCAGGGCTTCCCCGGTGTCATGTAGAGGAAGGCCCCCAAAGTGCAGGGAGACAGCATGGAGGAGTGGATTTATCACATGTGGCTGGTGCACCCCACGGCAACCGCCATGGGGGTCACAGGACTTTCCCCCCCTCCGTGGCTATGATAAACTGTAGGAATACACTTGAAATTGAACCTTCCTTGCATTCCACATGCATTGCTTATGGTGCATTATCCTTTCATTGTGGAGTTGGATTTGGGTTTGCCAGGGTTTCACTGAGGATTTTGGAACTGGTGTTTCATTGAATGCAATCGGTGGAGACTTCTGTTCGGTTGGGATTCTGCTTTCTTCTTGGTTCTAGAGTTGACCGTAACCTGGATGGGCTGTGCTTGAAAGGCTGGGCCATTGCCCGACACCACCTGGACCTCGGCTTGCTGGGGCGGGGGTGGGGCTCCTCCACCACCTTCTCCTTCCCACCGCGGTGATTGTCCTGTGTGAGGTTTGTCTGTTCTGGGGTCTGTAAATACCGTTTTCCTAGGAACAAATGCTTTCCCTACAGGCCTTCGGACTTATTTGCATAGAGTTGAGAAAACTTGATGCTTTAAAAAATTTTTTTTTTATCCTCACCCGAGGACATTTTTTCATTTTTTGTTCAGAGAGTGGGAGGGAGAGAGAGAAACATAAACATGAAAGGGACACATCGAGTGGCTGCCAGCCGCACGACCCAACTAGGGCCGGGGACAAACTGCAACCGAGGTACGTGCCCTTAGTGGGAACCGAACCTGGGTCTCTCTGGACCACAGGCTGACGCTCTAACCGCTGAGCAAAACGAGCCAGGGCTTGATGCTTCTTCTGATGTCCTGTTACTGTGTCCTTGTCATTTGTAAAATGTCGTGTCTGTAGTTGAGATTCTGGTGGCCATTTCAAAAGACATCCACCTCGAAGAAACATCTTGCCATGGGGACTCAGGTTACTGACCACATAGGTGACCCTGCCTCCAGTCTCCTGAGACCAAATTCCCTCTCCTATACACCAAATTAGGCAATAATGAGGGATCCCAGAAAACCGCAGACACCCACTCTTGACTCCAATAAAGGCAGAGCCCTGGGCCCAGGAGTTCTCTCTCTCTTCCCCCCCTCCACCTCGCTGTGTGGCCCCGATGTTCCGTGCACCCTCCAGGACCTGTGAGTAATGCTTCTTGGTCTTCAAAGTTCCCTGATGGCTTTTGACTAATTGCATCCTGACATCACAATCATCACAGGGGCTGACCCAGTGCCAACACTGGCTCCAAACGGGGAAATGCCTGCGGTGCTCCCCACAGGTGGCACGGGCCAGGGGAGTGCCCGGGGCCCTCTAGCAGGGAGCATCAGTACCAACAGGTGGGGATGACAGCGTCTTTGCGCTTTACCTTTCTCGGTCGGCTACTGGCTCACCTGTTTTATTGTACTTCTGAACAGTCCGATTTCGGGTTTATTTATTAGTCCTCCACTTTTCTATTCCTAATTCACACCTGCCAGCTTTAACCCTTTCGATTCCCGCCTCCTGCTTTCATTTACGGCCTTTTTCTAACTTCTCAAACCGAGCACGTTCTTCATTCACTTCTGTGTGTTGCTGCATATTGTTCTCGGGCGACCTCTGCGTGGTCCTGTTGGGCTGTATCTGTCCCAGGCGTCACACTTCCCCGAATTCTTGTTATTATTTCCCCCCAGTTCTGCAATTCCAGCTTTGATTTCCTCTGGAAACAAAAAGCTATTTCCCACGCAGAGGATGAGAAGACGAACGTGCAGCGTCATTGTCTTGAGGCCAGGAAATGCTAAGTGTACCACCTCACAAATGTTCTCAGGGACCCAAGGTGTGGGCACCTTGTGAACACCAGGTGCGCCGCTCCTCGGCTCGGAGAACTTCCACCAGCCAGACCCACCCTGGCTTTCTGCTCTGGACCCCGCGCAGGGCCTGCTGGTTTCTGTCCCCTTGAGCGTATGGTGTGAGGTTGGGGTGATGGTCAACCCTCACATCTACCTGCAGTGGGTGTGGGAACCTCTCCAAGGCAGGCTGGGTGGGGGGGGCGGGGGGGCATGGGGCAGGACAGACTTTGCCCAGGGAGCTGGGGAGGCTGGGACCCTCTGCAAGGGATCCTGGAGCTGGGCTGGGGTGTGGCTCCTAGTCACCACTAACTTGACTGTGACCGTGACCGTGACCATGTGTTTCTTGTTGGACCTTTCCAGCTCCTGCTTTCCAAAAGGGACGAGGCCGCATGACAGGGTCTCTAGGGCTGGGCTCCTTGGCTTCCCCAGGAGAGAGAGTTTTCCAAGCAAACAGGAAGGCAAATTTAATCCACCTTTTACATTCGACCTCTTGGCCAGATCAGCCAGAGGCCCAGCCTCTGCTCATTTAGTGGGTGGGCTCTCTCTGCTTGATGGTGGTGGTGGTGAGGATCCTCACCATGGCAGGGGCGGTGGATTTGGGCACTGGACTCCCCAGGAAAATGACTTCAGGAAAGCATGGGTCTCAGCTGGCAGACCCCAGCTTGGGCGTCTTGTTCTTGGGGGGCCCCATCTGAGGCTTAGGCCAAGGCCAGGGTCAAGGCTGCTTCATGCCCAGGGAAGGGCTGCACCATCTCCCTAGGGTCACCATGAACTGGCTTTAATCCTGTCCAACCTGCTGGCCCCACGCCAGGGCCTCCAGGGCCCAGCTTTGGGGATCAGGGTGCCATTGCAGCAAAGGGCTCTGGGCCTCCCAGGACGGTCATCCAGGCCAGCAGGTCTCCCTCCTCTCTGCTCAACATTGACCCAGCCACCCCAGGGCTGGGAGGGCGGGGTGAGCATCCCCCCTGGTTTGGGGGGGAAATGACAGTGTGGCCTGGAGAGCACGGGGTCAGTGGAGCCGGCAGCCCAAGGCTGCCTCCCTCCGGATCCTCGCCTTCAGCTTCTTCAGGCCGCAGTGCTCGGGGTCCACCAGGAGCCCGCTCTCGGCTGCTGTCCAGGCCTCGGCATAATGCTGCTCCTCCAGGCAGCGCTGCCCATGGCACAGAAACACCTGGGCAGCGGGAGCCCGGCCTGGCCGCTCCCACAGGCTGGTCTGGGCTGGAGTGGGCGCCAGCGCGAGGGCCTGGGCGAAGGCCCCTGCAGCCCCAGCCTTGTTCCCCAGGCTCAGGAGCAGGCAGCCCCTGGAGCACAAATCCTCCACTCGCCTCGGGAGGTCCCTGTCCCCTGCACCCTCCCGGAGCACAAGGTCCAGGTCTCCAAGTGCCCGGCCAAACTCCTGCAGCTCGGCCAGGCAGGTGGCCCGCTGGCGCAGGTGACAGGCACGGCCACCACCAGCCAGGACGGCCAGCGAGCAGTAGCCCAGCGCTTGCCTGGGCTGCCCTGAGGTCAGGAGGGTGCTGGCTTCCTGGGCAGCAGCCTGCAGAGGGGACAGAGGGAGTCCGGGTCAGCCCAGTATGTCGCAGCCCCCCACCGGCCTGCACACCTGACCTCTGGAGGGGGCACCTCCCTGCAAGCCCACAGACCTGGAATTTCTGCAGGCCGCTCGCAGGACCTCCCCTTCTCACACCTCCACTGCCCTGCTGACCTCCTCCCTCCCTCTGCTCCTCTCCAGTCAGCTCCCCTACAGGCCCCTCTCATGGGCCGGTGCCCAGCTGGGCCTCCCACCCTTTCAAGGCTGCCGGCCCCGGGGACGGGAGCAAGCACCACGCCGGCCCACCTGGTTCTCGCGCCCCCTCCAAGGCCCAAGGCCTGGAATCACTAGCGGGCTTCTCACTAAGGTCGTGCAGGGCCAGTCGCAGGTGCGGACACGCCGCGGCCGCTGCGGCGCGATCGGGGTGCCGGGAGCCCCTCTACACGCCTCTCCCCCCGCCCCCCGGGCAGGTCACTGGCCCCTCGTGGCTCTCCTCCATCCCGCAGCGGCTCCCCACTGCGGAGTGAGGCCCGGCAAGACCGCGCGTCCCGGTCCCTCCCTGTTCCCTGAGCGGCCGGTGCACCGACGCCCCACCGCGCCGCGTCCCCAGCGCCCGCGCAGGGCGCCCGCACAGGCTGGGAGGCCCACGTGCGCGCGGGGCGGGGACGGAGGCGCGGCCGGGACCAGCGTCCAGTGTCGGCCGGGCGCTGCGGTGCCCCCTCCTGACCGACGGCACACTGACCGCCGGCCGGGACCGGGCGGAGCCCCGCTCGCCCTCGGGCCGCAGGACAATAACCAGCAGCTCCGCCCTGTGCACAGTCCCGCAGGGCAGCGCCCTCCCGACAGGCTCCGCGCGGTCCGGCTTAGGGGCGGGGCCGCTGCTGCGCAAGCGCAGTGCCTCGGGACCTGGGACGCGAACACTTCCGGCTCTCTTCCGGGTCGGACGTGTTGCTGGGCAACGGGAGTGCGTCGCGCGGACTCTCCCCGCAGCGGGAAGCAGCTTCCAGGCCTCCGCGCCCTGCGGCCCTCCGCGTGCTCGCTCCCTGGCCCCCTGGCCCCGGGCGGCCGCGTGGCCTCGGCACCGCCCCGTGCTCTTTGCGTGCAGCAAACGCGGCGCCGAAACACCGGTGTGGTTTCCCTTCCTGGCGGAGCGCCCGCTGGAGCATGGGCGCCCGGGCCGCACGCGTGCGAACCCCGAGTCCGCGGCTCCCCAGCTGGCCGTGCCCCTGGCCTGCCCTGCAGGTGGTTCCTTCGGGGCCCCGCCCACAAAGCGCACAAAGCGCGGGGGAGGCACTGTGTCCACCCGCCCTGGGCCCGCCACCGGCCCCTGTGACATGGGCGTCCCTTGGCGCTTTGGCCAGACACCGCCCCCAGCCAGCCCCTGCCTCCCCTCCACGTCGGCCCCAATTCGGGCCTGTTCTGAGCTCCGTCCCCCATGGCCTTGGCCTGTCCCCACCATGGTTTCACCTCCACTGTGACCTCGCCACCCCACTGAGCTGTCCCCGGGTCTGCGACCTACACTCTGAAGTGGGCCCCATTGTCTCCCCTGAGGGTCACGGGCCACAGGGCGGGGCTGATGCTCCACCCAGCACCTGGCGGAAGGTGCTCGCACATTCTTGTGGAGTAGAGTGGAATGAAAAACCAGCCAAAGTGGCAGGGACCCCAGCCCGACATCCCTTCGAAGGCCCCTCTCTGGTCAGCCACAGGAGCTTCCTCCCACCTGCGCTCTTAGTGGGAGAAACACGTCCCTCCTGGCCTGCCCTGGTGTTGGGATGGGCTTCCTACCAGAGCAAGGCGCTCCTGACTGGTTCTGCCTGGCTCCGAGGAGGGGGTCCTCTCCCTCTCCCCGACCCGTCACCTGTGGTGTATCCACCTCGTGTAGTTTTCAGACCTTAGCTTGAGATGGTGACACCTGGGGGCCTCTGGCTCACACCCCACCCACCCACGCCCACCTGAAATCAGCCAAAGGGAATGCAAAGCTGCCCGTGGTGCTGGGGAGGGGCTGACATGGAGGCTCCGTGCCGGGCTGCACGTACCTGGGCCAGGCTCTGCCGCTCCGAGGCCTCCAGGAGACTCAGCAGGAAGCCAAGGTCTCTGGCGTCTGTCTCTGCCAGGCACTGCAGGTCCCCAGCTGCGGCCGGCACATCTCCCTTCTTGAGCAGGAGCAGGCCACGCCGGGCCCGGGCCACTTCTGATGGCGGGGTGGGGCACAGGGCCTCTTGTAGGCGGGCGCCAGCCTCCTCGTAGCTGCCTGGCAGGGGTCCGGGAAGGACAGTCAGGGTTGCGCTGGGGCAAGGGGCAGAGGTGGCACTGTGTTGGGGAGCCCGCCACAGCCTTTCTTGCTCTGCTGGCTCGGGGAGCAGGGGGCTGACGGAAGGGCTCAGTCCCGGGAGGAACAACCAGGAGCATAGGGACATGGTGATGCCATGCTGGTCACATGGGCTTGCCTGCTACCAGTACCCCGGCCTGGGGGGTCACTTAAGTCCATGTCCCCCAGGCTGAATAGCATGGCTCGGAGCCCCTCACCGTGGTCACCACGAGGGTCTGCTCTCTCCCGGGTGCTCATAGGAGCAGGATTGGAGGTGAGGTGACAGGTGGGGATATGCAGGCTGCAGAGACCTCCCTTTTCAAGTTAGTGCTGAAATGTGTTCAGGATTTTTCAGGAAAGGCCGACAGGTTGACACATGTGGGCATAAGACACCCCACCTGGAGGGGACCCAGGTCCCAGGGACACTCAGTCAACATCTGGTGAATTAACACATGAGTTACAGAGAAAGCCCGAGCCTTGTATGAAGCCCCAAGTCCCTGCTTCATGTCTCTGTCCTGCAGGCAAAGCCACCTAGGTGACAGGGAGCTGGAGACACTGGCACACCAGGCACATGGGGACTGGGTCCCAGGACCTGGGATCCCGGTGGAAGGGATCTTCGAGGCCACAGAGTCGAGGGTCTCTCTCCCATGTTACAGAAGACGCCGGGGTGAGAGGAGCCGGGACAGACACCGTGTACCCCCCACCTGGGCCAACGCGTACCCCTGGCAATGAGCACGTCTGCCAGCAGGATGTGCCCGCTCAGCTTCCCGGCGTCGATTTGGGTCACTGCCTCCCCCGCGGCGAGGAGGCCCTGGAAGTCCCCGTCGCTGAGGCGGGCCCCGGGGTCCGGCAGCTGGCTCAGGAGGCCCCGGCAGTGGGATGACAGGCCCTGTGTGATGATGGCCTGGGCCTCCGGCTTCAGAGAGCGGATCTCGGGGACCGCTGTGCCCGGATCCAGCTTCAGAGCCGAGAGGACGTCGTCTGTGGCCTCCTGCAAGGGGAGAGCGCAGGGTGGGTATTTGCCAAGTGTTTGTCCTCCCAGTGTCTGGGAAGTTGGGGACACCACTGAGCTGTCTGCCCTCTCACAACCCCGGGGGAGGGTCAGCCAAAATGAGGAGCTAATGGCCTGTGGAGAGGCCCAGGGTTCCCCCTGCAGAGGGGCCCTCCTGGCCGGATTTCCATTTCAATTTGATGGGCTTGTCCCTGGGCGACAGACACTTGCCCAGCACAGGAAGGGACATGCAGAGGGCTGGGCTCCCACCCCACGTGCGCCCGGGCCGGAACGGACTGCAGGCTGCCAGCGCCCTTGGGGGAAACAGACACCCCGACACAGGAGCTAGCACTGTGGGGGAGGGGCCCTCGTGTCGGGGCAGCTGCGATGTTTGTCCTGCTTCAGAGAACTCCAGCCCTAGGCAGACGAGAGAAGCTGGCAGGCAGGCTACCTCCAGCAGCTCGCTCACCCCGCGAAGCCTCAGGCACACAGCCACGCTCGGTCACCTGCCAGGGACATTGCTCTTGGCTGAGAAACGCCTTGTCCAGCGCCACTCGGCTGTGGCTGCCTCTGGGCATGTCTTCTCTCGGAGAAGCACCTGCCCTGGGCCTGGCAGTGGGCCCCCTCCCGCCCCGCCCCTGCACACTGATGACCGGCATCCACAGGCCCCCTGGCGGACAGCTCAGGATGGCACCTGCGTGGCAGCTGAGGTCTCGTTATTTTAAGCTGGTGCCCCTGGTAGCCCTGAGGGTTTGCCTGTGCCAATGCTGATGAGGCTGGGAGGCACAGGACTCGGCAGATGAAAGGGAGCTGCTCCCCAAATGGGATGTGAGAGGCTCCGGAGCCCCAGGCAGTGGGGTTTTGATGGGTGACTCACAGGATGGCCTAATCCTGCTTCCTCTCTTCCCGGGGAGTGAGGAGGAAGGCAGCGCCCGCCCCGAAGCACCCCGCCCCCCTGGCTCAGGCCCGGTGGGGAGGGTGGGCGGGCCCTACCTTCTGCTGGCCCAGGGCCAGGTGCAGGAGCGCGCGTGCGCACAGGGCCTGCACGTTCCCGGGCTCTGCCCGCAGCACGGAGTTGAAGTCGAACAAGGCCGTCTTCCTCTGGCCCAGGAGCGCGTAGCAGCGGGCGCGGGTGAGCAGGGACTCACTTGCCTGACTCCCTGGAGGAAGGGGATGTGGCATCAGGACATTCATTGACCACTGATGAACACGGGTGGGCACCGCGCATCTGTTTTTATCCAGCATTTACTGCGCCCCTCCTGGTGCCCAGTGTGGAGGGGGGCAAAGGGTGCACCGGCTGTGGGGCCACCTCGGGAGCTACCAGACCACTGGGCACCAAGACACACAGGGGAGCAGTCTGGCTGCAGGGCACGGGGAGCCCACCCAGGAGGAGTGGCATCTGGGAGGGCCAGTGCCAGTCGGAAGGAGCTTCTGGGAGAAGTGTGCATCTGAGCTGAGGGGCCAGGTGGAGGCAGGTCCTCAGGGCTGGGCATGAAATGGCCACAGCAAGGAGGTGCCAGGAGGGCATGGAGCAGCCCTCTGAATTCTGGGCACAGGAAGCCCCTCCCCAAAGAGGTCATCACCACCATGCTTCTTCCAAGTGCGCGTCCAGTGATGGACACAGGGAGCAATGCTCTGGCCTCTGCAGAATGCTGAGGGTGGTGTCCCCTTCCCAGCTAACCTGGGATATGTGGACTCTGCCCCAGGCACCATCCCTGACTGTCCTCACTCCCAGCCCCTCGGGCATCTTCGTCCACCCACTTGGAGGGAGGTGCCCGGTAAGTGCAGAGACAGAAATGCACTGTATTCAGAATCCAAGTCCACACTGAGTCCCGAGCACCCCAGGAACTCACTGTCCCTTGGGAATGTCCCTTCCCTGTCACCCTGCGACCCTCTGGCCAGGCCCCTGCCCGGCTCCCAGGGTGGGGCCAGCGGGTTGGCTGGGTGAGCGTGGAGGCCAGGCGCACACATCCGGAGCCAACTCCACCATTTCCAGGAAGGGCTTGGGCAGCTGAGCCCTCACCTCCCGCGATTGGGTTGGCGGAGCAAAGTGGGTAGAAGAACCTCAGCTGGCCCTCTTACCCTCACGGGCCAGGGTGTGGGGAGGTCCAGCTCAGCGCCCCCCTGGTTCCCTCTCCCAGGCCTTGGCATACTCACCTGGACGGCCAGGGCGTCCGTGCAAGATGCCCTCAGAGTGGTCCACTCCCTATCCGCCCCATGGATGCCTTCCGGGCGCACACACCCAATACCCGCGGACCAAGGGTGTCCTTGGAACCCCTGGCCCCACACCCAGCGAGGCAGAGCTCACCACGCTCCTATGTACCCGGCACAGGATGGGGGCCCTGCGGGCGCCCAGGCAGCTCCTACCTGCAGCAAAGATGGCCAGAGAGAGGTAGGCGATGGCCTCCCGCGTGTGGGCGTCGCCCTGCGCCCCGTCCGGCTGTGCGCGCAGGATGGCCAAGGCCCGCGCGTGGCAGTGGCCCCGCAGCAGCTGCCGGTCCTCCCGGCGGAAGACATCCAGGGTGGGCTGCAGACAGGCGGTGTTCCCGGTCTGGACGACCTTCTTCACCAGCTGCAGGACCGGGGAAGTCACCGCAGTTCCTCCCTGTGCCCTAGTGCATTCCAACCCCACGCTCCTCGCAGGGTCCGGCTCACGGGGGCGTGGCCAACGGGGGCGTAGCCCACAGAGTTGGCTCTTGGGGACGCAGCCCGCGGAGGGGGTCCAACGGGGGCGTAGCTCAAGGTGGCTTACAGGGACGAGGCTCACAGGGGCGTGGCTCGCAAGGGGCGTGGCTCGTGGGGGTGTGGCCCCTGGGGGTGTGCCTCACAGCGGAGCCGGGACTGCGTGCTCCCAGCTTTGCGCACAGGGAAGGCTGGGGTCCGGGAGGTGTGAGCGCCCTTTGGGCTGCTCCTCTCCGCTGCGTGGCGGGAGTTGGAGGTGTCCCAGTGCCCTCGGGCCGCGCCCTCCTCCGTGACATGGGAGGAGGAAAAGCAAAAGTCCCGGGACCAATGCCTGCTCCCGGTGGAGCGAGACCCTTGGTGGACAGGGCCTGGGCTCAGGGCAGCTCCACCCCAAAGAGACCCAACGGTGCCCCTGCTGGCCGCTCGCTGTGGGCACAGGTCCCAAAGCATCCTTGCCTCCCCCTGTATCGCCCAGTGCAGGGACACCAGAGGGGAAGGAGGACTCTGACAGGACACAGTCTCCGCCCCAAAGCCCAACATCTCCCCCTGGAAGGTAACCTGACCACGTTCCAACAGGGAGCCCTCCTAACACGAGGGAGGGGGAGGGAGGCAAGCAGGGCGGGGGGCAGGGTCACGGCCGAGCCGGGTTCACCCGGGAGATTTGGGACGAAGCTCCGCCTGCACTCAAAGCCCTTTCCCTTCACAACACAGCAAAGGAACACGGAGCACCTGCTGCGCGCCGGGGCCTGCTGGGGCCTGGGCACCTCTGCCAGCCAATCCCGTGACAGTGGGCAAGCCCAGGGCTCGGATGCGGAGCCCGAGGGTCAGAGAGGGAGCGACCTGCCAGGGCTGGGAGCGCAGGTTGTGGGGTGCAGAGTGAGGGGCCGCCGCCTCACCTGGTTGGCGTCGTAGGAGAAGCCCCTCCGGAGCTGCAGCAGGGCCAGCCGCACCAGCACAGGGGCGGCCTGGGGCCTCCGGGAGAGCGCCACCAGCAGTGCCTTGTGGGCGTCACCCAGGCGGCCCAGGCGATACAGGGCATCGGCCGCCAGGAGGCGCGAAGCCTCATCCTCCGGGTCCAGCTCCATCAGGAGCGTGGCCAGCTGGTACACGCCCTGGGCATCCCTGCAGAGAGAGATGCTGGAGGAGCGCGGCCTCTCCCTACACCTTTTCACCCCCGCCCCCCCCCCACCCCCCCGTTAGGCCGGCCATAGGCAAGTCTTATCCCACGCACCTGGCTCAGGCAGCTCCCTTTCTGCTGGGGGGCCTGCCTGGGGCTGCAGAGACCAGGGTGCTGCTGGAAGGCCCCACACGAGGCCGTCGCCCTTTCTCTCTACCTCCCCTCACCCCGTGGGGCAGGCATCTTACAGAGGGGAGAATCAAGGCCCTGTGCTGACCTGCCTCACTTTCCTTTTCTGCAAAACAGGACATGCATGCTGGCGCTGCTGTGCGCAGGGAGTGTGGTAGGCAGAGCCAGGCACACAGCAGGTTACGCTCCTGATGCCCTGGGGATGTGAATGAACTCACACTGGGTGTGGGTGGGGGTGCTGGAATGTGCAAATTCCCAGAGCCAACAAACAGAAAGGGCTCCACCAGCAAATCAAAGCAATGCGGAACCAACGACCAGGAGCAGAGGAAGTGGTGGCGACATCAAACAAGCGCCGCACCCCCAGCTCAGTGCTTCTAGCTCAAAACAGCCGCGGAGTCCCCACTGGGCGGAGTCACCGCAGGGCTGGGTGTGGGCCCCGCCGGGCAGGCGGGCAGCTCCCGGAGTCAAGGACCTCGCAGGGGCCACCATCCCTGACCCAGGAACGCCTCCTCTGCCGCCACGTTAAGGGCAGACATGGAGGAGACCGAAGTTCCCCGGGTGCCTTATAACTAAGAGCAGAAGCCGCGGGATGACGGCCAGGTCACGGCCAGGCTCTGGGGCTGCGGAAATGTCCACAATCCACTGAATGGAAAAAGTGGGGTACAAATTGCGCACACAGAACAATTCACTTTTGTGAACTACATTCTGTATGCACAGAGAGAACCGGCTAGAAGGGGATGCTAATGGTGGGGTGATAGGCAAGTTTTAGTATCTCATTCCCGCGTGTGAGTTTCCAAGTTTCCGTAGGTCAGCACTTCATGCATCGCCTGGGCCTGCAGTAAATCTGCCACCAATGACTTAAAGAAATCACCCAGCCTCCCCTGCCTCAGTTTACTCATCTGCAAGACAGGGAGAAACATCCGGGCCACCGCGCAGAAGCCCAGCATGGAGCAGCCCCAGGAGCGCGCACGGGGCTGGCGTTTACCCTTCCTGCGCAGCGGCCTGGCCCCGGCGGCCCCGCGCGCCCGTGGGTCTCGAGTCCGGCCTGCGCTGCAGCATCCTGCGGCCCTCCTCCCGCAGCACGGTCAGCAGCAGCCCCCGCTGGTTCCAGGGCACGTAGGCCTTGGAGACGAGCAGAGCCTCGTCGGGCTGCAGTCGGCAGGCGGTGACATAGTCCAGCGCACCGAGGAACGCACTCCCCGCCAGCACCCGCAGCAGCCCGCGGCCGCACAGGGCACGCACGCAGCCGCCGTGGTGCGGCGGCTCCTGCTCCACCACCTCCTGGAAGTCCTCCCGGGCGCATGGCGTGTCCCCGACGTGCAGCGCGCAGAAGCCGCGAAGCGCCAGCAGAGGCGCGCGGTTCCCCGCACGGTCCACAGCGCGTTTGCCGGCACCGTCCCTGGGGCGCGAGGGCCGCAGCAGGCGCTGGCACAGCGCGCGGGCGCCCGCCGCGTCTCCCGCCAGCAGCACGCACTCGGCCAGGTGGGCGCCCAGTGCCGGGCGCGCCCCGGGCGGCGCCACGCGCAGCAGGACACGGAGGGCGCGCATCACCGGGGCCAGCAGCTCGCGGCCCGAGTCCTCGCGCAGCTCGGGGCGGCTCCGCACGGCCTCCTGGAAGTGGGCAAAGCCCACGTCCACAGCCTCCTGCACCTGGGCCAGCACGCGCTCCCGGTCTCTTGCCGTGAGCACGGCCTCGAACTGCCTCCGCGCCCCGGAGGGGCTCTCGCGGAAGGCCCCGTGCAGATCCCGAAGCAGGTCATGGGTCCCGCTGTCCAGGAAGAAGGCTGTGGCCGCGCGCGTGACCAGCAGGGCGGCCAAACGCTCACCTGGGGGAGAGAAGAGAGGACCTGTTGGACCAGGTCCTACCGGGGTGCCACCGGTAGCCCCACAACCGTCCAGCACTTGGGCCCCCTGAAGCACTGTCCCTCTCACAGAATCTCCCAGGACATCGCGTCACCAGGAGGAACGCGGCAGGAGGCCGGGAAGCTCGCTGGTGGGAAGCCGGGGGACGGCTGGGTGGACAGCTGCCCTGGGGTCAGTCCCACCACTCAGCCAACATGGACATTTAGTTACAGCACCGCTGTCCCAGACCCCCACCCTGACCTTTTAAGAATGGGTTTTAGGGCTGAGTTCCTGCTGCAGGTCAGAGCTGAGGTCTGACCCTGTGACCTTGGTAGGGGTTGGCTGTCACTGCGCCCGGTCCGGGAAAGAGGGGATGATGCACCCAGTACCCGACCAGAGTCGAGGGCTCGGGCCATTCACGGAACTCCCATGCCTCAGTTTCTCCTTCTGCTTCATAATGGGATGCCATGGTCTACCGTCAGCACCCCGAGAATGAAATGGATGAATGTGTGCCCAGTTCCTGGGAGAGGGCCTGGTGGGCAGTGGTGCTCAGGGGGAGTTCGCGCCTGTACAGAAAGCCAACCCCCCACCCCCGGCGGTGCCCCAGGCAGGCGCACACCGCTGTGAACTCAGTGCTGGCGGGAGCTCAAGGTCATGGGTGCCCCTCCCCCACCCCACATGACAGGTTAGGGAAGGGTTGCCAGGGAGGGGAGTCCTCGGGGCTCAGGGGCATCTCCATCCCAGGTCTTGGGGCCTCCACCTGACTGCTCTTTGCACCGCGTCCCCTAGAATCCTCAGAGCTTTTCCTTATAACTGGACAGTCACCCCAGAACACAACCCTTTACATGCAAACGGGAGCAGGCGTGGGAGCCAATCTGCCCCCACCTGCCCTGTTGCCATTGTGGGTAAGCACCACGTCAGAGCCAAGTCAAAAAAGGGTCTTGTACCCCGAAATCAACCAACCAATGAAGCAACCAATAGCAGGGTCACCCTGTCTAGTCCTGGTGGCCAAATAAAAGAAACTTTGAATCTCTTCTGCCGGTTACTAACCCTTCACAGAATAACTCTTATTGCTGGCTTGCAAGATAGCTCATGGATCCTAGCAGCTGCAGGAGGTGCAGAGAGCTTGGGGCCTGGGGGAATGATTATTTCTTTCTTTCTTTTTTTGAAAATGTTTTTTCTTTATTGATTTTGGAGAGAGGGGAAGGGAGACGGAGAGAGATAGAAACATTGATGAGAGAGAACATTGATCAGCTGCCTCCTGCACGCCTCCCACTGTGGATCGGGACCACAACCTGGGCAGGTGCCCTGACTGGGAATCAAACCAGCGACCTCCTGTTGCATAGGTCGATGCTCAACCAGTGAGCCACACCAGCTGGACAAAAGGTGATTTCTTTACACACAAGGAAGTGTGTGTGTTCTCTGATTCTGAGACTCCAGTTACACACATTAGACTTCTATAGATTGTCCCACAGGGCACTGGGGCTTGTGTACATTTTCCCTGTTTGTGATACTGAATAATTTCCCTTCTAAATTTAAGCTCACTGACTCTTTTGCTATCTCCAATATGCTATAAAGTTTTCATTTCAGTTATTGTGCTTTTCAGTTCTAGAATTTTTATAGTTTCTATTTATTTGCTGAGATTCCACACCTGTTCATTCATTATGACCATATTTTCCTTTAGCCCTTGAGCATATTGCTGATACTTCCTTTAAAGTCTTCAGTATGCTAATTTTAGCACCTGGATCATCTTGAAGTAAGTTTCTAGTGACTTCTTTTTCTCCGGACTGTGGCTCACATTTTATTTTCCTGTTTCTTTGCATGTCTAGCAATTATTGTACACTAGACATCTGGTTGACGCTTTGTAGAAACAGGATTCAGTTATGTTCCTCTGAAGAGAAAATAATTTTGTTTGAGCAGGCAGTTACAATGCATAGACTCTACCTCCATATTCTGTCTACTTGGTGGGTAACAGCTAAAATCTCCACTAAGTTCTTGCAGTTTCTAACTTCTGCTTTTTCAGACCACCCAGTGTCCCCTGTATGTGTAGTTTGGTGGTCAGCTGCACTTAATTCTCAGAGTTTGGGTTTCACCCTCTCTGTGGCTTCCTCCTCAGTACTTCCCTTCTAACTTTCCAGACATTTATTTTTTCAGCCCTGAACTTTGTCCTATGACATCACAAGCTGGTAAAACTGCTGCTTTCTGTTTTACACAGATCAAACCTGGGTGGAGGAGTTTCCTCAGGTCAAGAGCTACAAGCATGCAAATCTCACTTTTCACAGTCCTCATATTTCAAGGGTCAACTTCCAGTTTCTGCCTGAATTCAGTTGCTGCTCAGTACCTTCAAATGGTTGCATTTTATATTTTGTCCAAATTTTGTTGTTGCTCTCGGTGAGGTCCATAGTCTAGTCAAGCTACTCCACCATTACTGGAAGCCAGACTCTTCTACAGTTAGACTTAAACATTTTGGTAATCTGAGGGGGTATAAAATGCTTTTCCATTGTTGGTTTAATTTTCATTTTCCTGATTACTAGTGAGGCTCATTTACATAAAAATACTTTCCTCCCCAATCTGCTCGGTAGAAAGTGGTATCTCGCTTTAATTCGCATTTGTATCATTACAGTGATGTTGGATATTTTCCACATGTTCATTAACCATCTGTATCTTCTCTTTGGGGAAATGCTTTTGCTTATTCTAGCACCAGATTTTTTTTTTTTCCCTTATTGACATGTAGGAATTCTTCAAATACTCTGGGTACTAATTTTTTGGCCATTGTATAGTTTTCAAATATTCTCTGTTGTGGTTTGTCCTCTTACTTTCTATAGTTGTAGGCAAGACAGAAGTTTAAACATTTCAATTTCATCAAATGTATCACATTTTCCTTTACTGTTTCCACTTTTTGTATCTTGAGAACCCAGCTGTTCACAGAATTCTTAATGATACTCTGTTGCACTTTCATTTCTGTGAAACTTACTAATGACACAGTTCCCCTGGACCTTACTTTTTTTGCATGGTTTGAAGTAGAGAATCAGCATTACCCACTGAACGATAGTCCTCTTCTTTCACTGTAGATTTGCGATGCTCACTCTGACATATTAAGTTCCAGATATATACGGCTCTGTTTCTGGCCTAATTTGTTTTATTTGTTTTCTGTCTATCCCTTAAGTCAGTAACCTTCTCTACTGGTTAGTATAGTTTTGCATTTATTGGTAGAGAAAAATCCTTACACCATGACCTTCTTCTCCATCTCCTCCCCCTCTCCTAACCACTGAGCCAAACTGGCAAGGGCATTCTTTATTATCTCTTAATAAAGTATTATACTTTTCTTCATAAAATCATATGACTCTGAAATAAATTGTTTCCTGTTGCTATAGTAAATGGTATATGTTTTAACCACGGTGTTTCTATTTCTTGCTGGTGCCTATAAATATAAATGCTTTCTGTATATCCTGTTAAATTCTGTTCCCATATTTAATACCTTTTTTCGGGGGGGGGGGTCTCTACATAGCTAATTATATTGTGTGGAATTAATGATAACTTTGTTTCTTCCTTTCTGTCTTACAAATTTTTCTCCCTTCTTATCTTATTGCATTGGCTAGCATCTCTAATACAACGATGGATAAAGGGAGCAGCCACCTCATTCTTAAGTGGAAGGCTTCTAAAATATCACCATTAAGTATGATGTTTTTGGTAGGTTTTTGATATATGTTATCTTTCTGTATAGTTCTTAATGAAGAACACTTAATGTATAGGAGATGGTTGCCCTGGGTGCTTTCGGAGGATCAGAGCTCAGGAAACCATGGCACACAGTTGCTTACACACTGGGAGATTGGAGTTAAAGCTATTCTTACTCTGCATCTTGTCCCTGTATCTACTTAAATGAAGGACAGAGCACTTTCCAAGATACAGAAGTTTTGTTCA
Organism: Molossus molossus; assembly: GCF_014108415.1. Lineage (NCBI taxonomy): Eukaryota > Metazoa > Chordata > Mammalia > Chiroptera > Molossidae > Molossus > Molossus molossus. The sequence goes on along the minus strand of NW_023425347.1, from coordinate 103,744,566 downwards.
ATGTTAGCAAGGACTTTTGATAAGTAACCTTGAGATTAGAATACATTTGTTATGGGAAACTGCATTTGGAAAAAATTTGTGATAGGAAATTTATTTGTTCCCGTCGTAAGCCACACTTGTGCTGCTGGTGGTGTGATAACTTTGGTCTAATTCATGCAGTGCTTTTGGGGAAGATGCTCGCATCCAGCTGAGAGCCAAGGCGGGACAGACAAGCTTCCTGACCATCTCCCCTGGGAGGGACAGTGTTTCTAGCATACTTGTTCTCTGAAGTTGCAGACCTTTGGGGGTTCTGAATGCCTGCAAGGTCACTCCTGGTCATTACAGTGGCGGACCCCTTCACCTGGGAGCTGCAGAGTGCCCCCAACCTGCCATGGCATGGGCCCCTGCTCACCAGCCACTGCAAGTTCGTGCTTTGGGCACGGAGGGTCCCCTACTGTCTCATACGCTCAGGATTCTTTGTGATTCTGCTGAGCATTTTTATACTTTTTATAGTGGAGGGCTTTAGGGTATCTGGTCTAGTGTATTTCCAAAAACAAATTTACCCACTCACTCTGCAGCGCCCTCTGGTCTGCCTCCCACATCGGGGTCACCTTCACCTCCCAGTGGGCCTTCCTGTCCTGTCCTCCCGGGCATCCCAGCACCAGCTCCCGGCACACGGCACACCCCTCGCCCTGCACATGCCCTCGCAGCGCCGCGCAGGCTCCTTTCCCCCTCCTTCCTGTCCCCCGTCCCCTCCACTGGGTCCTCCTTAGGGAGCCAGGGGGTGGGTGGTTAGGAGCACCCATGGGCACTGGGGAGGTGGCCGCACCACCCCCAAACCGGCCGGGGCTAAATGCCTTCTTTGTGTGGACGGTTTCAAACCCTCTCCTTCAAACCAAGCGTCCCGCTCTGGCGGCCGTGTGCTGCCTACACCGATGTCCTCAGTTTATCCATCCTGGCAGGAGAACTCGGCCACCCCCGCAGTGGTCCCTTCTGCAGCCCCGGCCGTCTCCGTGTGTTCCTCTCTGGGTTCTCGGGGTCCTCTCCCCAAACAGGCATGTCTTCCAAGGCTCTGTCTGGGTTCAGGTTCCTTTGTGTGATCCCAGAAATCCCAAGTCAGGCCAACGCCAGCTGCCTGGCCGCCTCCAGGATGGGTCTGAATCCGGGCAGAAAGGGGGCGTCTGCTGCGGCTGGTACCTTTCGGCCAGTTTCCCCGAATTTCTGTCTTCGGGCGGCTGCCTCCCTGGGCTGAAGGATGTGATGCCGGTTTCTTTCCACTGAAGGAGTCTGGGTCATGCACTTCCTGTCCCAACAGTTACTGTGTCATTCGTGATGGTGGACGATCTCAAGCAGCCAGGGAAGACAAACGTTTGGTACAATTTTCACTGAACTCCCACCGCGGCGCACAGAGTGGGTGCAGCCAGCAGCCCAGGTGCACCCAGGGCGGCCGAGAGGCCACGCAGCTGGGAGGGAGCTCGGCGTCTGGTGCCGCCCCCACCAGGAGGAGGACCCACAGAGGGGCCAGGCAGAAGTGGGGCTCAAGCCGGGTGTGTGGAAAACCCTGCACCCCTCTCCGGTGTGTTCCTCCCCTGCTGTCTGCATTCTAGTCACGAAACGTGAGCTCGTAAAGCCACCATTAAATCTAGACACAATCTCGTCATTTCTCATTTAGCGATGTCTCAGACCCGTCTCTCCCCAACTCTGCTCCTCCATCTGCACCTCCGCCACCTCTCGCCTTCCAGCCTCCAGCCTGGTCCTCTGCTGAGCCCAGTCGTCCTCCAGACCTGGACACCCCAAGCCTGGACCACCCGCCCCACCCCCACCCTGGACCACACTCCCCACCCCACCCTGGACCACACTCCCCACCCCGGGCCTGGACCACACTCCCCACCCCAGGCCTGGACAAGCCCCCCACCCCACCCTGGACCACCCGCCCCACCCCTAGCCTGGACCACACTCCCCACCCCCACCCAGGACCACCCGCCCCACCCCCACCCTGGACCACACTCCCCACCCCGGGCCTGGACCACACTCCCCACTCCCAGCCTGGACCACCCACCCCACCCCCAGCCTGGACCACATCCCCACCCAGGGCCTGGACCAGCCCCCCACCTGGACCACCCCCAGCCCCCCAGGAGGTTCGGTTCTCGCTCGGCTTCCCAGGCACATTCTGGTCACAGCAGCCAGAAGAGACTCTACAAAGGCAACTCGGAGCACCTCACCCCACAGTGTAAACCCTCCCACGGTTCTGGCTACTCTGCGGGTCACATCTGAAAGTTTTCTTGGCCAGGACAGCATACTCTCCGTCTGCCTCCTCCCCCCTGACAGCCACTCGAGTGCCATTCAGTGGCACAGACACCCCAAGCTCTTTCTCCCTCAGCGACCTGGAATCCTTGTTGCAGCTCAAGTGACACCTCCTCCCGGAAGCCTGCCCTGATCACCTGGCTAGAAGCACACCTTGCATGTTTCACTTCTCCAGGTACTTGTGTGCTTCTTCCCGTGGGTGCTCCGCAGAGGCAGGGCCTGTCCATCCTGTCACTGTGGTGTCCCGGCCTCAGCACACTCCTTCCCCACCACAAGCTGAGCTGCGCTGAGAAGAAGTGGCGGGACTGACCTTCACCCCGACTCTTAGGGCACATGACCCGCACTCCTACCTTGAGGTCTGTCACTGGTCTGGTCGGACTCCAGGGCCCGGCTGCACGCTGCCCGGCAGTCTTCATACCTGCCCCCGCGGAGCAGAACTTCAGGGGACAGAGCATTGCTCCAGGTGCCCCCGGGGTCCAGGGCGGCCAGGAGTCTCTGGCAGTCAGTCTCCTGCTGGCCGGCGCTGTCCCCAGCCTGCTGCCGCCTGGAGACGTGGTCCTGCAGAGTGCTGACCAGCACGGGGAGGTAGGGCTGCTGGTGGGTGAGGACGAAGGTCACGGTGCGGTCAGCCCTCGAGGCGAAGGCCTGAAGGTACTGGGCCAGGCCCGCGTCCACCTGCGCCCCGGACAGGATCCAGGCCAGGGCGCGGGTCAGCTGCAGCTCCAGGGCTTGCTGGGAGTGGGCGTCCAGCAGCGCGCCGCACCGCCGCACCACCTCCCCGTGGCGCCCGTGGGCCAGCAGGCCGGCCAGGGCGTGCAGCACGGCGGCCGGGTGGTCCGGGCACAGGGCGGCCAGGAAGGCGGAGGCCAGGGTCCCGGTGAGGGACACCACCGCCATGCCATCCCAGTGAATGGCCGGGATCTGGCTTTCCCCTCGGCACCAGGCCTCCAGCGTGGCCACCACGGGTGCCCCGCGGGCCTCAGCCAGGGCAGCGCGGACGCTCCGCACGGCGGAGGGGGCGTGGCAGCTGAACGCAGCCAGGTAGAAGGCGGTGGCCAGTGGGGGCTCCCCCAGGGCCAGGTGCTGGTCCCCCTCCCGGCAGAGGCAGGCCACAAGCTCCTGGGCCGACATCACGCTGGCACTTCCGGTGAGCCCATGTCCGGTCCTCCGGCTCCTGCGGGGGAGGGCGGTGTGGTCACTGCTCCAACAGCAGCCAGCCCTGGGCCTGCAGCAGCCCGCCCCTCCCCATGAAGCCTGTCAGTGGGGAGCCCCTTGGGTGAGAACGGGGTGACCCCAGCCGTTAGGTGTGTCTGCAGGCCATGTCTGTGGGGCTGGGGCGCTTGGCTACCAGGGTCTGCCTGGCCAGGCTGCCAGACCACTGTTTGCCTCTGGGCCTCAGCTTCCCCCTCTGCAGAATGGGACTGTGACCCTGCTCAGCAATGGCCATGCTATGGATGATGCCCTGAGCGCCCACGGGGGAGGAGTTGGGTGGCCTGAGGGGCCAGGGACCCCGAGCCCTTGCTCCACCTCCTGTCCCTCCCAGCACAGGCCCCTCAGGAAGGTGGACCCCCGATCAATCCAGGTCACACAAGCAACTCCCAGCCTTCTGAGCAGTGAGACTCACTAGACCAGTCCAGCCTCAGAGTCACACCCCCGCTACCTCCCACACCTGCCTAATGAGAGGTGGGAGGGGTGCTGAGCTGCGGAGGGGCACCTGCCTGGCCCTTGGGTGGTGGTGGGGAGCCACTGGCCAGGCCAGGGCATCCGTTCTCAGATGGGTTTAGGACCAGCCCCACCACAAGGCCCTTCCCTCCCAAACCTTCTGGCCCGAGGAAGTAAGTACTTCAGCCCTCTCTCCCAGGCTCCCAGGGCCTGCAGACAAGCTGCCCACCCAGTCAACGCTCTCTGACCCACACCGACACACGCACAGCACAGACACAGGCGCACACGCACCTCCTAACACACGTGTGCACACGGTCACACTCCCGTGTGCTCCAGGCTGTCGGGGCGCACGGGAAAGGGAAAGGCGCGCTTCCCAGGAGCGATGGTGAGCGAGCCCCTCCAGAGTCCGAGCGGCTGGGCTCCCAGGCGCCCCACTGCCGCCAAGCCCGGGCCGCGGGGCCGGTGCGTTTCCCCGGAGAGCGTCAACACCTCGCCGCCCGCGCCTCAGCTGCGCCCCCAGCGGCCGGGCGCCCCCTCCCCGGCCCCGCCCTTCCCTGCCTGCGGCCCAGATCCCTGCCGACCCGGCGGTTCTGGGCTCCCCAGCCCCAGCGCGGGGAGGCGCGGGGAGGCGCGGGGAGGCGCGGGGAGAGCCACCCCCGAAGGGCCAGGCTCCGGGCAGCTTCCCAGCAGACTGCGGGCTCCGTGTGCGGGGCCGCTGGACGCCCGTGGAGCTGACCGCACCTTAGACCACCCCTCAGTCCACACCCTCCTTGTCCTCCGCTGGGGAAGGCGCTCCAGGAAGGGGCGGGGAGGGGCCCTGGCCCCAGCACTCTGCCAGGCTGTTTGGGGTACTTTTTACCCTGCAGGCTGCTGCCAGGGAAACCGCCCCCAGGCCACCGTCCACTTGGGTTCCTGTGGGTCATCCCAGCTGCCCTGGGCGCCCGCCCCTCGCTTCTCCCGGCACCAGGGAGGCAGACGGGGCCCTTTGCACATCCAGCCCCCTTGGGCCAGCTTCCTCCCTCTGGCACTGTCCCCCCCCTTGAGGCGACGCCCTGAAGGTGGCTCTAAGGGGCTGTCGCAGGAGCCGCAGGCTGGGGTCACCTTGGCTGTACTTGAGGAAGGGGCTGCGGTAGGAGGTGATATTTTGGGAACCCCCTCCCCGCCCAGCAGCAGCAGAACAGGCCCTTCGTGGGCTGCTGCCCTGGAAGGGCCCTGGGGAGGGGAGGAGGTTGCAGGATCCTGGAAAGATGGTGTTGCTTTGGGCAAGGACCCCTCCCAGCCCGAGATGCCAAGGGCTCAGGTGCCAGGCAAAGCCCTGGTGCTCTGCAGGGCTCAGGGAACCAGGTGGGGTGCCCACTGTGGGGATGGGGTGCAGGGCCCTGGGAGTGGGGTGCTGCGTCTCTGGTCTCCTTCCCAGGGTCTGGGCCCGTTAGGGAGTCTGGGGTCAAGGCCCACACTGGGCAGGGGTGGTCAGCGGGGCCTGGTCTTCCTGCTGGCTCCCGGCCTGCTCTGTGGCCCCTTGGCCTTCACAGAGGCATAGCACCCGAGCGACACACACAGCGGTGACAGTTTATTAAGAGAGTTCCTATTGCTTTGATTACTTTCATTTTAATTACCCTAATTAGGCCAGAGCCACAGTGGAGCTGGGCTGTCACACTGGCTGTGGAAAGGGCCTGGGGCAGGAGGAGGGGGCTGCCTGGCATTTGTCGCCACATTAGCCCGGATTGGTCCCCTGAGCTTCTGCTCGTTGCATGGTGCCCAGTGACCCACAGGCACTGGCCAGATGAGCCCGGTGGTCTGGGCACGTCGCCAGCTGTGACCACAGCCCCACCTCGATCAGCACACCCAGTGCAGGTGACCTGGGGCACCTGCTCTGTGCCGTCAGGATGCGGACATGCCGCAGGTGGGGAGCACGCAGAGCGGTGCTGCGTCAGGCCCGTGTGGGGAGAATTCAGAGGAAGAAGCAGTCCCTCAGCTGCCGCGGAGGCCTCGCCATTTCGGACGGCATCTGGGCAGCCGGTGGAGGCCGTTCCGACCGCTGTGCTCACCGCGACCTCGACGGGACAGGGCAGCTGGGAAGTTCATGGCGTGGCCACGGCTTGGGGGCTAATGGAGTTTCACTGTGAAGGAAGCGCTGGGCTCTGACTGAACGCACTTCCTGACGTCCCGCTGCGCCAGGAACTGGGCAAGTCAGCCCGGAGCGGAGCCCAACACTGCCCCGATGGGAGTGCCCACGGAGCCCACCACGGCCCCGATGGGAGTGCCCCACGGAGCCCTCCACGGCCCCGACGGGAGTGCCCCACGGAGCCCGCCACGGCCCCAAGGAGTGTGCCCACGGAGCCCGCCACGGCCCCGACAGGAGTGCCCCACGGAGCCCGCCACGGCCCCGACGGGTGTGCCCACGGAGCCCGCCACGGCCCCGACGGGTGTGCCCACGGAGCCCGCCACGGCAGCACAGACCTGGAGAGAGGGCACCCCAGGAGTGCCCTGCAGGGACCCACTGCACTCCCTGAAATAGCCATGAAATGGCCGCCCTGAGGGACACGGGTGCCTGTATCGCGGTCCCAGCAGGCGCACAGAGTCCCTGGGGCAGCCACTGTCTTCGTCACACCCCTGACTGGAAAGGGCTCTGAGCACTTTCCTGGCATCATCTTCGGAAGTGGAAGCAGGTTGTGAAAGTTGATGGTCAGTGGTGGCCTTGGGGTGACCTCACACGGTGGCTTCCCGTGTGAGACGGGCGGGCAGGCTGCCCCAGGCCCCGCCTGCGCACAGAGCGCCAAGGTCGCCTGCCTCACGCTGAATCCCTGACCCCTCGGGTGCTCCCTGAGCGGGCTGGAGGCCTTGGGCTGCTCTTCCTGGGCCGGGAGCGAAGTCTGAGCCCTCCTGACGCCCATGAGCCACGGCCAGGACCCAGGCAGAGACTCTGAGCAGGGCCCTTGGCACACCCTGCAGGCAACGGGCAGGCCTTGCGCCCACCACCACCCAGGGGCACCCGAAGGAGGAGACAGTTCGCAGGGCCGCGGGGGCCGAGCTCACACTCTCCCGTGGGCTCCCCGGCCCCCTCCACAGGTACCCACCAGGAAGGCGGACTCATTTCCTCAGCCCACCCCATTAGAAAGGACAGCACTTAGCACCAACCCGTGATGGCACCCAGTGTCCCCAAACGGCAACCTTGGACTCTCTCGGGGATGCTTCTCCCTGCCCCTCACGGGGAGCCAGGCACAGCTCTGGTCATGTCTCTGGGCAGCCCCCCCGTCCCGTGGACCCCTGGGTGCTCGCTGCATGTGTGAGCTCCCCCAGAGCACGCTGCCGCCAGCGCTCAGCACACCCAGGGCCCTGAGCAGCCCTCCGGCCTCGGGGGCTTACCTGTGGCTGCAGTGGCGGGACACCTGCAGGGATCCAGGGGACCTGGGTGGCTGGGGGCCTGTAGTCACCAGATGAAATTTCAGCCCCTGGTTCCTGCCGCCAGACAGGCAGGAACCACAGGCAGAGGGCACTGCCCGGGCGGGGCCCCTCCTCTCGGGGCCTTTCCTCCTGGCCCGGCCACCCCTGGGCCTGAACCCCTCCCCCTGCCTCGCTGGCCTCCGTGAGCTCCTGGCTGGCTGGCAGCCGGCGAGTGGGCAGGGGCACACCTGTCATGGGTGGTTCTCTCGGTCTGTCCCTGATCAATAATGCAGTGGGGGAGGAGCGTCCCCACCACTCCCCTCACCCACCTGCCCACCTGTCGCTCAGGTGTGTCTTAATCTCAGTTACAGGGCTGGTGGTTTGCCGAGGGCCACCTCTGCCTTAGGGGAGCTACTGTGGGGGAAGCTCCTATCTAGGGAGGAGCAGGTTTGAGAAGTTAAGTCCTAGTGGAGATGGCCCCCCTGTTTTTATCAGGCTTCGGGGTTCCTCTGAACCAACAGCTCCTGCCCACCCTCTGCTGCCCATCTGCCAGCACCCTGGCCATCCAGCCCAGCCCCATTGACCCTTGCTGTGCCCGCCCCATCCTGTTCCCTGACAAGCCTGTTTCTGCCCCAGGACCTTTGCACTGCCCATCTCCCCACACTTCCTCCCTCACTTCCTTCCGGTCCATCGTCCCTCCTTAGAGAGATGCTTGCTGAGCCCGGCCGGTGTGCTTCAGCGGATTGAGCGTCGTCCCATACACGGAGGTCACTGGTTCGATTCCTGGTCAGGAATCATGCACAGGATGCGGGTTTGATACCCTGCGTGGGGCATGCAGGAGGCAGCTGATGTTTCTATCTCTCCCTCTCCCATCCTCTCTCTCTAAAAATCAATAAAAGCATATTTTAAAAAGCCCTGGCCAGTTTGGCTCAGCGGTTAGAGCGTCGGCCTGCGGTCCGGAGAGACCCGGGTTCGGTTCCCGCTAAGGGCACGTACTTCGGTTGCAGTTTGTCCCCGGCCCTGGTTGGTCGTGCGGGTGGCAGCCACTCGATGTGTCCCTTCATGTCGATGTTTCTCACTCTCTCTCCCTTCCTCTCTCTCCCTCCCACTCTATCTGTACAAAAAGTGGAAAAATATCCTCGGGTGAGGATAAAAAAAAAAAAAAAAAAAGAAAGATCCCGCCCCTTCCCCCCATGGCCCCGCACAAGTACGCGTCTGCTGCAGGTTTGCTGTGTGGGATGTTGGCTCCCGGAAGGCTGGGTGGGCAGCCCCTGCCCCTGCCCCGCAGACACCTGGCAGGTGGGAGAGGGAGGGAAGGAGGATGGGTGGAGGGAGCCGGGCCTCCCGTGACCTTGGAGCTGCCATGCGGGGGGCCTGCAGTCACAGATCTCCCCAAATCCAGCACCCTAGCAGACGCCCTCTGTCCCTGCGCCGGAGCTGACCCCAGGAGCCCCACCCGCCGGACGCCCAGAAAGTCCGCTTCCCCCCAACGCTGCCCAACTTTCTCCTCTGCCTGTTCCTCGCGCTGGGACTCGGGAACCAGCCGGGACGGGAGATTAATGGGCCGAGCCTGCCGCCGGTCTGTGCACGAGCCTAGATTGGTTAGCACTAACGAAGTTTATCAAGCCGGCACGGGATCATTAATCACACAGAAAAATAACACAGCAAAATGACTTTTCAAAATGTCGTCGGCGTAATTACGGCCAGCCCCGTTGCACTCAATGCGGCCATTTGTATCTGCGGTGTTAAGTATGCAAACAGTAATTAACGTGGTAATGAACCGGGGGCCCCAGAGCCTCCCCTCCCAGAGCTCATTTGCATGTTAATTATCATTAGTGACCAGGGAAACAAGTTATAAACAGCCTAATTAGCAGCCGGGTCATTTTTACAAGAAACCGCGTGCACTTTGACAGGTGAGCGGGTGTTAGATTAGTGAAGTCAGGCGGGCTGCCCCTCCTGGGGGTGCCTCCCTGGCCTCGGCGTGTCCAGCGGGGCGCTGTCAGGAGTTGGCACCGGGCAGTGTTCCAGGCGGGCGGTGCCCAGGGAGCGCAGGTGACCAGTGGTGTCAGGCCACCCGGCACTGTCTCAGGATGGACAGGGGGATGAGAATCTGGCTGGGCTGGGTGAGACGGGCGGGGTGGGGTGGTCTCTGTTACAGATAATTTCACCTGACACTTGTTAATGATCAGGAAGTCTCCTCCAGACCGCTGCAGCCCAGGGCAGGGAGCTCACCTCCATACAACCAGGACCAGCAGGTCTGCAGCCCCAAAGCAGGCTGAGGGCATCCGTGCGTGGGAAATGACGAAGAGGGGACATCGGGGTGGGGGGACTCCTGCTGAAGGCAGGCCAGGGTGACAGATGGCAAGGGTGCAGATGAGGAATGTGACGGGCTGCCCCGGGCGGGGAGTCTGGCCTGACTGACTTAGCAGGACTCCAGCCACCAGGGGGCCCTGCAGGCGGAGGTCAGGGCCCCTGCACGGGGCTCCTGGGGAGAGGAGCTGTCTGCAGTGTGGCCCAGAGCTCTGTAACCACAGGGTCCACGTTCTCTGGTTCTGCAGCCGCCCCCTCCCGGACCCGCAGCTCCTGGGCCACGTGGAGGTCCAGCTGCTCACGGGGGGACGCTCCCGAGCTCCGACGACGTGTCTGGCTCTGTGCGGTGTCTCGCCTGCAGAACGGCCCTGGTCCGAGGGTGTCCAGGGGCCTCCCCACGGCCTCCCCATGGACGGCACCGTGATCATCATCATCGACCCTGGTCCGAGGGTGTCCAGGGGCCTCCCCACGCCTCCCCATGACGGCACCGTGATCATCATCATCGACCCTGGTCCGAGGGTGTCCAGGGGCCCCCCCACGCCTCCCCATGACGGCACCCTGATCATCATCATCACCTCGGCCCGGAGGATGGAACGCCTCAGGCTGCTTCCTAAGCACTTTCCTCGGGTGTCAGGAAAGGACCCCGGTGTGGAGAAACCCTTGGGTTTTCAGTTGAAAATACTTTGCCGTTTAAGACTTTTAGAGTCCCCCCTGGATTTGGTGGCGGTTCCCGGACTGGGAGGCTCTAACAGCTGCAGCTTCTCCGAGGCTCCCAGCCCAGGGGGAGGCTGCCCCGGGCCCAGCTGCGCCCGCCTCTCAGTCCAGGCGCCGCTGACGGTGGCCAGGCAGTGACACACGTGGAGGGGAGGTGGGCAGAACGAGGACCCCCAGACACGTCCGCATGTGAGTCCCTGGGACCCGTGGATGTGACCTTACTCGGCAGAAGGAACTTTGGAGGCGGGTTAAGTGAAGGGTCCTGAGATGGGGTCGTCCTGGGTTACCAGTGGGGCCTCCCAGGGTCCTCGGGGACCGGGGAAGCCGAGGTCCGAGCGCACAGACAAGACCGCACTGCCGGCTTTGAGGAGAAGGAGGGGCCACGAGCCACGGCCTGCGGGCGCCTCCCGGAGCTGGGAGAGGCTGGGAGCAGACTCCCCGGGCCCCTGCCTGCCCAGGGACACCCCTCTGGCCTTGATCTCCAGAACTCTGAGCCAATACATTTTGATGTTTGAATCACCACGTCCGTGACCATTTCTGCAGCAGCCTCAGGAACTGACAGAGAGAAGGGCCCCTCCCCGCCCCCACACGCGTGCTCACATCCCATCCGGGAAGCACCTTGACCCCCGACCTCCCAGATGGACACCTGCCGGAGGCCACGGGAGGCCAGGCTGCAGGGTGTCATTGCCTCTGGGGACGTGAGCGGAGTCTGGGTCAGGAAGTTGAGGGGCTGAAGGGTGCAGCGTTTTCAAGAAGCAACCCTACGGGTGCTGGGCTCCTTTGCTGCCCACAACAGCCTGCGTTTCCGGGCCACAGGATGTGGGGACGGCGGGTGGCTGTCCGATTGACCAGCTTGGTTCTGGGCCCCCGGCTGGGTGAGGGTGGCCGACCTCCCGGGGCCCTGAAGGATGGCGGGACTCAAACCCCAGCCTTGCCCTGAGAGCCAGCCGTGGCATGGTGGCTGTAAAAAGCAGGCTCAGGTCGTGAGAAAGGCCACTTGGGGGTGGGGTGGTGACTTATTTCCCCGGAGAGTCACCATCGGGTCCCCCTGGAGGACGGGAGTCAAGGGAGAGCCAGCGCGAAGCCCTCCCGCCCGAGCGCGCTGCGGAACGTGGCACTCGGGCGCACCCTCTGCCTCGCTGTCCTGGGGACGGCGACAGCTGAGCCAATCGGCCTGAACGGTCGTCCCCAGGCCAGACCCCTGCTCCCACCTGAACATTCCATCAGAAATGGGCGCATTCCGAAAGGAAGCAAAACCCACTCCCTTATACACGTCTACAGTGCTCGAAGGAATTTCACTGCTCTCTCCTCTTGGAAAAGGATGGTTGCGACTTTAAGATCGGAAGAGACGAGTATGATTTCTGTGTGTGCGCAAGAGCTCACGGAAGACGGGGTTTTGACCTTGAGGGGCTCGCAGCTCCCCCACATTCTCGTCCTCCTGCCTGGCGCGGAGCTTCGCCAGGAGCACCCCAGCGGCTCACACACGTGTGCAGGTGTGTGTGCTTATGCTGTGACGTGTGTAGGCACATGTGTGTGCATGTGCTAGGTGTGACCGCGTGCACCCAGCCACATGCACCCACGCGTGCATGTTGTCCGTGTGCGTGCATGCAAACACATGCATGCGGATTGTGCATTTGAAAGTGGGCATAGGTGTGCATGTGTGCACACAGTGCACGCATTCCTGTGTGTACGCATACATGCTAGTGCACACGTGCTGGTGCGAGCTGATGCCCGTGCAGCCCGTGCGTGCTGACATGGCGCCCAGCCCTTCCATGTAGCACTCCGATACGGCCCTCGGAGGGGTGATTCCGCACAGGAAAGCTCAGGGCCTTCCCCTCGCGGCCCCTCCGAGCCCTGCACCCAGTTTTTTTTTTTTTTTTAATCCTCACCCGAGGACATTTTTCCATTTTTTGTACAGATAGAGTGGGAGGGAGAGAGAGGAAGAGAGAGAGAGAGAGAGAAACATCGATGTGAAGGGACACATCGAGTGGCTGCCACCCGCACGACCAACCAGGGCCGGGGACAAACTGCAACCGAAGTACGTGCCCTTAGCGGGAACCGAACCCGGGTCTCTCCGGACTGCAGGTCGATGCTCTAACCGCTGAGCAAACCAGCCAGGGCCCAGTTTTATATTCTTTCTCTTACTGTGGGTCCAAGTTGAAAAGCTTCAGTCCCACGAAACCTGGGTCTTCTCCGATGGGGGAAACTGAGGCACCGAGGAGCCTGAGCACTGGCCCCGAGCTGTGGCCTGGAGACGTCTGTGTGCCTCCAGGCTCGCCCTCCTCTGGGTGGGCACGCTCGCCCATGGCGCCACACAGCGGCCTTTCCTGGGGACACCCCGAGGTCCCCTTCCTCCGCTGGCCCCGGCCCCACGTCCCATGTCCCCCCAGACACCCCCTCTGCAGGGTGCAGCCTGGCCTGCTCCATCCCACCACTGACCAGCGTCCCTTAGCTGTTCTGGGCCCTGTCCTCGTCATTTGAATGTGGGGGCGTCAGAGTCGCCCCCAGGGGGGTGTGAGGGTAACCGAGGTGGTTTGGTGACTGCCTCACCTTGTTGGTTCACGGTTACTGCTGACCCGCAAGGACTCTGTGACCTGTGCTAACCTCAGTGGCCCCGTTTTCTCTCCTCAGTGGTGACCTTGACCTCACGGTGTGGGAGGCTCAGCGAATGAGGGTTTTCCCGGAGTGAGTGTGGGGTCCTGGTCTCCATCCATCCGCATGTGGCTCCTGGGGGGCCCGGATGGGGTGGGGGTGGGGGATGGGGGCCAGGCCAGGTGACCCCATGCTCCCAGTGAGCAGGGCCTTCGGGGGGATAGGGGTGGGCTTAGTCCTGGCCGACCCCTGCCGGTGTCCCACCCAGGAGTGCCGGTCGGCACAGTGGACAGAAACCTCCCAGCCTTTGCTGTTGAGACCGATTGACGGTCAACCCCACTGTTTGTTCCTGCTGAAGCCGCCAGCCCCTCTCCAGGGCCAGGGGTCGTCCGTGATGGCGATGAGAGATGCCCTCCATCTACCTGGCTGCTGGGCTCCGTGGCTGCCTGCTGCACCGTGGCGTCTTGGCGGAGGTGGTAACCGGGTGGCCAGGCTCCAGGGAGCGGCGCACCCAGGCTGGGGACCAGGGACGGGTGCGGGGGCCTGTGGTGGCTCCTGTGGGAGTGGACACTGGTGGGTGCCGTCAGGCCTCGAGCACAGAGCCCCACATCAGGGAGGGTGGGGGAGGGCATCCAGGGGAGGGGACACCTGGGAGGACTTTAGCTGACTTGGGGGTGGTCAGGGCTGGGAGCTGGGCTCCAGGGACAGGATCAGCAACTTGCAGACAGGAGGACTGGGTGTGGCCCAAGCCCAGAGCCAGCGGCCAGCACCTCTTGCTCACACCCTGCTGGGCTCCCAGGCCCCCTGTCCTCACTGCTGCTTTGAGGTCTTCCGGGCTGGGAGGACGGCGCCCGGGCCCCACCCCCGAGGCCACCCTAACCCTCCGCCCTGCCACTAGGTCCCTCCCTCCGAGCCCCAGACCAGCAGCCTGCAGAGGGAAGCGTTCCAATCAGGGCCAGAGGGGGACTGGGTGCCCTGTGCCTCAGTTTCTCCATCTGGGCAATGGGCAGAGGGTGATAACCTTGAGGCCTGTGTGGCTCCTCTGTCCAGGAGCGGGCAGTGACCTCACTCCAGATCCCTGTCTCCCGTCGTGCCTCAGTACCCTTTCTGACTCAAGGCGTGGGGGTCAGGAAGCCCGCGGGGACTGCTGTGCCTTCCACGGCCACAGCAAGCGCTCCGTGGACGCTGTCTCCGTTCGTGACGGCCAGCGCCGGGCCTTGAAGGGCCGCCTCTGTGGCTTTGGCCAGGTGGAGGGGTTCTGCCTTCTGTGTCCACCATCCAAGGCCTGCAGATGAGTCTCCGGGTGACAGCCCGTGGTCATTGCACACGGGCGCCAGCAGAGGGCGGCCGTGCTCCACGCACAGATGGGCCCAGCGCAGGGAGGCTTTTCCAGGTGGTGGCCAGAGGGGGGAGGGCGGGGACCCTCAGCCACACAAAGGCGGGTCAGGGCGCTTGGCTCTCTGCAGGGACTGGGAGGCGGAGACAACTGGTCTCTGAAAGGGGCCAGAGGTACTGGCCTGTCGTCTCCACGTTCGGACTGCCCTGTGGAGCTTGGGCCGGGGGACAGGACATAGGAGGGGAGACTGAGGCAGGCAGGGCAAGGGGCTTGCTGAGGGCCCTGCAGACCATTTGGGAGCCCGGACTGTGTCTGACTGGCTGGAGGGGTGGGGTGGGGGGACGAGCCCTGACTATTCACTCCCACAGAGATGGGGATTCACACGCCTGGTTCCCACCCGCGGGGCTGGTGTGGACGGAGGTGGTGTCTGCACGTCTTCATTGAGAGTCTGGTGCCCGCCTGGGGCAGGAGGGCAGGTGGACGGCGTCTCCCCTGCGCACAGCCCAGAGGGGAGGGCTCCAGGACCTGCCTGGGGACAGCTGCCAAGGTGGTCCAGTGACAGCACTTCCCATGGCCTCGGGGTCTAGAACTTTCTCTCCTGCATGTGAGTCGTGCATGGGGAGGAACCAGGCAGGCCCTCCTAGTGCTGAGGGGTGGCGGTGGGGCCAGAGGGTTGGATCAGGTGCGGACCCCACAGAGGTGGGGCCAGAGCCCAGCTTGAGCACCTCCTCCAGGAACCCTGAGGGTTAGAGCATCCTAGTGGGGAGCTCTGGTCAGATCTGTTGGCCCTCCTGCCTGCTCTCCTGCCCGCTCTCCTCCCCTCTCTCCTGCCCGCTCTCCTCCCCTCTCTCCTCCCCTCTCCCCTCCCCTCTCTCCTCCCCTCTCCACTCCGCTCTCCCCTCCCCTCTCTCCTCCCCTCTCCCCCTCCCCTCCGCTCTCCCTCCCCTCTTCCCCCTCCCCTCCCTCTCCCCCTCCTCACTCCTCCTCTCTCCTCCCCTCTCCCCTCCCCTCTCTCCTCCCCCATACCCTCCCCTCGCCCCTCCCCTCTCCCTCTCTCTATCCTCCCCCCTCATCCTCCTCTCTCCTTTCGTCTCATCCGTCCCCTCTCCCCCTCCCCTCAGCTCTCTCCCCTCCTCACTCCGCCTCTCTCATCCCCTCAGTCACCTCCCCCTCGCACTCTCCTCCCCTCCCCCTCCCTCTCCCCTCCCTCTCCCTCCTGCTCCTCTCCTCCCCCGTCCTCCTCCTCTCGCCTCCCCCTCTCCCCTCCCCCTCCTCCCCTCCACGTCCTCTCTCTCCTCCCCTATCCCTCCCCTCCCCTCTCCCCTCCCCTCACCCCTCCCTTCTCCCCTTCCCTCTCCTCTCCCCTCCCCTCTCTCCTCCCCTCTCTCCTGTCCACTCTCCTGCCCGTTTGTCCTGCCAGCCACCAGCCCCCCCACCCTGCGCCTCCCTGGCTTCCCAGAAATAAAGGCAGCACGCTTGTGTTGGAAGAACCAAAAATTATAAGAAAAAACCCCAAACTTCTACATCCTTCAGGCTGTTTAAGGGATGTGTCAGGGTGTGAGGAGGCCAGGGACGCAAGTCCATGTAACCGGGTGTGCGGGGGCCACGGGGGTGGGACCAGGGGGTCTGCGCCCCGAGCAGGCAGGAGGGTTCTCTCTGGGTCTGTCTCTGCTCCCCGCTCCCTGAGCCCCAGTGATGCCACAGAGCACCCCCTAACTAGCCCACCCATAGTCTTTTTTTCTTTTAATCCTCACCCGAAGGTATTTTTCCATTTATTTTCAGATAGAGTGGGAGGGAGAGAGAGAACAGGGAGGGAGGGAGGGAGGGAACATGATGTGAGGACACATCAGTTGGCTGCTTCCTGCCGACCCCAACCCGGGCCAGGGACTGAACCCCAACCAAGGGACATGCCCTTGACTGGAATCAAACCCATGACTCTTTGGTCCGTGGCCGACACACACTGGCCAGAGTGCACCCCTATTCTCTTTACGGGGTTATTGGCAATAGGGAGAAGCGCTCTTTGAGGGTCCTGCCGGGTTCTGAAGGGCAGAGAAGGGAGGGACAGGGGTGGGGCTGAGGGTCCGACCTCGCTGCCTCCCTCAGGCCGGTCCACCCCCCTGAGCCGGGCACTGGCACGCACACGGCTGCCCTGCGGAAGTCCCTTCCTGTGTCTCACCCAGGTCCCTCCAGCTTTCCTGGCCGAAAGGAAGGCGAGCAGGGCTCCGAGCCTCCGCCTCAGCCCACCACCTCACGGGCGTCAAAGGGACTCCTGGGGTCCCCCTGACTCTTGTCCTCTGGAAGGTGGGTGCCTCGATATCCCCAGAATGGCCCAGAGTGGCCCACGGCGCACAGGGACACATCCGCTGGGCACTCCGTGCCTGACCCCACACCCCACTGTCCCCCCGGACGGTGGGACTCACAGCCTCTTCACAGTTATGGGGTTCCTCCTGGCCCCTCCCCTCCCCGGCCCTCGCTCGGGTCCCTGGGGACCAGATGAGGCCCCAGGCGGGTGGGTCGCAGGGTGAGCTTAACGAGCAGCATGTGTGGGTCCTGGCCCGGCACCCTGCGTGTTCCGTGCGCCCAGAGGACGGCTCTTTGTGGCGAGGGAGGAATTTGGCTCCTTTCCCGTGTGCCCGCCAGGGGGGTCTCCACCCTGGCAGCGAGGGTCCTGGCCGCCGAGTCGCCAGCCGCTGCCAGGGCTGTGGGCGGCGGCCGTGGGGCGGGCACCAGCTCTGGGTGGGAATCCAGGGCCGGGCAGCGTGGACGGAGAGGTGCCACGGCGCAGAAGCCATGAACCACCAGGTAACAGATTTGATTAATTTTGTGCCTGGAGGGTTTTTTTTTTTTTTTTCTTTTCCCAAAGAATCAGAGAAAACAAAATATTTTTCTAATTAAATAAATCTACGGTGCCGGCTAATGGAGCCCGTCTGCGGGCTCGTGACAGGGCTGGAGACGTGGAATAATGATTTTATTTTTTCATTAAATAGAATTATAGGCAGTTACTCAAAGCAACGCTGAGCCTAATTGAAAGAAACCCATTTCTCCTTAATTTACTTTCACGGTTTTGGATGATAAAAGAGTGTGTTCGTTGGGAAATTAAATAAAAAACACAACCCAAGGAAAGGGGCTCCTTCAGGTGCGTATTGGCTCTTTCCAGCTTTAAGTAACGGTCACCGGCTCAGGTGAGGAAGGGGGGCTCAGGCCTCGAGGGTTGTTCTCGGGGGTCTCAGGGTGCAGGAAGGATGGCAGCAGAGACCCGAGACCCCCGAGCCTGTCCCCTCCCAGTGCCTGTCCTGGACCCCTCCTCCTACCTCCATGGGGCCTGAACCCCCCTCCTGAAAGCAATTCTGCTCATTAAAATCATCAAGAAGGTTGAGGTCATCAAGACGGCTGGTCAGAGTGTGTCCCTGGGGTCGGCATACACCTCGGTCAGTGTCACCGCTGCCGGAACCTGGGAGGGCTCCCATCTCCGAGGTTTGTGCTGTCACCTCCGACCAGCTGCCTCCTTTCTCTGCGCTCACTCCTCCCTCTCCCTGTCCCCCACTGCCTGGCACGCCCCTTCTTCCAGGAGGCCCTCCCTGACCAGCCCCTCCCGCTTGCTCACCCCGTGCTGCCCAGTTCTGGGTGTGCCCCCCACCAGGGCAGCACCCAAGGGTGCAGCTCTTCGAGTACGTATTGAGCTCCTGCTGTGTGCGGGGGCCCGGGGTGGGCTCTGCACCCCCTGCCCGGGTGGCTGGGGAATGTCCTACGCCTGCCCGTCCAAGGGTGGCAGGGGCCTCGTGCGCCTGCGGAGCACCTGAGATGTCGTCAGTGTGACTCGGGCTGACTCTTACATTTCATGTATTTTAATCCATTTACGTGGGTCGCGCACGGCCGGTGGGTGGCTGCCAGCGCACGGCCGTCGGAAATGCTGGCGACGGCCTGGCGTCAGCTACGCCGCCCCGACACGGAGCACCCGGTCTCGGCAGCACCTCGCGCTCCTTCCTACTCGGTTTCGGGGGCCGCGGTGTTTCCCAGGGGAGAGAAATATGCATTCAGACAGCATGAGACATTCATCTGTAACTGAATTGTTTTGAAAAACATAATACAAAGCTCGGGCTGCACAACAGTGTCCGGGAGAGGCACGGTCCCTGTGCCCCTGTTCGAGCACCCCCACTGACTGTCTTTTGTCCCCTCCAGCACAGTGAAGGGCGAGGGTGCCCGTGGAGGCCCGGCGCCCCCTGTGACCCATCACTGTCCTGCCAGCACAGCCCTGTGAACCCGACACCAACTCAAATCTCCGCCAGGTGCCCACCTCCCTGCCCCTGGGGTTTTGCAGGAAGGGCCTGGGGACTCCTTCCCTGTCAGGGGCTACTTGAAATCGGGGTGCCCGGGGAACCCCAGGGCGTAGGGGTGGCACAGATTGAGGCCTCCCTGGGTCTCCGGCATTTCTTGCTGTGGGGGTTCTGTTTGGGCCCTGAGCTGCCGCGGATCCCAGGGGTGCTCTGGGTTAGAAAGGGGTGACTGTGGCCCCCGGGCACCCAGACTGCTCACAGCCTGGCCCAGGGCGCACCTCCCAAGCCCTGCACCCCCCAGGCCCCATCCCCGCTCCGGCCCTTGAAGGCCTGGGCTCTCGGGGTCTCCCAGCCCTGCCCGGAGGCCTGGGGCCGGCTGCGGGGTCTCCATGTCTGTGGAGCGGGGGCCAGGGGTCACCTTGGGCGAGGGCACTCCTGCGGGCCACGGCTGGAGGGCGTTCCCTGCCACTCTCGACGCTCACTCAGAGGGGCCACGGCCGCAGACACGGCCCGTCTGCCCGGCCTTCCCGGGCTGTGGTTTTCCCGCTTCAGCCTGTGCCCGCCAGGCCCTGTCCCCTGAGGTACCCCAGCGAGGCACCGACGGGGTCCTCGCGGCAGCCCCTTGTCCCTGCGCTCACAGGACCTGGGCAGAGGGACGGGTCCCTGAGTGACACCTTCTGGGTCTTCTTCCCCGGCCTGGTGCTTTGCCCAGCAGCGGGCAGAAGCTTCACGGAGCTCCCCACAGGGCTGGTCACGGCCGCCCATGGGCACTTACCGCGCCCGCCGTGTGCCTGGCCCTGTGCTGGACACGGCGGGCACAGCTCATGCCCTCTCCAGCCCTGCTTCCTTCCTGAGGGAGACTGAGGCACTCCAGACTGACCCCAGCCGGTGCCCGTTTCCCACATACACGCCCGACATCTGGCCGCTCCGTCTTGCGCACCCACCGACCCTGGCCTGGCGGACGGGAGGTAGCTGGGTGGTTGTGGCGGGTCTGGGCTGGGCAGCAAGGCCCTCGGTGATGGAGCCGCGATGTCCGACTGATTGGTGATGTCTGCCACGTGCGTGGGACAGAGCGTGAGCGGGAGGCGGGGGATCTGCCACCTGTGGGCTGGTGGTTTCTGATCCCACCTGGGCCTCGTCGTCCTTGAGTTGGTGAAGGTGGGTGCTGCTGGGACCCACCCTGGGGCCGCCGGCCCGGTCACTGGCTCTCACTACCGGCAGCGCCTTCCCGAGTGTTCCCGCATCTCTCCGCCCTCAACGCGGTTGGCGGTCGGCCCTGTGCGGGAGGAAGCTGTGTGCGTGTGTGTCCAGTGGGGTGGTGACTACGGTCAACCAGGGTGTCCTGCCAGGTGTCCCGCCGGGTGGAGGGGAGCGTGTGCCACCCGTGGGGGAAATTCGGGGACAGGAGGGCTCCCTGGGTTTGCTGGCTGGGCCACAGGTTCCGTGGGGACGTCGGGCTGTCTGAGGGGGGGCACTGTGCTGAGTGTGAGCGGTGCTGGGCCCTGAAGTCTCACCTGGGGCTCCGTACCCCAATCCTCTGCCCAGGTGTGCTGAGGGGGCGTGGCAGTCGGCAAGGACCCCGCTTTCTGGGGTCCAGTCAGCCGCCCCGCACCTGCCCCTCCCCTGGCCCCAGGCTTCTGGAGAGCAGGGTCCCCCTGCCCTCTGGCCATCGCACCCATGAGGGGGTGAGCAAGGTCCAAGCCCCCCGTGGCAAACCAGGGGGCTTGCTCCCTAAGCACTGCCTTCACAGGAGAGGTGACGAGGGGTGTCTGGCCCCGGCCTCAGCCAGAGGAGGGCGGCCAGGGTGGGGCGGAGGGGGCGGTGCCGAGCTGGGAGCCCCTCCACGGGGGATGTGGGCCCCTGCCTCACACACGCCCTCCCTGGTGGCCCGGGGCGCGTGGGGGGAGCTGGCCCACGGAGCCCTGCAGGACGACTCGGGCGTGACGCGGGCGACCAGAGTGGAGGCTCGCCCCGGGCGTGATGAATGGGGGCCACCGTCCTGCCCGGCTGTGACTAATGTCCCTCGTGCTCGCAGGCTCACTGCGGACCCTCTAATACTTCTTGAGGTGAAGTCCCATTTTCCCTGTAATCACAGTATTAAACTTTAATATCCAGTATTAATAAAACATACTCTGCCTAATAGAGCCAGCCGAGGCCGGCTGGGTGAGGGCCGCGTGGCGCCCGGGGCCGCCTCTCACCGGTCCCTGCCCGCCGGGTACTGGGGGACAGCGGTGTGGAGGGCGGGCAGCCGACAGGCACGTCCTGGGCCCTGTCTCCCGCTGGTGGGCCCGTCCCCTTGACAAGCACCGTGGGCTTCTCGGAGGAGGTGGGTGGGGGCGGTGGTCTAAGGGGACCAGGCGTGGCTCTGCCTTTAGTAGGGTCTGTGTTTCAGGTAGAGGTGCTTGAGGGAGGGGAGCCCCATCCCACTGCCCCCCAAAATGCTGTTGCCACGCCGGCCATGACCTGCCGCCCAGACGCAGCGCTACGACAGTAGTTTGCCCACACTGGGGGCGCAGGGTGTAGCCGGGTGTTGTCCGGGGAACGGGGTGTCCGTCTCTTCCCCTCGTGTCTCGCTGTCAGGACTGTTTTCGGGGAGCCGCCCTCCGGCCCTCACAAGACCCCGCTTGCTGACGACTGTTTGCTTATTTGAGCCCTGGTGTGACAGCGGCGGTCGTCACAGCGGTGGGCACAGCGGGGGTCACCGTCACTGTGCCGGGCATTGTCCTGCCTCTTGCTTCAGACGCGGACAAGGCTGCTCCCAGGTCTGTTTAGCACCTCGATTCTCCGTGCTCCTGGGTGGTCCTGCTGTTTGCAGCGGCTCGCGCGCCGCGTGGGGAGCGCTGCCCAGTCCGCGTGCCGGCCTCGTGCGGCCGATGAGGACCGACCCCACGGAGGGACCCGCCAGACCCGAGCTGCCGCCTGCAGTTGTCCGGGACAAGGCCCATCGGCGCCCACGCGTGAACACGCGTTTCAGGAGCCCTCTGCCGGCCTCTGGGGAGACAGGGACCTGGGCACAGATGGAGGGCGCCCAGGTCCCTTCTCGGGACTCAGACAGCCAGGACGAGGGTCAGTGTCCTTGCCCAGCCCTGTCCGGGCAGCCTGGCCGATTCACTGCTGCTTCCCCCGAATGCCAGCCTGTCCTGGCACCGAGGTGGGGTGGAGGGGCAGCGCCTCGGGCTCTGCGGGCTGGCAGCGGGCGGAGGGGCACAGAGCACCCTGCCCCACAGTCCCCGGGCTGGAGGTGTTTACAGAGGCGGAGGCCAGACAGGAAGGGGGACAAAGAGGCTTTGCAGGGCGGAGCGGCCAGCGGGACGGAAAACCTTCATGGAAAATGTGGCTGCGGCTCTCGGGCCGTGGGGGGGGGGGGCGGCGAGGAGAATGGGGCTTTGTGCGGTGCCCTCTCCCCAACCCCGGAGCATGGGCCCGCCCGCACCCCACCACCCGGAGCCTTCCAGAGCCCGGCCTGCTCTGGCTGGAGCCCAGCCGAGTGGTTGGGGCGCGAGGCCCTGCGGACCCCGGAGGTTGTGTATTCCAGGAGTGGGTTTGGGTTCAGGCTTCAAGGCCATGCACTGGGTGCTGGGTGCTGGGCTCTGGGTGCTGGGTGGGGAGACAGATGGAGAAGGAGCTGGACTGTGGAGAAGACAGTGGGCCAGGGGGGCCCAGTCCCTGGGGAGCCATCTTGAGCCCCAGCTGGAGCCCCCAAGACCTGTGACATCACCTGGGAAAAGCACGCAGGACACTGAGGGGGTTTCAGCTCCTGGGCCTTTCGTTCTCCCCCGGGGCGGGAACCGCCACAGGCGCGTGGCTTCCGGCTATTGTTCTCGTGAGACACCCTCAGCGGGGGTCCCACACAGGTGGCTGTGCCCTGGGCCCTGCGTGTAGAGCCGGACAGTTGCCGCTCTGCATGGCGCCGCCGCGTGGTTTGGGCGCAGCAGTGTCCAGCGTGAGATCTAAGATCCACACGGTTTCCACAGAAACCCCATCACGCAAGTCGTCGTCATCTCCGCCGGGAGGGCGGCGTGCGGCCAGTGTGCCGGCCCCAGACGTCTCCTGACCCCGGGCACTGTCTGCTGGGACACCCTGTCATGGTCTCAGGGCCCTGGAAACCTCTGCCTCTTATCCAAAGAAAGTTCAGAGACCCCCGAGGACATGTGTCCTGTCCCTCAGGACCAGCTCAGAGTGGTTGTCAGGTCTCCGAGCAGGGACTTGGCTGCCGAGGCGACATGGGCTCCGTGAAGCAGGTGCTCCTCCCTGTGGCCAAGGTCACAAAGCTGACAGTGTCCCAGGGCACAGCCCTGGCAGGGGCTGCCTCGCTCGGCCACGCCGTTGGGGGTCCTGGGGCCCCGAGAGGCCCCTACGGGCCACTGTGACTTAGCACCTGGCCCCTGTTCTAAGGCCGCTGGAAACTCGCTCCGGCAGGTCCTGTCTCCGAGGTGGTTAGGGATAAGACCTGGCATGTCTTTTTATTTTATTTTATTTTTTTCCCCATTTATCTTCAGAAAAGAGTGGGAGGGAGGGAGAGAGAGAGAAACATCGATGTGAGAGAGACACATCAACTGGTTGCCTCCTGCATGACCCCAACCACGGCCGGGGACTGAACCGCAACTGAGGTGCCTGCCCTTGACCGGAATCGAACCTGTGACTCTTCGGTCCACGGGCTGATGCTCCAACTGCTGAGCCAAACTGGCCAGGGCAAGACCTGAAATGTCTTTCTATTTTATTTTATTTTTCTCTATCCTCACCTGAGGACATTTTTTGCATTTATCTTCAGATAGAGTGGGAGGGAGGGAGGAAGAGAGAGAGAAACATCGATGTGAGAGAAACACATCGAGTGGCTGCCACCCACACGACCCCAACCGGGGCCGGAGACAAACCGCAACCGAGGCACGTGCCCTTAGCGGGAACCGAACCCGGGCCTCTCTGGTCTGCGGGCCGACGCTCTAACCGCTGAGCCAAACTGGCCAGGGCCTGAAGTGTCTTTTAAACGTCAAGTGTAAGTTTGTGCGTCTGTGAAGGTTAAGACACAAGCTCAGACTCTGACAGCTTAATACAGCCCAGGCTGTTCCTTGCTCAGTTCACAGTCTGATGGCGTCCGGGGCGCTCCTTAGCGGTGTCCCCAAGTGGTGTTGCAGAGACTGGGGCTGCTTCCTTCTGCTCCCAGCTGCACCCAGAGGCCACGGGCTCGGCTCAGGCACAGGACCAGCCTGGGAGCAGGGCCCAGAGGGCGGGGCCATGCCTGGGGAGGAGCTGTCCGTCTGCACGGTGGGCTGTGAGCTTTTTCACGTGGAAGGTGCTGCTCTGAGCCTGTGATGATCCAGGTGTGTGGGGAGTGGGGGTCCCCTTTCCAAGGAGAAAGACCACAACCATCCAGTGACGGGCCAACGAGTGTGCCTCAGATTCCTGTGCCGAGGTCCTGACCCCCAGGCCTCAGAAAGGGACTGTATGGGAGAGAAGGTTTTCACAGAGTGATTAGGGTAAAATGAGGCCTCTATGGCGGGTCCTGATCCAATGTGACTGGTCCTTCTAGGAAGAGGACATTAGGACACAGACACACACAGGCATGACCACGCGGGTACGCGGGGAAGACGGTGTCTACACGCCATGGAGAGAGGCCTCGGCGAAAGCAGCCTTCCCACGCCTGCCCTCAGCCTGGGAATACGAGGGAATACACTCCTGCCGTTTAGGCCAAGAGGCAAAACCACCCCGAGGGCCCCCCCGCAGCGGAGGGCCAGACCCACACACACCTGGGGGCATATTAGCAGCTCAGGAAGGGGGCGGTCCTGCTCGCATCTCGGGGCACACCCACAAGCCCAGAGGGCACTGCCGGCTGCTGCAGGTGTGTCCGCTGCGCTTTGATAGGAGCAGGGCAGCGGGTTTGTTCCCCCATCGCCGCATGCACCCGAGGAACATGTGCTCTACGATGGCACAGGCGGCCATGTCCCCAGGCGACAGGAGTGTTCCAGTGCCATCATAATTCCAGGGGCCACCGCCACACCTGTGGCCCACTGCCCGAAATGCCCTTTGCAGCGTGTGGCGGTGCCGTATTCCCCACTCATCCGGTGTCCCTGCAGGACTCAAAGTCAGAAGCAGAGAACGGAGCGGTGGGTGTGGGGCTGTGGGTGGGGTGGGGAAGAAGGGTCAGTGTTTCCCACGGTGAGAAAATGCACCCAGTCACGTGTCCGGTGACATGAGTTTTGACAAATGTCTACACCATGTACCCATCCTCCCATTCAGGCTATAGCACATGGCCCTCTCTCCGGAAAGTTCTTTCCCACACGTTGAAGGCAAGCCCCGTCCCCGCCTCCATCCCAGGCAACCCTGGATCTGATTCCTCTCCCTGCAGAGTTGTTTGGATCTGCCCAGCTTCACACAAGTGAAGTACAGGTGTGTGCTCTTTTTGGTCTGGCCTCTCTCTCAGCACAACTATCTCGTGATTCATCTGTGTTGCCTGCGTATCAACACTTTACTCTTCCCAGGGCTGGGTAGTATTCCGTGACATTATTGCCCATTGTATCCATTGCCTACACTGATACACTGTATCCATCGTACACACTTTTTATGTCCACCTCCTGTATCCATTGTACAGATCCATCTATTGTGGTTACTTATACATTGTATCCATTACATGTTTGATACATTGTATCTACCGCATGCATCCATTATACCCACCACCTGTATCTGTCCATCTTAAGGGTTATATGTGTCTATTGTATATAGTAATACATTGTACCCAGCGTGTGGACCAGCCCAGGATGTCTGTGTGGCTGCAGTGTGAACACAGTTGCTCTGCACATTCACTTACAAGTCTCTGGGTGGCCATGTGTCTTCATTTCTTGAGCAAACAGCTCGGAGTGGAGTAGCTGGGTCCTCTGGAAGTTTACGTTTTAACTTGAAAGGAACCCGCCAAACTGTCTTCCAGATGGTGCACCGTGTTGTGCGGAGTCCCAGGTGCCCCACGTCCTCGTCAGCACTGGCTCCCGGAGCGCCTTTGATTGCAGCCATCCTGATGTTTCATTTGCTTCCACATCCACTGGGTTTCTCTGCTCCTGAGCAGGGTCTCTGCAGCCTCTGCTCCTCTTCGTCTGCCCCCGCCTCACCCCTCTGGCCCTGTGAGCACCAGGTTGATTCCATTCGGTTTCAGCTTGATGCCAAAAGCCTGGGTGCTGAGACACTGCCCGAGGTGGGGCCGGTGCTGCTGGGAGCTGAGCCTGTCCTGCACCAGGGGGATCCTGTGGGGCGTCAGGGCACTGCCCGGAGGAGATGGGGAGCGAGGCTGAGCTCAGAGGTTGCAGACAAGGGAGGAGGGGAGGGACTTCCTTGTGGGGCCGTGTACGTCCCGCTCAGGCCCAGGGCCTAGCAGTGTCATGCTGGACATTCTCTGACGTGGTCGTCACCTTTTTGGGGCCGGGCGGCACAGCTCCGAGCCACAGGGGAGAAAGCTGGGCTCGGGGCGGCTCCGGCGGCTCCGGTGAGGTAGAGGCTGTGGGGAGGGGGAGGAAATGCATGTTAGGTGTCAGCTCGCCTGGTCTGGGGTCCCGAGTCTAACTGGGTAGGGCAGTGGGCGCCGGGGACAGAGCGAGGAGGGCACCGAGCTGGTGTGCCACTGTCCCGGTCAGGACTTATCCTGGTCAGTTTCACAGGTCAGCCAGGAAGTGAGCTTCGAGGGACCGGCCCACGGCATCTGTGATTCCAGGTGTCTGCGTCCGGCCCCGGAGCCTGCCCAGAGGGCCCCGCACACTGGGGTCGTGGCTGGGACTCTCCTGTGGGGAGTTTCTCCCTGATCTGTGGACTGTTCTAGAAGGGCTACCGGCCAGCAAGCACGATGGGGGTGGAGGTGGACGAGTGATTTACACACCTCTCGCTTTAAGCCCTGAACTCTATAAACAGGCCATAAACCAAGGGCAGGCACACAGACCCTTGCCAGGCCCCGCAAGGTGGTGGGCAGGACTTGGGACGCTGCTCGGAGCCACCGTGTCTGTGGCTGAGCCCAGTCCACGGGGGTCGTCATGGGAGGGACTTCCACCTGGTCAACCAGCATCTCATTTTATGGTTTCTCTCCCCTGCTCTGGGTTTAAGGACTTCAATAAAAGACAACAACTGCCTTCATTAAATAATAATTATTTCAGTTTCTCTTTTAAAAAAATGAACCAGAGACATCCCAGATGCCAAACTGGGCTCTGATCAGCCCCGATAAGGCGGCGGTGCTGGGGCTGAGCCCGGAGCTCGGAAACTCGACGCTCCACGGCCTGGAAATGCAGGATTTCCGCTTGGCTTGTGGTAACACCGAGGCCAGCTCCGGGGACCCCGCTCCCGCTTGGCAGTCCCCCCGTGTGGCACGAGGGTTCTGCCCGCGGGGGCTGCCTGGCTCTTCCCTCTTCCCCTCCGCCCCTCCCGGAAGCGTCCGCGACCCCTGGGCTCTCGGGGCTGCGGCGGGAGCCGGGCACCGGGCCAGCCCGCTCCGCCTTGCCCACGAGCTCACCGGTTCCGCGCTGTCGTGCCCTCTCTCGCCTTTGTGCGAAACGTAATCCACAGAATGCCTCCGCGGTAACCCTATCCGCCGGGCCAGCGATAGCATCGCCGGCCCGTGAGGGCAGGAACTCGCAGGCATGGAGTTAATAATGCCGACTTTCCGAGGAGGAGGCTGGCAGAGGAGGCGGGGGCGGGGAGAAGGGGCCGTGTGCTGTAATTGGGACCATGTGAACTTCCTCGGAGGAGGATTAGGGGGAAGAGACAGGCCTTGCCCGCGAAGATTAGTTTCAATTAGACGGGCTGGAGGCGAAAGGCCGGCTCGGTAAAGATTAAAACAAGAAGGAGAGTTTCCGTGGCCCGCGCGGCCAGATCCATTAATTGAAGGCAGCGCGTGTGTGGGGGGCATCGGAAGGGCTGGCGTTAATTGATTTGATGCTGGTTCTGCTCCCCCACCTCTCCCCACCCCCCACCCCATGCCCTTTCCCATCATGGGTGCCTGAGGCCATAGGGTGTGGGGGCAGGCTAGGGCCGAGCCGAGGGGCAGGGGGCAGTGGGCTGCCCATCACCTGGGGCTCTTGTCCTTGGCCGGATGCCCGGTGTTGGGGTTCCTTCTGGTTGTAGTGCTGGTTCTCCCATGGCCGGGGTGCCCCTGAGAGAGTTCACTCAGCACCTCAAAGGGCTTTGGGTGCTGCTAGGCCTGGGTGCTTCCTCGCCCCCCGGGCCCTGGACCCCATGACTTCCTCCTCTTCTTCCTCCTTCCCGGCGAGGAGGCACCTGGTCCCAGGCAGTGGTCACCGCCTCAGCTTCCTCCCTGGCTCGGGGAGGGGCTCTGCGCTCTGAGGTGGACACAGGCCGGCACTGTGTCGGGCCCGGGAGCCGGCAGCAGGTGCTCGGGTGAGGCTGCGCCGCCCAGGCCCGCGCCTGGGGGCAGGGCCAGCTGCTCCCCTCCAAGCCGCCGAGCACGCCGTGTGCACGAGTGTTTTATAAATCCTTCCCATTGTCATGACAGCTAAATTATGGAAAATGCATTTTCACAGCTGGTGAGAAAAGCCATTAGCATTAATCAAGGACCCGGCCTCGTTGGGATTCGCGGGCGGAGTTCTGTTGGGGAAGTTACGGACGTGCTAAACAGTCATCAGCAGGACTCGTCTGAAACGGGGCCGATCATTCATCTCTACGTGATACTTGGGGAGCCTCCTTGCTTGGGGCCAAGGGCTGAGCTCACTGCAGGCACTTCGAGGTCACTCTGGCCCCATCCTTTGCTTGGGTGGGGCTTCTGGTTCTCAGAGGCCCCTCCCCCCGCAGCTAAGGGCCACTTTTCTCTCAGAAGCCGGGCCATGCGGTGCTGGCGATGCCTGTGGTTTGGTTGGGTCACCGAGCAGCGGACAGGCCATCAGCACAGCCAAGGCCCTCACTGTCCTGCTGACCACTGGGCCTGCTCACCAGGCATGTGGCCGGGCCCCTCAGTGTCCTCTGAGCCCAGGGCCACCATGGGTCCTTTCTGCCCTGGCCCCAGTCTTCACAGTCTCTGACCGGTGCTCCGGGGGCTGGTATACAGCAGGTGCTCACAGACGCTCGCGGTCAGCACCGGCCAGGCCTTTGACGACGTCCAGATTTTGAGAGCTGGCTGCGTTGTCGGGGGGAGGTTTTGAAGTATACTCTTTATTTTGAAATAATTTTTGATATGAACAAAAATGTTGCCGAGTCCAAGAGTTGCCAGGGCGTTTGTCTTTTCAGGATTCTTCCCAAACCCTGTAACTTCAGTGCACCCTTGAGAGTATGACCCGGCAAACCCAGAGGGGGTCTGCTCCGGGACTCCTGGCCTGTCCCCGGGACTGTCTGCACACCCCGCCTCACGGCCCCTTTTGTTGGCATCACTGGAACACACACACGCACACATGCACACACATGCACACACGCACACACGCGCACACGCGCACATGCACACACATGCATACACGCGCACACATGCATACACGCACACACGCGCACATGCACACACATGCATACACGCGCACATGCACACACGCACACACGCGCACACGCGGCCGGCTGGGCAGGCTCCAGGAGCCATGCTTCAGACCCCCCTCTGGTCCACCTGCTAGCGTCCTGTCCTCAGAGCCTCTCCAGGGGCCGCGTGCCGTTCAGGCGTGATGCCTCCTGGTCTCGTCTGGGCTCTGAAAGCCTCTGTCTTTCCTGGTTTTCATGACCTTGGGATATATCTATACACTACATATACACATGTGTGTGCACTACCCATGGATGCATATGTGTGTGCACCAACCCATGTGCATACATACGTGTGCGTACAAATCTGTATATACTTATGTGTGTGTACTAATCCACACATATGTGTTAATTCGTATATACATGTGCGCACTAACCTATAAATGCATACATGTTGAACCAACCCGTGTATGCATATGTGTGCACTAACCCAAGTGCGTACTAATCCATACATTCATACGTGGGTGCACTACCTATGAATGCATATATGTGTGAACCAACCCATGTATGCATATGTGTGTGAACTAACCCATGTGCATGCATGTGTGTGTCCTAATCTGTATATACATATGTGTATATGTGTGTGCACTAACCTGTGTGTATCTATGTGTGTGTACTAATCTGTATATTCACATGTGTGTGCACTCACGCACATATCCATAGTTTGGGGGTCAGCAAATAGACTTTTTTGGGAGTGACCTAGAGCAGGATTGGGCTTGGGCGTGGGGGTTGAGCACACCAGTCATGGAGCTGTTCTGTGTCCCACGTGGGAAGCTGCCTCGGCCGTGGGGACGGCGTGGGGGAGGCTGAGGCAGGAGGCTGTGGGCTCCTCGCCTGCTGACGGCAGAGAGAGGGAAGAACCAGGCGTCCGGCCGAGACAGAGGCGTCAGTCTCAGCCCGCCGGGGGCCAGGTCCTCTCAGCCCGGCCGCTGGGACCAAGGGCACAGCCTTCTCTCTGCCGTACCGGGCGTCACCGGCCTCCAGCTCCTGGCTCAGGCAGCAGTCCGCACGTTTGCTGGTCTCTAGCGGTCAGGGGCAGCTCGGCCCCATCCTTCAGCCCGCCTGCCGCTCCCGCTGTCCCCGGGGTGACCCGTGGCACTGCTCCCCGGGCGCCTGGGCCGACAGGTCAGACGCAGCGTCCGAGGACACCTGGGGTCACCCAGCAGGAGGGTGGGCAGCTACCCCACCTCATGCCCCTGTCCCGCAACTGGCCACTCCTCCTATAAAACCTTGAGCCTCAGGGTCTGCGACTTGGAAGTTCCCCGGGAGGGGCAGCGCCCGGACCTCCGGGTCCAGCCAGCGGCACCTGAGCGCAGAGCCGGGCCTCACCCCTGACCTCGACTGTGGGGCATCTCTGCCCCAGGCTCCTCATCTGTAATGTGGGGTGACATGCTCGGCCCACCAACCTGCAGGGCTGCCGAGGGCCAGGAGGGGGCAGAGCACAGGGAAAACGGTCACGGTCATTGACGAGCAGGTGAGGGTATGTGTTGGGGTCATAACCAACCAGTGGTCATTTCGTGGGGGGAGAAGTGGTATTTCCCACTTTGTCTGCAGAGGGGGGAGAGGGCTCAGCGGTGGTGGAGCCCCCACAAGGCTGTTCCCGCCCTGGGAGAGGCAGCCACACAGCTGGGGACCGGGCTCTGGGAGCTGGGCCCCGGCACCCCCAGAACCCCCAGACGGCTGAGCCTGTCACAGCACTGGTCAGGGGCGGGGGGGGCCTCCACAGGCGTCCTCTTGGGTTCGGGGAGTCACCAGAACCATGTTTTCTGTCCCACCCCAGCGAGGACACCTCAGCTCTGGGGTCCTCTGTTGAGCTCGTGAGGCCGGGACAGGAGGGAGGAGGAGCCGACACCCGTGTGTCCTCGAGGGACATCGAGGCCCTGAGCACGGGACTCTGTGCCCCCGGACATGTGACCTCGTGCAGGGGATCTGGGTCCCTGGGGCAAGGCAGGCCGGGTCCCCCGGAGAACCCCCTTCCTGGGACCAAGTGTTGCCCAGACCTATGTGTCCTCCTCAGTGAGCCCTTCCAGGTCTGGGTCGTGGAAGGCAGCTGAGCCTCCCTGTCGGGGATCAAAACACAAGCCCCCAGTCCTGTACGTGCCCCTCTGGGGCTCGAAGACCCGGGACCTTCTGCACCCCCAGGGTCCCCTGCGTGGCGTCCGTCGCAGCCTTTCAGGGCCGCCGGCTGGGGGAACCCAGGCAGGCCCAGGAGCTCCAGGTGGGGCTGGGTGGGGGCTTCCAGGTGAGGACCCCAGTTCTGGGCGAGGTCTCCCTGGAGAGACGTCCAGGGACAGGTCTGTGCAGTCCAGACACCAGCGTTTGATGACAGTGGCCTTCTCCTGGGGTCACGTCCAGGCCCAGGCAGCGCTGCTCAGGGCCTCGGGCTCCCGGGGCCTCCGAGGGCCGCGGCACCTCCCTCCTTCTTAAAGTCAACACCGCCAGAGACACGTGTCAGAAACTCTGCCGGCCTGTTGGGGGCTGTGGGGAGGAGCCCTCGGGGCAGGTCAACCTGGGAGGAAGGGTTCTGCCTGCAGGGCACTGGGCTGGGGTCGAGCCCTTGGCTCAGCCTCTGCCGGGCCCCCTGTCCCTGTCCCCTGACCCACCGGCCACCTTCCCTTAGCCCCCCCCACATCGAGGACCCTCTCCTTGGAGCTGGGCCGGCCGGAGGGAGGGTGACTCCAGACGAAAACCCACCCACACTGAGCGTCTCCTGAACGTTCTCCTGGGGGCCCCTGCTCTGCCCCCCCCACGTGGAGCTCATGGGGACAGTGGGGTGGCAGCAGGGAGCAGGACACCCTGATCCGAGCAGGGCCAGAGGCTGTGGGTGGACCAGATGTTTCTGGGGTGTTCTTTACTCTCCGTGAACCCTGGCGTTTGCCCCACGGAACTGGCCGGTCTCCCGGGGGGACCACTTGTTTCTCTGTCAGCAGGGATCAGACTCAGGTGCCTCCTGTGGGGGTGATTTGCGCTCCAGTGGGGGCCACGATTCATACCTGGGGGTGCCTGAATGCGGGGCTGACCGGCACCCACGTCTGGGACCACCCCCAGTGCCCAGCAAACGCCTGCAATGGGGCCGTGTCCCCTGCCGCGTGCACGGGGCTGCGAGCGCACCTGTTAGATGGGGGAACCTCAGGCCGGTGGGCCGGGGTTCACAGGCTCAGCGTGGCAGACGGAGAGGCCCCTCCCTAAGTGTAAGCCAACGTGTTCCTCAAAGTGCAACGCATTCTTGGCCCATCTGGTGAGAAGGCCCCGGGGCTGACGAATGAATTGTGCCCTCGGCCACCAACGGGTCCTGGCCCCGCCCCCGCTGCACCGCCCAGGGTCTGGGTGAGTGAGGCCTGTAGCTGGGACCACCCCCCAGCCTGGGAGGATGGAGGCCCCGGGGCTCTGGTAGGTGGGTTCTGGTCAGGCAGAGGCCTAGGCGCTTTGTGGGAGGTCTGCTCCTGTGCCGGGCCCCTCTTAGACGTTCTCTCTGTGGAGTGGTGCTCCGTGGGGGCAGGGGTCAGCGCGGGCTTCCCGTCCGTGACGAAGGCCACCGGGCAGCCCTCCTCGCGGGCGGACGTGCTGGGGGCTCCACCCCAGGCGAGTCTCTGGGCTCGGCCCTGGCACAGACAGCAGAGCGGGCGGTCCTCGCGTGCCCTGTCCCTCCACAGCGCCTAGCCGCCCCAGGTTTGACGAAGTTCACAACCTTTGTAGATGAGATGTCTGGTTCTGGCAGGAGGGTCACCAGCTTGGCCACCGGGCAGTGAGGGACGGGACAGCCTGGTGTGATGCAAGCAGGCAGCTGCAACCTTCCGCGGGCCTCTGCCCTCCCCTTGCTCCTGGGCCCAGGTGTCAGAGACATGAACCCTCGGAAGCAGAGAGGTGACGCGAAGCCAGGCCAGAGGTGCCGGCAGCGGCCGGCTGCAGGGAGGCAGGAGGCCGCAGAGGGCGTTTACAGGGGCGGAGAGGGAGCATCCCTGGAAGGGGCAGGCGTCTTCCCAGGGTCTCTGGGGATCGCCCGCCCTGCTGGGGTTTGGCCGGGGTGGGGTCTGTGGCCCTCAACCAACCCCCTGCCTGCTCCCCCGTCACGCACCCCGCATCCGGCAGGGACACTGCTGGCCGCCTGGAGAGGACCTGGCCCTCTGCAGGGGTGCGGCCTGCAGGGACAGTTGAGGACGCAGGACCCCTGGTCCCCTCAGGCCCGGAGGGGACTGGGACAAGGACCTAGCAGCACCAGGACCGGTGCCGTGAACGGTTTCGAAAATAAATGCCGACCGCGGAGGACAGCAGTGTGGGGACACGAGCTGCCGTCCAGGGGCTCAGCAGAGCACAGGTGGGACCAGGGTGCACCCCTGCAGGCGCAAAGCCCCCACCTCGTGGAGGGGCCTCACCCGGCCCCACCACCCACTGCGCTCCGAGCCCTCGGGGGCGGGCGGCTCTGGGGGGCGGCTGTGGGTCCAGCCGGCTTCCCTGAATCAAGAGCATGCAGTTTCTCCGGGGAGGGAAATGGATATCAACAAACTCCCATCCGCAGATCAAACTGCTTCCTCCTGCCCCAAGGACCCCTTGCTGCACCCCCCCATCGCCCTGCCCCCAGCCCTCGGCCAAGGCCCTGTGCATCGGGGCTCAGGCCTCAGAAGGGCAGCGGCACGGGTCTGGGGGACAGACCGGGTCTGGGGCTGCCGACAGCTGATGTCCTCAATTTGCAGTATCGGAGTGTCTGGGGTGGGCGGGGGAGAGCTTCAGAGACCACAGGGCCCTCGGGCTGCGTCCACCCGGCCTCGGGAAACCCTGCCCTCGCTGACTCCTGGCCAGAAGGGACCAGGCAGCCATGGGGTTGTCCCTGACCGGTGACGTGGTGGCTCACCCCCACGGCTGGCTCAGCCCAGACACGCAGATCTGAAGCCAGTGACAGCTTCTCCCCTTCGGGCACCGGGGGCGAGCGGTCAGCATCACTAGTCACGGCCCTTCAGAGTGTGTGCGGCTGTGGGAGGTCTCGGCGCTCGCCTGGGAGCCTGGGGACCCCTTTCCAGAGCACACAGCTTGTGAGGGACCCGCAGGGCCCCAGCCCCACCCACACAGGCAGTTGGGGATGGAGGAGCCGCCACCCAATCGCATGCCCTTCTCAGTCCAAGGGTCACCTGAGGAGGGCCCAGTGCGGGGGCAGGGGGACCCTCACCAGCTCGCTCACCCCTTCATGGGGCTGGGGATGAGCTCAGGCCTCATGGGAAGACCCCCGAGGGGTGGCCCAGATCCCCCCGCAGGCCTCCGTGGTCTGCGCCCTGCCCTGGCCCCTGGCCGGGCTCCCCTGCGCTGTGTCTGGTTTGGCAAAGCCTGACCCCACTCCTGCAGGTGGGACTCCTGGGCTATCGTGGGGCTGCCCCACCCACGTTGGGGGTCGGGGTTCCTCAGGAGCGAGGCCTGGGGTCTCCCACCAGTGGGGCCCTGGCCAGGCCGAGAGGAGGGAGGGAGGAGTGGGGGGCGTGGACTCCTCTGAGGGCCCTGGGAGGAGGCGGGGTCCAGGGAGCCTCAGGGGTTGTTCTCACAGCGCACACACGATGCCCTGAGAGAGGTGACTGCCCCAAGGCCACGGGGGGGGGGCGGGGGGGGCCAGGCTGGCTTGACCAGGCGTGCCCACCCCCAACAGAGCTAGGGTATGCAGGCACACCGAGATTTGGGGGTGAGAGTGAGGGCCTGGGAGGAGAGGGGGAGGGGTAGGGGGAGGGTAAGATGCCCAAAGCAGTGGTCTAAGGCCTCACTCAGGTGGGCCCAGCTCTGGGTCCCCTACCCTCTTGGTCTGGGGTGGGGGCTCTGAACGATCTCCCTGGAGCGGGGCAGCTGCTGGACAGCAAACACGCGACTCTGCGGCCTGGGAGGCTGGGGGGAGACGGGAGGGCAGGCAGGCCTGGCCCAGCCTGTCCCTGCCTGTCCCTGCCCCAGCCTGTCCCTGCCCCAGCCCATCCCTGGACCAGCCTGGCCCAGCCTGGCCCAGCCTGGCCCTGCCCAGCCTGTCCCTGCCTGTCCCTGCCCAGCCCGTCCCTGTCCCAGTCCATCCTGTCCCTGCCCATCCTGTCCCTGCCCAGCCTGTCCCTGCCCAGCCCAACCCTGTCCCTGCCTGTCCCTGCCCCAGCCCATCCCTGTCCCAGTCCATCCTGTCCCTGCCCAGCCTGTCCCTGCCCAGCCTGTCCCTGCCTGTCCCTGCCCAGCCCGTCCCTGTCCCAGTCCATCCTGTCCCTGCCCAGCCTGTCCCTGCCCAGCCCAACCCTGTCCCTGCCTGTCCCTGCCCCAGCCTGTCCCTGCCCCAGCCCATCCCTGGCCCAGCCTGTCCCTGCCCAGCCTGTCCCTGCCCAGCCCATCCCTACCCCAGCCCGTCCCTGCCCCAGCCCGTCCCTGCCCCAGCCTGTCCCTGCCCCAGCCTGTCCCTGGCCCAGCCCGTCCCTGGCCCAGCCCATCCCTGCCCCAGCCTGTCCCTGGCCAAGCCCGTCCCTGGCCCAGCCCGTCCCTGCCCCAGCCCATCCCTACCCCAGCCCGTCCCTGCCCCAGCCCGTCCCTGCCCCAGCCTGTCCCTGCCCCAGCCTGTCCCTGGCCCAGCCCGTCCCTGCCCCAGCCCATCCCTGGCCCAGCCTGTCCCTGCCCCAGCCCGTCCCTGCCCAGCCTGTCCCTGCCCCAGCCTGTCCC
Source organism: Molossus molossus (assembly GCF_014108415.1). Classification (NCBI taxonomy): domain Eukaryota; kingdom Metazoa; phylum Chordata; class Mammalia; order Chiroptera; family Molossidae; genus Molossus; species Molossus molossus. Next base: position 103,708,875 of record NW_023425347.1, on the reverse strand, counting down.
TGGCCCAGCCCGTCCCTGGCCCAGCCTGTCCCTGCCCCAGCCTGTCCCTGGCCCAGCCCGTCCCTGCCCCAGCCTGTCCCTGCCCCAGCCCATCCCTGGCCCAGCCCATCCCTGCCCCAGCCTGTCCCTGCCCCAGCCCATCCCTGGCCCAGCCTGTCCCTGCCCAGCCTGTCCCAGCCTGTCCCTGGCCCAGCCCATCCCTGCCCCAGCCTGTCCCTGCCCCAGCCCATCCCTGCCCCAGCCTGTCCCTGCCTGTCCCTGCCCCAGCCTGTCCCTGCCCCAGCCCATCCCTGCCCCAGCCCGTCCCTGCCCCAGCCCATCCCTGTCCCAGCCTGTCCCTGGCCCAGCCCGTCCCTGCCCCAGCCCATCCCTGCCCCAGCCTGTCCCTGCCCCAGCCCATCCCTGGCCCAGCCCGTCCCTGCCCCAGCCCATCCCTGTCCCAGCCTGTCCCTGCCCCAGCCTGTCCCTGCCCCAGCCCATCCCTGCCCCAGCCTGTCCCTGCCCCAGCCCATCCCTGGCCCAGCCCGTCCCTGCCCCAGCCTGTCCCTGCCCAGGCCGGAGTCCTCGGGCCCCTGTGTAGGATCCTGGCCTCTGGAATGCAGTGGCCAGACAGCATCCATCATGATGACCACCATGTCCAGGTGGCCCCAGAGGGTCTCACAGTGAGTGCCGGGCACCAGGGGCTTCTGGGCCACCTCACTGGCCGCCCCACGGGCTCTGACGGCTGTGCCTCAGCTGAGGAAGCCCTGGTCAGAGGTGTCCGGGCCACAGAGACACCCTGCTCCCATGCCCTGGCTGGAACCGAGAAGGCGGATGGTGTCCCTGAGGCCCCACCCTGCAGAGGGGAGACGGTGGCCAGAGGCACCGGAGACGTGTGCTGGGCGCTCGGGGCTGGGTCCCGAGAACACGCCTCACGGTGGGGCTCACGTGGCCGCAGTCCCCTTAGCCCGAGGTCCCCTTGGCCCCGCTGCCTGCAGGTTGACGGATTAGCCGGACCGCCTGGCCCTGCTCGGTGTCCTCGCCCCTTCCTACGCCGCGAGGAGCCGGCAAGCTCTGTTTATTTAGACTTCCTAAAGCTGACAGTTTGAATCAGGCTAATTCACCTGAAGTACACCAACCGTCCCCGTGTTTATTTTACGGTGTTCCACCGCGTAACCCAATCCCCGCCCTCTCCCGCCTTGTTTACGCGCCGGGAGCGCATCTGTGTCCCATATCGCTCAGCACTGCGCTTCCCTTCAAGGGCACACAGAGGTTTCCGAACTGGGACCTCGGGGTGGGGGTGGGGGCTCGGAGGAGCACAGAAGGGGCTGTGTGCTGTGGGGTTCCGGGTGCAGGCCCGGCCTCCGTGCCCCCTGCGTGGGGGTGGGGACTTTCCTCCCGCCTGCAGTTCCGCGGGGGCCCAGCAAGGGGCAGACGGAAGCCCCCACGTGTGACACTGCGTTTATGAGCTTCTGTCTGGGTGCACGCTCCGTGTGCTAGCTTGGACACGCCAGGGGGCCCCTTTTGCAGAAAGGAGAGACCGTCACCCGGAGTCACCATACGAACAGTGTTGGAGCCGGGCTCCAGCTTGGGCCAGGCCGCTCAGAGGGCCGGGAGGCTCCCGGGGAACCCTGCCCACGCTCAGAGCTCGGCCTGGGTTGGCCACCTGCAGGATGTTGGGGCCTTGGCCCAGCACACCCTTGGGGACCCCTCGAAGCCCTGGGCCCTGGAGGTCTGGCCAGGGAGGAAGGCTGGCCTCCCTGCCTCCCACGAGCTGTGACCACCCTGGTGAGGCCCAGGAGGCGATGCCCACCCGGACAGGATGTGGGCACCCCACTCCAGGCCTAGGGGGCTGGTGGGGCTGCTTTGAAGAAGAGGTTTCTCAGTGGCTCTTCCTGTGGCCACAGGGCCATCGTGGCACGAACAGCCCTCGGCCTGGGGTCCAGTTAGGCTCACCTTTTGCACGGAGGGCCCTGGACTTAGCCCCTTCCTGCCGACTGGGCCAAGGTCAGCGAGCAGATGGGTGGAGGCACAGCTGTGTGGGGTCAGGCTGGTGGGCGACGGCAGGGCAGGCCGGGGTGGCGGGTCGCCCGTGTGAGCGCCCCTCCTCTGCGGGAGCTCACGCCCCCCGGGAAAGGGCCGCGGCTGCATGGTGCCATACATCTCTGTCAAAATCTCTATGAATAAATTAACCTTTTTAAAGATTAGTGCACTCTAATACCTCAGGGTTTTTAAAACAGAACAAATGCTAAAAATATTTTGACGGAGCATGCCGAGTGTGCAGGGGGCTCGTCAGCAAAGCCCAGACCCCGGCCCTTGCGGCCAGCAGCTCGGGCCTCTGGCCCCCGCGCGGTGGAGGTGGGGGGTGCGTCTGTCCCGTTGGTCTGCGTGGACCTGGGGCTGGTGCTGCCGCACCGGCTTTGTGTTCCGGGGCAGCCCGGCTCTTGGGGGCCAAGGAGGCAGGCATGTGGGGCGGGGGAGGTGGGCCTTAGAGCAGGTGGGGGCTGGGGGGCTGGGGGGACACCTCCTGCCTAGAGGAGCTTGCTCTCCTGGGTGGCTGAGGAAGGGAGGGTGTCCCAGGCTGGGGGTTTCAGGGGAGCATGGGGGTGGGGACCTGGGTCGAGGCTGTGGGTATCTGGGAGGGAGAGGATGTGGGGGGCCCAGAGTCCTGAAGGAGGAGCACCGAGGTGCAGGCTCCCAGCACGGGCCCAAGGGAGCCAGTGAAGGTTGTGGAGGAGAGGGTGCTGGGCCTGCCAGGACAAGGCACTGGGAGAACAGAGGTCAGGGTGGTTGTAGTGAGTCCACAAGACCCGAGGTGGGGGATCTGGGGGCTCCCGGACCCTGAGTCCTCTCCTGGCTCCAGGGACCTCTTGCTTGTCCTCAGCACCCAGAACCAGGCCTGGCACCTAGTAGGTGCTCAGTGGCTAGTGCTGGGGCCAGGTGAGTGCAGGCCAGGTCTCCGTGTTCCCTGACCCCCAAATCTGCCACCCCAGGTCCTGAGCTCCTGGGGCTCCTGGGGCCAGGTGAGTGCAGGCCAGGTCTCCATGTTCCCTGACCCCCAAATCTGCCGCCCCAGGTCCTGAGCTCCTGGGGCTCCTGGGGCCAGGTGAGTGCAGGCCAGGTCTCCGTGTTCCCTGACCCCCAGATCTGCCGCCCCAGGTCCTGAGCTCCTGGGGCTCCTGGGGCCAGGTGAGTGCAGGCCAGGTCTCCGTGGTCCCTGGACCCCCAGATCTGCTGCCCCAGGTCCTGAGCTCCTGGGGCTCCTGGGGCCAGGTGAGTGCAGGCCAGGTCGCCGTGTTCCCTGACCCCCAGATCTGCCGCCCCAGGTCCTGAGCTCCTGGGGCTCCTGGGGCCAGGTGAGTGCAGGCCAGGTCTCCGTGGTCCCTGACCCCCAGATCTGCCGCCCCAGGTCCTGAGCTCCTGGGGCTCCTGGGGCCAGGTGCGGGGAGGAAGCCACCAGCTGGCAGAGAGCGAGCCCCTTGCCCTCGTGAGAGCCACGGTCAAGACCCTCCCCAAAGTGCCTCGTCTGCAGGAAATGTTGGAAGGGGACCTGTCTTCAGTGGGGCCCGGGGTCCTCTCCTGGCTGCTGGGAACAGTGTTCGAGGACTGGGCTTCGAGGTGCAGTTGCGGGCTCCTCAGAAACCTAGGGGGCTCGCCGGTCCCCCTGGCCTGCCCCTGTGGAGAGGCGGGCCTCTGCTCTCAGGAGCCGGCAGACCCCAGGGGAGGGCACGAGGGGCCTGGGAACACATGAGCAGATGGGGGCCGGGCCCCTCAGTGGGTGCCGAGCCCCCAGGCTCTCGGCCTAGGCGGGCGCCTCTGTTCTCTTTGAGCAAATCTTCTGTGTGTGTCTACTGTGAGCTGGGCTCTGGCTCCGCCCCTGCCTGGGGTGTCCTTCGGACCCTGTTACATGGGAGGTGAGGCTACCACCCTCGCCTGCGGGGAGGCAGTGGGCCTGGGTTGGACCCCACCTACCTCTGGTGCCGACCCCCCTACCTGGGTTTTCCGGTCTTCTGGAGGCTGACGCCCCTCCTCCCTACTTCTCCTGTGGACCCAGCCAGCCCTTCTCCGGCTGTACTTGGATGCCTCTTCCTGCAGGAAGCCTTCCCAGATGCCCTGGGGCTGAGTTAGCTCTGTGGCACCTCTGGGACACGGCAGGGCCTTCCCCTCCTCCACGCCTCCCATCCTGCACGTGCTTTTCTGGGAGAAGCCGCTGGTCTGCTCCCTGCGGGGCTCCTCTGGGAGGCTGGACAGGCCCGGAGGGTTGCTCAAGGCCTCGGGGTGGGGTCCCTCTCTTCTCTCGGCACGTCGCAGGGCGGTCTGAGTACACGGGCTGGGCGGCAGGCAGAGCGGGTGGTGGCGAGCACTCCTGGGTGGGTATTTGGGGAGTGACTTCTACACCACCCAGCCACCCACCCCACTACCCGGGCAGGGCCTGGGCCTGCAGCCACCCCTGGGCCTTGGCTTGCTCTGGGGATGGGGGAGGGGCCCAGTGGCACAAGGGGGAGCTGCCTGGCGGGGGGGGGGTCGATGTCAAGCCCACCCTGGTTGCCTTTGCTTTGAGGGCTCCTGTCCCCTCTTAGGCACCATAGACCAACCCTTGGCTTTCCTGGTGCCCCTGCACACCCCAAGACAGGACCAGCCCCCAAGTCCCCACACCGTTTCCCTGTTTGTGGGTGGCCCTCCACGCCCCGACGAGGCCGCCCTTCCGGGGAGGACAGCGCGGGCACAGGGTGACCTGGAGGGCTGCCTTGAGGGGACGCTCCGTGAGGGCGCTGAGCTCAGGCGGGCTGTGGTCCAAGGACTCGCAGGTCCAGGAGGAGGTGTTGCTGGCGTTTGGCCCTCTCCTCACCGCCTGACTGGGGGCGTCGCCCCGGAGACAGCCATGTCCACAGGGACGGCCGCGGGGCAGAGGGCACCCCCACTGAAACCGCAGAGTGAAAAGGCAGCACCCACCGATGAGTGTGCCCAGGTCACTCAGAGCAGGACTCGCCAGCCGGAGGTACCTTCCACGCCAGGGACTGGAGGGTCGGGCTCTGTGGTGACGGTGGGGGGCCTGTAGGAGAAAGAAATGAAGCCAGCACAGACCCTAACCCAGATGTCTCAGGGTAGGGGCGTGCTCAGGATCAGAGGGGGTTGTTAAACCAGGGAGACTTCTTGGAGGAGGCGGCATTTGTGCTCAGGAGCAGCTGAATTTTACTCTTACAGTCTGTGTTACAATCTCCTTCCATGGGGACATTCAAAGGTAGGGAGGACTCTACCTTTGTGGGCAAAATTCAGAGCTGCGGTGTGGAAAGGGGGAGGGGACCTCAGGATGCCGTGTTTGACAGGGCTCCGGGGCAGGCTTCGAGGGTTCCCAGGCCCCAGGGGTCAGTTTACAGGACCTGGGGGTCCCTGTGGGTGGGGTGAGTGAGTGATTTGGGGGCTGGGAGGGGTGTGGGAGATTCCTGAGTTCTTGGGTTTCTGCCCTGGGCCATGTGGCTTCCCTCCGCCGGCTGGTCCCGGAGTGTCCAGGGCAGATGCACCACCCGCCGTTTGTGTCCTGGGGACCCCAAGAGAGGTGGGGTGACCCGGCGTCTCAGAGACCCACCAGGGCATGGGGGTGGGGGCCCTTGTGCTCCCAGAGAAGCCCCGAGCATTTTCCATCATTCATGTTTGTGGGCGGCTGGAGGGGGCCGGTCTTGGGGGACGTTGGGGGTGGCCCGTCCAGCTGGCTCTGGTCACGCTGCCCTGGCTGAGCCCACCCGGGCTCCATCCCGGGGCGGTCTGTCTGGATCCCGGGGGCAGAACAGCACTTTCCTGACCAGCTGGCTCGTGTCTGTCGTCCGTCCTCGGCTTCCTGTCCCCACCTTGCCTCTCATCACTGTGCAGAAAGCGGTGTGGGCTCTGGGCTTCCGCCGGCGTCCGCGTCTGGGGTGGGGACCCCTCGGAGGAGAGCGGCCTGGTGGGCCCTGCAGGGTGGGGGCTCCCGGGGGTCTGCTCGGCGTCCGCAGTCGCCAAGCCCCACCCGTGACTGACGGAGGGACGTGGGGTTTGCATAAAAGGTAATTCAGCAGGCTTTGGCCCAGATCCCCGTATTTGCTTACAAGGGCCGCTATTTATAGAGCCCTCTTCTCTCCGGGGTCGGCCAGCCACCCGTGCACGTTCAGGAGTTTATAACTCTATTATTAAATTTAACGTCGGCTGCGGTCTGCACTCGGGGAGAAAACTGCATACCAGAATGTGCTGCACGGTGACTGCCAGCAAGTGTGTTTCTAGGGTCCCCCTGAGAGGCCCAGGTGGGTCCGCACACCCAGAGCCCCGGAGGGGGCTTTCCGAGCCCTCGGTGCGCCGGTGCCCACAGCCTTTCTCACCCCCGGCTGTGGCCCTGGCGGCTGCAGCTCCAGGGGTCTTCGGCCTGGACATCGTCTGCCTTTTCCTCTTTGCAGTTGAGGGGAGCTGCCCAGGGCTGCCCCCTCTCCGCGTGCCTCCTGGGGACAGGGCCAGCGGCCGGCTCCAGACCCAAACCCATGCTGAGCCCTCTGGGAGTCTGTGCATTGTTCTTAGACGGGGTGGCTTTGCACCTCAGTGGTGCAGGGTTGGGGTGCAAGGCTGTTCCCACGGGCACGCTCAGCTCTGGGCAGGGGCTCAGATCAGCACTGGGCTGTTCCTCCATTTTGGTCCCTCCTTCCCTTCCCAGGTCTTGGAGCAGCCCCCACCCAGCTCCCCAGGGAGACTGGCTCCCAGGTGCCCTCAGGTTGCTGTGTCTGAGGGGTGCCGGGGCCTGAGAGGCCGGGCAGGGGTGGGGCCGGCCCTGGGCGAGCGGGCGGTGTTGACGGGAGGCCGCCCGGCGTCCACCGGCAGGCATTGTGGCCGCGGGGCCTCCAGGCAGGAGGCGCGAGGCCGGGCTCCGGGTGGCCGGCAGGGGGTGTCCCCCGCCTGCGTTCAGGCCCTGCGCCTGCGGCCCTGCAGCAAGCTGGGCGCATCTGGAAGTGTTTGATTTGATAGAGTGTCGCTTTACATTGCAGAAATGAGCGTAAGCGGTTTTTGACCCACCAAGTGAGAAATGTGATCTGGGTTTACTGCCGACCCTTTAAATAAAAAACAGATCGCTTATTAAACCATTATCTATCAGGGGCGGGGAGGGACCGGAGCGGAGCGCTCAGCACAGATGGAAACGGATGGGGCTCTGTCTCCGGGCGGGGCCGGCAGGCCGGTGGACACGGGTCACCCGGTCACTCCCAGGGATGAGGGCCTGGCACCATGGCCAGCCCCGACTGCCAGGCCACTCTGCCGACCTGGTCTCTGGGGAGGTTTCCCCGTCTCCTTGCAGGGGAGGGGTGCGAGGTCATCGCCTTCTGCTGCTTCAGGACCCTGACCTGGTGCTTCCGTCGGGGCTGAAGAGACCTACCCTGCCTGCGGGTGTCAAGGCTGCGGGTGCCCACAGCCCCAGGGCAGAGGGCTTGGGCCTGGCCTTGCCCGGGCTCCTCGGGGCCGTGCCCACTGCTGAGACACAGCGGACACGAGGAACCGCTCCTGTGCCTCTCCGTGGCCTCAGCCCTGAGCTCGGGGCTCTCGGGAACGGCCGTGTCTGTGGCGTGGATGGGCGTCCGGGTGGCCGTAACCCTGGGCCCCTCTCAGCTGCCCAGAGGCCCCTGGAGGCCCTTCCAGGAGGACAGAGGCAGAGTGGGCAGGAGGAGACGGGTCCAGGGAGGCTGGGGAGGATCAAGGTCAATGACAGGCTGGCGAGGGGACACATTCTGAGGACAGAGGCTCCACGAACGTGGGGGACGGCGCCGGGCTGGCCGGGCTCTGCGCCTGGGGTCGCTCTGCTTTGGTCCCCGGGGGTCCGGCAAGTGCCGTGGACAGCACCGGTGGCGTCCGCCTGCGGGAAGGGACGGACACATGAAGGTGCCCACTCGCCAGGTGCGGGCCTCACGCTGCGAGCTGCCTGGGCGGAAAGGCCTCACGGAGGGGGCCCCCGGCCGGGCAGGGTGACGCGCGTGTGGTTGTGAGCACTGCCGTTACCACTGGCGGCGCTGCTACTGGTCACAGAGCTCTGTGGGGCGTAGAAGGGACCCGCACACGGCCCGTGTGGTGTCCTCGGAACAGTGGGCACAGTGTCTGAGCACCGGGCCTGGCTGTTCTGCCCACCTCTGGGCTGTGCAGGCTGCTGGGGTGCTGGCCCTGGGTCTGGGGTGGCGATGCTGCCCCTTAGGGATCAGTGAGGGGTGGGTGGGCAGAAAACAGAGTGGCCAGTGGAGCTGGGAGACCCTGTGGTGGGGGTGGCATGAGCCATGAGGGAGGCCTGGGGCGGGACCCTCACATTCCCGAGCTGTGTGCAGACAGCTACAGGGCGAGGGGGTGCCCCCATGTCAGCCAACGGAAGCCCAGAGAGGGCAGTGGCTGGCCCAGGGTCTCACAGACAAGTGCCAACCTGAGACTCAAAGCTGCAGAGTGCCAGGGTGGGCGCCTGAGGCCAGGGGCCCCGAGTCCCGCCTCAGAGAGACATCGTGCCGGGGTGAGGAGGGCAGCAGGAGGCGGGAGCTGTGCCGGCGGGGTGGGCACGGCCCGGTCCTGGGTCCTCGGCTCGGCCGCGCCTGCCCGGTTGGCTGCCACCATTCGCGTCAGGACTGCTGCCCACGGCGGGTTGTCTGGGGCAGAGTCATCTCCTCTGTCACAGCTGATAGAAACACAGGACTGTCGAGTCGCCGTGTCGTTACCGGGACAGCCCGAGCTGTGTGCCAGCAGACCTCATGGCTGCTCTTGACCTTGAACGGGGGCTCTGACTGTGACAGGGACCCCCAGGGGCAGGCGGGTGGTGTCGAGTCCCCTAGCATGGGGGTGGGGGGGTGGGGGCCTATCTCCTTCGGCCTGTGCAGCATCCAGGCCTGGGGTTGCTGGGACCAGAGTCTCCAGGGGACAGCCTGGACCTGGGGCTGCACCTGGGCTGAGGTGGCCACGTTCGGGCTTGAGCCAAGGCAGGAGGCTTCGAGTCCTGCCCCTTATCGAATGGCCCCTGTCCGCTTGGCCTGTTTTTGTCCAAATGTCCGACTCCCCACCCTCCCAGGCTGGGGAGCCCGGCCCTCCCTTCGCCCTCTTGGGGCTCCCTCCCTGAACCCCTTCTTGTCTGGCTGCTCCCCATAAGGCCTGCCCCGTGCTGTCTGCTGATGAGCCTCGGGCTTGGTTTGCTCTGGAGCCTGGACCCCCTGGTCCTCGACTCCCGGGACACCTGTTCCGCCCGGACTACCTGGAGTCACAGCCCCAGGGCGAAGGCAGCTCAGCTCCAAGCTCTGTCCACTGGAGGCCAGAGGGGCCGCTGCACCCTGCCACCTGCCCCTGGGCATGCCAGGGGGTCCATGCGCTGCTTGCCACGGGAGAGGGTGGACACTGGCCAGGCGTGCACCCGTGTGACCGCTGCAGCTGGTCTGTAACCCACGCCAGTCACGAAAGTTCCCGGGGCCCTCAGAGCCCTTCAGTCCCAGCAGAGCGGGGCGGGGGGGGGGGGGAGGGCACCGATTTGCTTCCCGTGGAGCCACCGCCCGGGGAGCTGAGAAGGCAGGGGCGGTCACGCTGCCGAGACGAGTCCTGCTCGCGGGACTGTGGACGGGGCAGAAGTGGCACCTCACCCAGGAGGCCCCTCTGTGCCCATGCAGGGCTTTGGGAAGGTCGCCCAGCTGTGCCCACCTGGGTAGGCATCACCGTGCTCGCTGTGCGCTGGGGGATGGAGGCTCGGGGGCGACACCCCGCTAATCCAGAGCAGTCCTCTGGCCTCCTGAGAACTGCTGTGGATCCCGGGGGCGGGGCAGGGCGGGGGGTGGTCAGAGGGCAGAGCGGGCTGTCCAGCGCCCCCTAGGCCGCGCCCCCTCCCGAGGCTCCTGTGGACGGGGTGAGCTCCTCTTCTGGGTTGAGGTCCAGGGAGACACAGGCTCAGGACAGATACGCTGCACAGCAACCCGGGGGCCAGAGGGCAGCAAGGGGGGGGTCTGCATGGCCTGGGGGGCTGGAGGCTGCACGGTGCATGGAGCAGGCACCTCTCAGGTCCTGAGGGTCAATGGGACGCCCAGTCAGGAAGGGCGTCTGGGCAGAGGGAACAGCCTATGCGAGGCACAGGGCTGGAGAGGCCTTCCCCACAGTTCTGACTGCAGGCTCAGGGAGGGAGTGGGGGCAGGGCCAGGTTCATGGGGGCGACGGGGCCACACTGGTGAACCCCTGCCTCCCCCCTGCCAGTGTGGCCCGGCAAGGGCCAGGGTGAAGCTGGTTCATTCACGGGGAATCCTGGGGGCACAGCAGGTGCCAAATAAGCACTTGTTTGAGGCACAAATAAAATGGGGCAAGTGACCCCCCTTCCTGCACAGGCCCCAGTCTGGGTCTCCCGGGTGCTGTGCCCTGGCCTTCGGCACAGGCACACGCCCTGGTGCACACACTGTTGTGCACACAGGACATTCATGTTACCTTGTATGTGCACACCCGAGGGCCTGCACACACCCATGAGGACCTGCACACTCACACCCACGAGGACCTGCACACACACACCCACGAGGGCCTGCACACTCACACCCACGAGGGCCTGCACACACACACCCACGAGGGCCCGCACACTCACACTGATGGGGGCCTGCACACTCACACCGATGGGGGCCTGCACACTCACACTCACAAGAACCTGCACACATGAGGACCTGCACACACACACTAATGAGAGCCTGCACACTCACACCCACAAGGGCCTGCACACTCACACCGATGGGGGCCTGCACATTCACACCCATGAGGGTCTGCACACACACACCCACGAGGGCCTGCACACACGAGGACCTGCATACACACACTGATGGGGGCCTGCACACTCACATGAGGGTCTGCACACACACAGTCATGTAAGCACACACGTGTGCACTCATACTCTGAGCACAGGAAGCGTTTGCCACACAGCCTTGACCCCCTCAGGCTGCCGACATGCCCGACTGTAACCACCCGCCCCGCCCTGCCCTGCGGTGTGCTGGGTTGAACACGGGAGTGTATTCGGGGTGGATGATTCTGATTAGAGTAGCACAGGTCTGTGTGGAGCGAAATGGAACCCAGAGGGCTCGGCAGGTAAGGAGAGGCTCTGCTCCTTAAGGGTGAAGAGAGAACACACGTGACTTCGGTCAGGGGACCCGGGTGGGGCACGAGGCTGGCAGGACAACCCTGAGGTGCCAGGGTTGTGGCTTGTTCAGCGTACGCGTCCAGGGCGGAGGGTGGGCATGTGGAGACGATTGTTGGGGGCACAGGGCTGGCGGGAGGTCTCTGGCCCCGTGCTGCCCACAGATGCTCCCGCCCCTCGGTCCCTTCCCTCCCTCATCTGGAGAGTGGGGCCGGAGGCAGGAGCATCTGAGAGATCAGCGTCCCGGGGGCACTGCGACGGCACCGCAGGCACCGAAGAGGCCCTGGCAGCCACGGCCTGTCCCATTGCCTGGGGCCTGAGAGGGCAGAGCTGGAGGGGAAACCCCGGGCAGCCAGGCTGGGAGGGACCCAGGGCCCGCTGGCCACTTCTGGGGAGGCCCTCGCTACCCGGGCCCAGAGACCGTAGGAGACTCGCTCGTTCCTGACACCCAGCGAGGACCCTGCTGCGGCCCTGCCCGCCAACCCCACAGGACTCTTTTGCTGAGACCTCATTGCCGTGGGCTCCAGGGCCAGTTGCCAAGGCTCAAAGGAGCGTGTCCCACCCCTTCCTGCTGCCTGGGCCGTACCCATGGGCGGCACACAAGCCATGCTCCCGGGCCTGGGGATCGGGCAGAGGGTGCCGGCTTCTCTCCACCAGCCTGAGTGGCTGAGCCTCAGAACAGGGGCCCAGACAGGGTCCCCCAGGCCCCCGCAGTCTTCCTGGCCCAGCCCTCCACTCCTGCCCGGGAAATGGGACGTGTCTCCCTTCCTCGTGTGCGGGACGTCCTGCCAAGGGGGCAGAGCCAGCCCAGCGAGAATGCTTCTCGGGGGGCACGTGATGGTGGTTTCCGAAGCCCCATCTGGCCGAGGCGCCCCAAGAGCCGTGGGGGCTCATGGGGCCCACTGGTCTGCCCCGTCCTGCAGGGTCCAGCTGCTCCATGTGACCAGAGCTGCGTGGCACCTGCCTCCGTAGCACACCCACCCTCCTGGGCCAGCAGCCCTGGCCTTCATTACCTTGAAGGCCCAGCCCCAGAAGCACCCCCAGGGGAACCCATGCCCACAGTGGGTCACATCGGGCTCAGCTGGGACCGAGCACGGGCTTCCTCCTTCTGGTTCCCATACTCCGCCGCTGTGTGGACGTGGGTGGGAGTCAGGTGCTCTGTCAGGGTCAGCGCCATACGGCCAGGTCAGCGGGCAGCAGGTGGCACACTGTGGGGTGAGGGCCCAGCACCCCTCGGTCTGCTCTCTGCATCACCTTGGACATCACCAGGAAGGAGGGAGCCCTGATTGACGGGAGCCTTTCCAGCCGCGTGTCCCTTTGCGCTGGAGGGTACATCTCCAGCGGTCTGCAGGGGCCTCTCCGAGTCCCTGGTCCCTGGTCCCCGTCACCCTGGAGGAGGGGATGCCTCGGGTCAGACAGGAGTGGGTGGGTCACCACTGCAGTCCCACCCATCACCGTGGGCCCTGTGATTTACTGTCCCTGTCCCTTTAACAGTCTCCCTCGGGCTCCGGCTGCCAGCCCCTCCCTGGCCCGCGCTGCCCCATGCGGCTGAGCTTGGGAAAATCTATTACGGCCGAGTCATTAATCTGGGGCTGCCGCCGCGGGCGCTTCGAGCCCTCTATTTAATGGGCTGCTTCCTGAGCTCCGGAGGAGCCGTGCTGCTAGGCTCTCTTGATCAGCTTTGTTTAATTATCAAAATATTTGATGCAGAAAATTGACATTAGTTCTGAAGGTTCTGCCCTCCTCCCCCTGCCTGGCTCCCGGTGACACTGAGCGCCTCAGCGTTGCTGCACCCTTAGCCTCAAACAGCAAGCGGGCCCCTTGGACGCGGGTGAGCTGCCTGGTCCTGCCTGTGGGGGGGGGCCCAGCCCTGGGAGCGTAGGGGTCAGAGTGCATCCGGGAGCTGCTCTTCTGCCTCCGGGGGCTCAGCCTCCCCTCCCACCTGCTGAGCCCAGACCCTACAAGGCTTCAGCTCCCAGCCCGGCCCAGGATGGCCAGAGGTGCCCCCGTGCGCTTCATTTCCGGCCCACGCTGGGGTGCTCACCGGGCCCTGTCCAGGCCTTAGCTCTGGTCCTGGAGCTCTGTGTCAGCATGGGTGTGCCCCTTGTGTGGCTGCGTGAACCCCGGGGGTGTGCACACGTGTGTGCGGATGTCTGCTGTCCTGTGCACCCCGCGGCTAACCCAGGGCAGTGAAGTCGGCCTCCAGGAGGCCCCTCCTGATTCCTGGGTCTGAGTTCGTTTGTCTGTCTGTGTAAATCAGTCTCTGCTTGTGAAGGCCCACGGCTGCGAGATTTGGTCCTGGCCCGAGGGGTCAGGCTCAGAACCCTGCTCTGGGCGCCGGGCGCCACAGAGGGCGTTCGAGTGGGGCCGGTGAGCACGCGCGCCGGGGAGGGCCGCGACCCCGGCCGCGCAGACAGCGGAGCGGCGGACCCAGAAGTCATTTACCCGCTGCTCGGCCCCTCCGCCGTGGCTCGGCGGCCAGCCGGGTCCTCGAGGGCGGCGTATTTTCAGATGGCAGATCATTTTCAAAACAGAAAGTGGTTTCAAGGTTGAGAAGATACTATTATGGGAAACAAATAGCGGTCAGGTGTAGACTCAGGTTCCCCTTGCAGCCAGGCCCAGCGGGCCGTGGTGGGAGGAGGGGCCCGGCTCCAGGTCCACCTGCAGGGAAAGAGAGCAGGTGACCAGGAGGCCGCCCTGCCAGCCGTCTGCCCCTGGAGAACGGCTGGCGCCCCGCACGGCGGGTGGCCCTGGCAGCCGGCCCCGGGCCCCTCCAGCGAGAACCCCACGTGTCTTGGTAACAACCTGTGGACGCTGTGTGTTCAGTCAGATGATGGGCATGAGTCCTGGCAGAGGTGATATCACCTGCCTGCAGAAGCTGAGGGTGGGTGGCCCTGTGTTATTTGTTCCCTGTCCCCGGCAGACGGCGTCTGCTCCCACTCTGCCTCTGTGGGAACCGTCACGCTGGCCTCCAGTGCGGCCCGGCAGCCTGGGCCTCTCCCGGTATCACTGAGGAGCCACAGGGACAGGCGGTCGGTGTGGTGACCTCCATGAGCCCTGGTGCAGCGGCCTCAGGGACAAGGGAGGCCGCAGGCGGGGACGCGCCAGGCGTGTCTATGATCGGCACACTTGCCTGCAGGGTGACCACTTTTTAAAACCGCAGTTGAACCGAGCGTGAGTGAGGGTAAATGAATGGACTGCTGAGTAACCATGGTAACGACCTGCCATCCCAGCCCTGGCCCGTGGTCTTGACCTCATTATCCTGGACTCCGCCTGCAGGTGCTGGGCAAGTGGACTGTGTAGCCACTCCCGGAGGCCTCTGAACATTCATGTCCTGCCCACTGCATCGGGGACCTCTGGGGGGTGAGGGGCAGCCTTTCCACAGGGCTGAGCCTGCCCCCATCAGTGGGGTGTTTGTATTTCCGGCTCCCAAGGGGATACCTCAATCACCCGCACAGCCTGGGCCCTCCCAGGAGCTGAGGCTGGGGGCCGCTGGCACTGTCCTGGGCAGGGTGAGCGTCCCCACTCGAGAGACTGTGCTTGTCTGTCCTGCGAGGGGACAGCCTGTGAGCACCTCAGGGGGCCGGTGCTCTGGGGGCCTGGCCGCCCGGACACGCCAGGGTTAAGGCTGCTCACGACCAGCGAGGTGCCCGGGGGCCTCGTTTCCATTTAGATTTGTTTGTGGTCAGGAGTCGTCACAGGCCAAGGTACCGACCTCGACTTTCCTGACATTACAATTATTGCCGCCCCAGGGACTCATTTTCTGTGCAGCCATCCGCCGACCTGGCCGAACCTGTTTCGGCGCCGTTGCCAGCCCCACGGTCCTGCCCGCCGAGGGGGACGCGCCTCCCACCGCCCCAGGACCTGCCACCACAGCTCAGCAGCCCCCAAAGGTCCACCCTTCAAGGTGCTGTGGCGTGGGCAGACCCCAGATCCCCACGCAGACCTCGCCACCCCAGCTCCTCTGCTGTCCAGGCCTGTCTGACTTACCCTGGAGTGGAACCCCGACCAGAGAATGGGAGGGGGAGGGGTGAGAGGGGGAGGGCGGGGGGAGGGGCAGCCCCTCCATTCTCCTCTCATCACCCCCTAATGCTATTTCCTAAATGACACGCCTCCCCCCAGCCCATTCAGGCCCCTCGCCCGGTCACCCACAATCCTGCCATCCCACACGTGTCCAGGTTCACGCCCAGGTGCCCACCTGGACATCGGCGTGGTGACCTCCCCTCACCCCACGGCCCCGGAGCTTGTCCCGGGCTTGTCAGGTGCAGCTCCTCTGAGGGGTGGCTGTGGGGGTTTCGGCCTCAGCCTCAGGTCCGCGGACCTGACAGGTCCCGTCTGAAAAGTACAAGCTGTGCCGTCACATCACCGAGGGCTCGGGCGAGACGCTTCCCGACTACTCCACTGCTGAGGGGTCGGCCTCCCTCACCTCACGTGCTCTGTGGGACCCCAGGGACAGGGGCTCCCCCAGCACGGCCCGGGGGTCACAGGGACAGGGGTGGGAGGGGGAGCGACCCCCTCTGGGAGGCCAGGCTCCGAGCCCTCCTCCCTGTGCTCTGACATTTCTTGACCCTCGACTGTAATTCCAGCCTGTGACACCAGAGCTCAAGCCCCTTGCCAGTGGCCGGCGGGCACCCCGAGTCTGACCTCAGTGTGCCCAGTGCCCCGGCCCCGCCCCCCTTGGTCTTGCAAGTCCACCCAGCCCCCACATCCCAGGCTGAGCTCATCGATTCTCCAAATGGCTCTCTGACCTCCTGAAACTCTTGGTGGCCCCCACGCTGCTGGATGGAGCCGAGTGTGGGGGTCACCGTGCCCTACCCCTTGGCCTGTGAATTCGGCCAGTCACTGAGTCCTGAGGTTGTCCCTGCTGCTTGTCCATCATCCAACAATACTTCTCCAGCCCACAGCAGATCCCCTGCCCCGAACACTGCCCTCTGCTGGGCTGCCTGAGGTCATGCCCCTCCCCCACCCCGGCCAGACCGCTCAGCTGTCCTCAGACACTGGCAGGGCCCATGGGTGTCTGGGGGCCTCCAGCTGCCCCTCTGCCCAGGGCCCAGGTGATGTCACCTCCCTGAGTGTGCGCCCTGCTCACTCTGCTCTGCGTCCTCATTACCCTTCTGCTCGCGGTCATCAGCAAGGTCACAGCAAGGTCACACTGGGCACCCTGCTCGGGGGGCTGCGTCGGGGTTGGCACTGTTCCCTGCGCTCTGGGCACACCAGCACGAGGGCCACGTGGTGCGCGAAGGAGGCCCAGGGCATCCCCAGACGGTCCCGGGTGCCCCAGACCGTTCAGGGTGCACCTGAACCAGGTGGCGTTCAGGTGGCCCTGGTAGGGGAGCAGCCCTGGTAGGGGAGCACCCTGTGCTCAGGCAGCGGGTCAGCAGGTGATCCCGAGGGAGGGACGGCGGCACGAGGCCCAGGCGGGAAGCCCGGCGGGACAAGACGTCTGGCTGGGGCGGCGGACGTCTGACGGCGAGCCGCCTGCTGCAGTGCGCGAGCTGGACCGCTCTGCTGGGAGGCACAGTGGGTAAGTCGAGGCAGCTGTTTGCCCCTCTCGGAGGGTCGCAGGAAGCAGCCCTCCCTCTGAGACTCGGGACGGAGGAACTCTGCTTAGTTTCGCTTCACCCAGTATTCACGGGACCCCCGCCGCCCCGCCTGCGTTGGCACCACGAGGCCATTCCCTATGCGTGTGACAGGCACCCGCAGGGTTTCCGAGGCCAGGCTTAGCTGGTCCTCTGCCCGGGGCCCACAGGCCGCGATCCCACCTGTGGGCCCCTCGGGAAGACCCTCCGAGCTCCTGCAGGGGCTGCGGGACAGTTCGTTAGCATCGGACGGGCCCTGCTGTCTCAGCTCCGAGAGAGAGGCCAGCCCCCGCCTCGGAGACTCTGCCACCCCGGGGCTCACGCAGGTCTTTCCATCTAACATAACCTGACCAAGCGCACGGTCCTGGCGCCTGTCACCTCCCATTGGCCAGAAGCAGGTGGGGAGCTCAGCTGGCACCCAGAGGGGGCCGTGACTCACCGGTCCCCGGAGGGTGTGTCAGCCACACCCAGTAGCGGCCCAGACACCAGACTTGGGGAGAACCGTCGCCGTTGGAGCTGTGGGGGGAGCCTGGCCAGGGGGCCTGGGTGGCCGAGGCCTGGAAGCAGCCGTGACCCTGACTGTGGGGATGGAGACAGGAGGCAGCCCCCAGGGTCCCGAGTCCTCCCCTCTACCCGACACTACCTGCTACAAGGGGAAGCAGAAGGGGTCTCCTGGGTCCCAGTGCTGGGGACACGGCAGGGGCCTCCTCTGCCTGGGGTGGGGGCGGCGCTGGGGATGGTCCTGAGGCTCAGCGTCCAGGGCAGGGTGTCCCGGACCCCGCCCTGCAGGGGGGCACTCAGAGTGAGGGCTCCCGGGCGGGGGCACGCTCTGGATGCTTCTCTCGGCACCCACGCTGGGAGGCAGGATGGGAAGCCGTTTGGGGTGTCAGGTCTGGGCTCTAGCCGGGTGCAGGAGGGGGTGTGGTTCCAATCTGGGGTCTTAGAGGGCTGTTGGGTTCAGGGTCCGAAGGACTCTTTGGGGAAACATCTTTTTAGGCAGCTTTGGGGGCCTGCGGGGGGAGGGCAATGTGAGGTGCTGCTGGATGGTAGCATGGGGAGACTCCGGGGGCCCTAAATCAGGCGGACAGTGGGGGGGCCCTCCTATCTGCTGTCCCACCCCTGACATGAGGCCCAGAAGAGACCGGCTGCCAAGGTCACACAGGCTGGGAGGGCTCAGTGGGCGGCAGCCCTGGGCGCTAGGCTCCGAGTGTGGACAGAGGAGGCAGGTCTGGGCCCTGGGGACCCCACCCCGAGAGGCGGGGGATGTTAGAGTGGAGGAAGGGACCGGGAAGGGACAGTGGGCCAAGGAGCGTGGGGGGTTAGGCAGCCACGTCAGACGCTGCCTCCCAGGGACCACAGGGGGACAGAGGAATGGACGGAGGCGGGTGGCAGACAGGACCCCACTGAGGCTGGCTCTGGGCTGGGCCGTTCTGAAGGCCCAGCTGGGGTGCAGGAGGGTGGAGGGTGCAATTAGGAGCTGGGGGGCTGGGCTGAGGAGTCTTACTGTGAGGACGATGGGTCCCTAGCGGTTACCTCTCTCCTGATCAGGGTGCTCACCGCTCCGGGAGGGACAGTCCTGGGGTGTGGGGAGAGGGGGCGGACCTGCCACCAGCAGCTTCAACCAGGGGCTCTCGCTCCAGAGCAAAGAGGTGGGGGCCCCGGGCCAGTCCCCCAGGAGCAGGAGTGTCTCGTGGTGACCCCCAGGCGGTGGGGCTCCCAGGTCCGTGAGACCCATGCCCGGGAGGGGAGGATGGGCCCGGGCCTGGAGCCTCAGCCCCCCTGGGACCTCAGGCCTTGTGGGGGCAGCTCCCAGGAAGAGACTGCGGGGCCTCTGGCTCATCCCGGAGACTTTCCCAGCCACCTGCCCCTCAGCCCTGTCTTGATTTCTGCTTAAAGTCCCAGGGTGTGGAGCCAGGGGCCATCCCGCTATGCTAATAGAACTATGCTAATAGAACTATGCATATTCCATGAGCCTGTCCGTCCGCAGGAGGCCAGCGCGCGCTGGAGGCGGTCATGAGCCCGGCAGGGTCCTGGGCTGCCCCAGGATTCCTCACTGCCCAGGTGGCCTGGCCGGGGGCACCCCAGCCCCAGGAATGCCGTCCCCGCTCCAGGTTCCAGGAGGAGGTGTGGAGGGAGGGGAAGGTGTTGCTGCTGCTCACCGACCTCCTGGTGTTCGTCTCCGGCCCAGCCTGGGAAGGTGCTGTCCAAATCCGCGATGCTGCACAGAGCGAAGGAGGAAGGGCCCCGCCGTGGGCCGTCTTGGAGCCTGGGGGGGGGGTAGGGGAGGGGGTGTCCAGATCCAGTGCCACAAGGTGCAGGGTGCCCGGGGACACTTGCATTTCAGGTGATCCACGAGCCATTTTGTCGTGAAAGGGTGCCCCCACGATTGCGGGGGACACACACACACTGAGTTCATTGTTTCTCTGAAACCCACACAGCTGGCCCCTGGGTTCTGTCTGGCCATCTGAACTTGCACCTGGCCCTTGGGCCACTGCAACCCCGGTCAGCCACCGGGTGAGAGGCCTTCCCTGAGTGGCCGTGTGGCCAGGACCCCCGAGGTGCAGTGGAAAAGCCACTCACAGTGGCTGGGGCCACACCCACACAGAGGGCCCAGACCTGCACTGAGAAGCTCTCCTGACCCCGCTCAGCCGCGGCCCCAGCCGCAAGTAAGTGTCGGGGTTCCCACAGGCGTGGGCCGGTGCATGGGGGCTCCGCACCCTTCCACAGCTCGGAGCCAGAGCACAGCGGCCACGGCCGGGCCGCGGGGAGGGCCCTGGGCGCACCAAGCCCACTGAGGCCCGGGTGGAGAGCGCCCACATGTACGGGACCTGTGGGTGGCTTGGCCCACTCTGGACCACCGGCTGCCCTGGCTAAGGGGCCGAGCGTGGGCAGGGCAGGGGCAGCCCACCCACCGGCCGGCCTAGTGGGGTCTCGGTGCAGACGCCGCGCACAGACCTCGGCTGCTGCCGCGGGACTGAGCCCGGCGGGTTCCTGAAGCCATTGCCGCTGATCCGTGGAGGCCGGACCGTCTCTGGGAGAGAAATATGGAAGCAATTACTGTGAGAGCCGTCGTTTGAGTAATTCCCAAAGAGACACCGGGCCGGGCCGCCTGAAGCCTGGTGCGGCGCCCTAATGAAGCAATTAAGGAAAGGGTCCTCCGACTTTGATCTCGATGGGGTAATTTTTACAAAAACATCACGGAGTGATAGATACCCATAACTCAGGGTCCTTAATTGTACTTAATTTGTTTGGAATACGAATGTGCATTTAATTAAACCCGCGCGGCCTGCAGGCTTCAAGCAAGGCTGTCAAGGAAAATTAAGACCCAGTTTGCTTTCAAAGTCGCTGGTTTCTATCAGCAAGGACAGCGGTCTTCGAACAGGAGGTTAGAGATAATTAGGCCGAGAGCTACAGCCCCAGAAAGCAGAGGGAAGGCCGGCTGTCAGAGGGGGTGGGGAGACCGGGAGGCCCCGGGCGGGGGGCGGTGGGGCCCCCCGCCCACACAGACCCGGGAACTCCGGGAGTGGGGGGCTTGGCTGGAGGTGGGATCATGGCCATAGCTGGGGTCTGTGGCCTCCGGGTTCGGTCGCAGGGGACCGGCTTCTCAGTCCGCTGGCCTCTGGTGAATTTCGGCCCCAGGACACACAGGAGACTTGGAGCAGGACCCAGCGGGCTCCTGGAGGAGAGGTGGGGAAACCGAGGCCTGGAGCGGGAGGCTGTCCTTGTCCGTGGTCACCGACGGTGACGCTGCTCCCGTCCTGCCTGCCGTCCCACAGTGCTCGTCCGTGGGGTGTGGCCTGGCCGTGGGTGCTCGGCCCCGCCCGTCCGTGGATGTGGGGAGGGTGTGTGGGTGATTCTGGGCACGGGTGGTTCCAGCCAGCAGACTTGACCATCACCCCCAGGTGAGGTGCAGACCAGCCAGCAGAGAGGATGCAGCCCATCCTGGGTCCAGGACACAGCGAGGTTTGCTCAGGGACCTGGTGGGGAAGGGGGGCGGGTCCATGTGGAGAGTGGGGGAGAGATCCCCTCTCTCCTTTGTAGCCTGAGTCATGGAACACAGATATGCGCCCACACGCACAGACACACACAGTGCACAAGTGCACACACGATGGTGCACATGTGAGGCGTGTGCACATGTACACAGTGCAGAGATGACAACAGCACCCACCTCCCACACTCATACATGCACATAAAACATACATGACACACAACATACATGGCACACACATGCACACTGAGACACGCACACACAGACCCACGTGGCATACACCTCCCCTCACTCAGACAGGCACACGCAGCATACATGGCACACACACATTCAGACACACAACATACATGACACACATACTTAGACGCACACCACACACACACGACAGCACACAATGCACACACTCAGACATGTGCACACAACACACACGCACGCACGACATGCATGGCACACACAGCACATGTGCACATGCACACACCTGGGGCTCCTGTGGGCTCAGCGAGCTTTCTCTCTGCTGGCCGAGGCGTGGCCTGGGTGTGGGCTCCCGACCTTGACGACCCTCCAGCTGCCCCCACTGTCTGTCCCTCTCACGAGGTCACGGTGCTGAGTTTGACAAAGAGCTAAGAGCCTCCTCCCTGACCCTGGGTCAACCCCACTCGCAAGGAGATCAGCTGGAGCGTCGGCCCACGCACTGGGGTCACCGCGGCCAAGCCCCTGGCTGGGCGGCTGCTGCCCGGCTGACTCTGACCTTCCGCCCTGGGCCTGAGGACGGCAGCCTCCCGTCGCCAGGCTCCTGATGGTCTGCAGCCTGGACGCGGTGTGGACACGCTCACGCTGTGCGCCCTGGGCGTGGGGGTGGATCCTGGGGAGACTGGGGGTGCCGACTCTCCTGCCCCTCCTACGGGAACGCCTGCACCGAGGAGCTGTGCTCAGCACTGAGCTCCTGGTGGCTGCCGGCCGTTCCCTGGCTTTTAGACCCAGCGCCCACCTCTGCTGTCGTCATGCGGCGTTGTCCCTGAGCGTGTCTGTGCCCAGACCCCTTTTGCAAGGTCACCCGTCACCTTGGATATGAGCCGCCCAACTCCAGTGTGACCTCATCTGAGCCAGTTACACCAGCAATGGCCCTATTTCCAAGTGAGGTCGCACTGAGGTCCTGGGGTGGGGACTTCGGCACGTGGGTCCGGGGGACATGGCTCAGCCCCCCACGAGGACCCCCCGGGGTCTCTGAGAGGGTCGCAAACCTGCACCTGTCAGGGTGGGTTCCCAGACCAGCCCTGCACGCCTGCGAGTCCCACCGCGAGTCCCACCGCGACATGGTGGGCGGGCAGCAGGGCCAGCGGCGTGACTGAGCGCCTGCCACACACACAGGGAGGACACTGTCCTTGGCCCCTGCAGGCCCTGCGTCCGGAGGAGACTGACCTGCAGGGACAGCTCTCCACAGGGCTGCCCTCTGGTTTCCGTGGGGAGGGCCATGAGGTCAGAGGGCAGGCGGGAGGATGCTCTGCCCGCCGCCCGCCAGGCCTGGGGGTGCCGCCAGCAGAGCGTGTCCCCTTGCCCCTCGGCCCTGTCACGTCTCTAAGTGGCCTGGCACAGCCTCGGCTCCTCGCCCGCCCCCCGGGGCCATCTCTGTCCTGCCAGAACTCTGGGTGTCACCTGGGTTTGAGGACGAGCCCAGAGCCCAGATGACCCTCCAAGGCCTGGATGGACACTCCCATTCCCCTCGACACAGCTCACAGCTGAGGCAGGGTGGAGGCTGCCCGGTGGGACCCTCCTGCTCCCAGCTGCTCCAAGAGGACCCCTCGCTGGAGGACATTTCTGTCTCCACACTCACGTGGCCCCTGAGTCCACAGTGTACACGTGAGCTCCCAGGGGGCATGCGCTGTAACCCAGAGAGTTCCCCGCGAGCCGTTTTCAATAGTTGTTATTACTGTTTGGGGTGTGAAGTTCAGGTAATTATGTTCCCAGGCGTCATCCGGTGCCCGCGCAATGCCACTGGGGTGAGACACAAGAATCCTAAAACTGTGGTTATTTAACGGGTGCTATTCAAGCTCCAGCAGTCTGACCTTGGTTCCGCTGGGCCTGGGTTCGAGGGCGGGTCCTGCGGGTCCAGGAAGGACTCGGACCTGCAGGGGCGGAGCTGAGCCTGGCCACGCCCAGGCTGGGGGTGCTGCGTCCCTCAGGACGTGGGCAGCAGAGTGTGGCCCCTGGCGGGCTCCTCTCTGTCCAAGTCTGTGATGTGGGCTCAGTCGGAAAGCTTCTCTGGGAACCTGGAGCCCAGGAGCCGCTGAGGCCCCTGCAGGAGGCACGACAAAAGTCCGGTCTGTGGGGACGATGGAGACCAGGGGCTGCGGGGCTGCGGTGGGGGGAGCCGGGAGCTTTGGTGTGGACTTGTCTTCACACATGTGTACAAACCCCGGGAGAGCAGCACCAGGCGGGACTCCGCCGCGGACCGGGACTCCGGTGGCACCTGTCAGTGCGGGAGCTGGCGTGTCACATGCGCCTGTTGTGGGGCCGCTGACCGTGGGGAGACTGTGTGTGTGTGTGTTGGGGGGAAGCAGCATACGGGGCTCTGTATCTTTCTCTCAATTTGCTCCAAACTTCAAACTGTTCAAAAAATAATAAAGTCTATTGACAAAACAAGTACGTGTCAGAGCCGGCGAGGTCTGGGGCATGAAGGGTGCATTCGGCGAGCCGGGCGCAGTCATGGGGCGTGAGAGCCTCCCCGTGGGGCCCATGGGCTCGGGCGTGACAGACACGGCCGCACTGCGCACGGGAGCCAGCCTGGGGGCAGCGGGACGGGGACGGGGACCCCGCTGCCCCTCAGGAAGCCGAGGGGCAGGGCTGGGCGCTGCGCACACCTGCAGGCCAGTCCTGGTGGGCGGGAGGCCCCCAGCCCAGAGCCCCCACCCCCATCCCTGCCCCCGCCCCCACGGGGCAGAGCCTGCCGCAGGGACTCCCTGGGGACCCGGGCGCGCGGAGGCTCTGGGAATCGAGTGTGGAATCTTTGTTAGCAGCAGGGCATACATCTTTTAAATTATAAATCGATAAATAGTTAATTCAAGAGTAGAACTCTCTTGAATATTTCATGCGGCCCACGCACCGCGGCCCTCGGCCTGGATGTGGATGGAGGACCGAGACAGACTCCCCGAACCCCTCTCGGCCCGCTGCGGGCGCAGAGCGGCGTGGCCCTTGTCCCTGTGCTCACTCGGGACCAGCCAGCGCTTGTGTGACGCCCGGCGGGTGACCCTGGAAGCTGGCGCCTCCTCCCCCATGAACCACCCGGCTCAGAGGAGAGCTGTCTGGCCGTCTGACCCAGGGGAGGCCCAGCCAAGGGCAGGTGTGGCCACAGGGACACAGAGCAGCTGAGGGTTCAGGAGGCAGGGTTGGCATCGGGCCCCTCCCCCCATGAGCCGTGGCTTGTGTTCATCCCGGAACCTCAGGCTCCTCGCCTGTGCGTGTTCCCGGCTCCGCTCTGGGAGCAGTGAGCGTGTCCCGTGGCCGCAGTGGGTGAGGGTGGGTCGGCGGTTAGTGTGTCCCGGGGTCTGCTGCTCCTTCCCGGGATTCTGTCCTGACAAGGCCCCTTTGTGAGTCCTGGTGCCCACCTGACCCGGAGGAGGGGCCTGCCACGGACAGGGGACCTGCGGTGCCTTGGGGCTGGGACCCCGGGTGAAGTTTGGGTGAGCTTGGTGAGAAGGCTGGAGAGCCTGGGCCGTTCCCGACCACGCCCTCTGAGCCCCACGCGTGCGTGGTTCTCGGTGGTGGACGTGCACTGGGCACGTGTGAGGAGATGTCTGTTTGCTCACACACTGGCTTGTTCTTCCTGCACCCCCACCAAGCGAGGGGGCCCACGAGGCGGGCCTGGCTGGTATCTGCACCCCGTGAAAGCCAAGAAGTGGGTGGTGTGCCGGGGCCTGTCCAGGGCTCCTCGCTCTGCTGAGGACAGTGTTGGAGTCGGCTTGTCAGCATCTCTGGCAGCCACACCGTGTGGGGCCTGGGCGGCGTGTGCCCTCGGTTGGTGCAGGCTTCTTGCAATGCGGGTGAGAGGGGTGCTCGGGGCTTCTGGTGGGCAGAGCAGCCTCGCCTGGTGAACAGGCCCGGGGTGGCCACAGGTGGCGTCTGCCCGGCCAGGTGTGGTGGGTTGTGGCTCAGCTGCTGAGGTGGGGGGCAGGGTCGACCCCTTGCGGTGGGATACAAGGTGGGGGGGGCAACTGGCCCTGGGCACCCCTTCACTGCCTGCCACTTACCCCCAGAAAACCGCTCCAGAGAGGCACCCTCCCTGGGCCCGGGACGCGCACCTCGGAGGTGCTCCCAGGGAGCCGGCTGGTGCTGGTGCAGTAGGTGCCACATCACTGCAGTGTGTCTCCTGCGGGGCTTCCAGACCTGGAGGGCCTCAGCGCCCAGCGCTCCCGGCGGGCGGACCCTGCGCTCCACAGAGCCTTGGACTTGGATAGCTGCCAGTCCGGAGACCTTGCAGGAGCTTTGGGGGTTGTCCAGGGGCATCTCCACTGCAGGGCTGAGCCCACCAGAGCCCACAGGGCCACTCCCACGATCTCTCCGGGGGTCGGCTCCGCCTCCTGTCCCAGCGCCCAGCGTGGACCCGTCTGGTGGGAGAGGGGACCGCTGTGCAGGAGGTCCCCACCCTCTCTCTGCAGGGACGATAGAGGAGAGATGGGCACCCCAGTGGGCTCTCCAGTCAGGGGGCGTTGAAAGGCACGGGCATCAACCCCAGAAGCCAACGCATGGGGCTGAGGACCAGGTGGCTGGAATCGCGGGGTCCCTGGAGGCCGAGAGAGATTGCCCGAGGGGGCACGTCGCGTCCCCAGAGCAGAGGGCAGGCCTCGCCGGTGCGGGTGGCCTCAGAGCGGATGCCAGTGCCGCCGGCCCTGTGCCTGTCCCCGCAGCCCCGCCTCCGCCGCCTGTTAGCTCTGCTGACAGAGCCGTTACCATGACAGTAGATTAATATCTCTTTAATCAGCCAAAATGAACATGGCGCGCCGGTGACAGTCCAATTTTCTGCTAACAGATTGTGGCCCATCCAAACCCCGCACTCAGCTGATCTTTATTTCTGCCGGAGATAATTCAGCGTGGGAGGACCAGCCACCGCCGCCCGCCGCCGCCTCCTCGCTCAATAAATCTCGCCGCCCAGGCGTTTCTCATGCGCCTGTCAGGCGGCCGCCGGGGACTGAATGAGCCTCCACAGGCTGGTGGCATTTAGAGGCCGTCACAGAGCCGGGAGGCAAATGTCTCCACAATCGATGCCTGGACGTGACTTTTCCCACGAGTGGGGCTGTGAGTGTCTCAGAGTCCATGGGAGATGGGAGGCAGCTGTGTGTGGGGGTGCAGATGTGTACAGTGTGTGTGTATCAATGTGCATGTGTGTGAGGGTGTGTGCACGTGTGAGCATGAGTGATGTATGTGCGTGTATCAATGTGCACATGGATCAATGAGCACGTGGGGGTGTGCAGGTGTGTACAGTGTGTGTGTGTATCAGTGTGCATGTGTGTGAGGGTGTGTGCACGTGTGAGCATGAGTGATGTATATTTGTGTATTAATGTGCACATGGATCGATGAGCATGTGAGAGTGTGCAGGTGTGTAGAGTTGTGCATGTATCAGTGTACATGTGGGTGTGTGTGTACATGTGAGCATGTGTGATGGATGTGTGTGTATCAATGTGCACATGGATCGATGAGCATGTGTGTACCGTGTGTGCGCGTATATCAGTGTATATGTGGGTGTGTGTGCATGTGTGAGCATGAGTGATGTATATTTGTGTATCGATGTGCACATGGATCAATGAGCATGTGGGAGTGTGCAGGTGTGTAGAGTTGTGCATGTATCAGTGTACATGTGGGTGTGTGTGCACATGTGAGCATGAGTGATGTATATTTGTGTATCGATGTGCACATGGATCAATGAGCATGTGGGGTGTGCAAGTGAGTACAGTGTATGTGCATGTATCAGTGTACATGTGAGTGTGTGAGTGTTTGTGTACATGTGTGAGCATGTGTGCTTGTGTGGATTCCCAATGTGGCACATGTGTCATGTGACCCTGGCTGCCTCTTCCGGGCCATGGGAAGTCCCTCTGTTCCCGTTTTCTCTGTGGGGTGCAGAGGGCGCCCCTGTCCCATCGGCTCCAAGAGGAGTGTCCAGTGATGTGGAAGGTGGATGCTGGGCACACAGCCTCCCACTGAGGCTGGCAGCACCCAGAGTGGACCCAGCCTCCAGGACGGCTCCTCGGGTGCTCTGGGTGCTGCTGGGCGGCTCTTTCCAACAGGATCCTGTCACCGGTGTAGCCCCTGGCGCCGCTGGCCTCTGCCCTCGGGCTGACCGGGGTGCCCACAGCCTGCTGGCAGCCCTTCCACGGAGGGCTCACCTCAGAAGCTGTGCCCTGCCCAGCTTCGCCTCACATCCTGACAGCCCACGCCCAGGCCCTGGGGCCTAGCCTCCTGCCCACACCGGGACTGTCACTGGGCCAGCTTTGCCCCGTTCCTTCACGGGCTGGGACCCTGCTTCCCGGTCACCTTGCCCCCTGCCCATCCTCACTGGACCTCTGCTGACTACGCCCATGGGGGAGGGGCAGCGGGCGGGGCTCCACGGCCTCCCCAGCCTGTTCTGCTTCATTCCTCCCTCAGCAGACAGCCCAGTGCGGTGCCTTCGACCCGTCACAGCCCGGGACGCGTCCACAGCCTGGTGGTGACAACGACCCGTCACAGCCCGGGGCGCGTCCACAGCCTGGAGGTGACAACGAAGGACAAGCGGCCTCCTGGGACTCCGTCCTGCGCGGAGCTGTGCAGTCCCATCCCAGCCTCCTCGCCCTTCCAGGGCAGACATCGCCAGTCAAACCCAGACCCCGTCTCCTTGACGGGCGGCCCGCTGCTGGCCCCAGCTGCGCTTTCCAAGGTGAGTGGGTCAGTTCTGCAGAGAACCTGTGGGTGCTGCCTGCTTCCCGGGCCGCCCTCCTCCAGAAGCACCCAGCCCGGCCGGCCCTCCGCCCGCCAGGACACGCCGCACAGCTGTGCCCAGCCCCAGGGCGGCGTCAGCGCCTGCGTGGTCTGCTCGCCCGGTGCCCTCCCTCCGCCGCCCAGGTGTGACCTCGCGCTCCACGGGGTTGTGGGCCAGGGCCGAGGGACCCCACAGCCTTTCTGGCCTCCCACTCCCTTGATTTCCCTGAGGTTGGAGAGCCCTGCTCGTCCCTACATGGCCACCGATGGGTAACCAGCCCTGCCCGGGGCCCC
Organism: Molossus molossus; assembly: GCF_014108415.1. Taxonomy (NCBI): domain Eukaryota; kingdom Metazoa; phylum Chordata; class Mammalia; order Chiroptera; family Molossidae; genus Molossus; species Molossus molossus. The sequence goes on along the minus strand of NW_023425347.1, from coordinate 103,680,971 downwards.
CAGGGCGGGAGTTTCACCAGGGCCTGCTGGGCATCTGACTCCAGCGCCAGCCCCTGGGGCCATGTCCAGGCACTGACCCTTCCTCCCAAACCCGCTGCCTGGGCCACTGCCCTCTCTGAAAGGCACTTGGCAGCCCGGCCCACGGGGCGCAGACCAGGAGGGGGTGTCCGGCAGCTGTCACAGGAGTGGGACCTGGGGGAGCGGGGCAGCCCCATCTGCAGAAGGTGGCGACTCCCGGACCCACATGCTTCTCTTGACCGTCACCCGCAGGGGCTCCCAAGGGATGGAACCTTCTGGAAGTGAGAGGACACAGGCCCCACTGCTGCTGACATCGCTGGGGCAGGTGGCAAGAGAAGGTGGGGCTCGGGTTCGAGGGCCAGGCGGCAGCCCCAGCCCTCCGTGTCCGAGGACGGTCAGTGGGCATCCTACATGGTCTTGGCCTCCGTCTGCTCATGGCTGGCAGTGCCACCCACCTGTCTCCAGCAGGGTGTCCCCAGGCCGGCCGGGAGCCCGCCTGCGGTGTGTCCCCCTCAAGGAGCGTCCTCCACGGGGGTCTGGCGGGCTCTCCGGGGGCACCCTGCCTCCTTCAGGGCAGCAAAGCCACTGGCCGGTTTCCTGTCGCAGCCCGTCTGCCCGGCCTGTCCCCAGAGGCTGGTGCTCGGGTGGCCCAAGCAGCACACGGGCAGTGTGTGGGGGTCCTGCCATCCCCTTATCCTGCCTGAGAATTTATTCTATAAACAGATAGTCTGGTGGTGATGATGAGGGTCCCACTCCCAGCAGGTTGGGATGCTGAGCCGGTCAGTGATTCCCGGTGAGGTCTGGCGGTAGCCCCCCCACCCCCCCGCGGCAGCCCACCTGTCCCCCTGGGTGGCAGCCCACCCGTCCCCCCGGCGGCACCGCCCCACCTCGGCAGTGCAGACAGCAGCCCCCCGGGAGCGCCAGGGGAGGCTGACATTTGTTTCTCCAGAAAGGCCTCCCGAGGAGGGAGACGCAGGCCGGACCCTCATCCCTGCCCTGAAGGCCCCTCGGCCAGCTCAGCCTCCGGCAGGACGGGCTGGGTGTGACGGGGAGCCCATCCCGGGCTGGCTTCTAGGGCAGCGGTTCTCAACCTGGGGGTCGTGACCTCTTTGGGGGTTGAACGACCCTTTCACAGGGGTCGCCTAAGACATAACAGTAGCAAAACTACAGTTAGGAAGTAGCAACGAAAATAACTTTGTGGTTGGGGTCCCCACAACGTGAGGACCTGTACCGAGGGTCGCGGCATCAGGAAGGTGGAGAACCGCTGCTCTAGGGGGGAGGCAGGGCTGCCCCCGGCCCTTTCCGGGGGGCTGGCGGCTGCCCCAGGCACAACCTGAGTCCCAGGTGGGGGGGCAGCGAAACTGGCATCAACTCGTCCCCACTTATCTGTTCCCCAAACACCCACACTGAAACTCAGCGCCCCCGGTGCATTTTCGGGGTCTTTTCACGGCACTTAGGCAGCTGAGGGGGTGACAGGGACAACACCCTCCAGGTGCTGGTTTGGGAAGTGCCGGGCACGTGTGCCAGGAGGCTGGGAGGTGACCTCCAGACTCCGTGTCTGTCGTATGCAGAGGACCCCAAACCCTGGTCCAGAGGGGTCCTGAGGGCCAGCCCAGCCACAGCTGCCCGGAACTTTGCGACTTTAGAGATATCCCTGCGTGGTCACCTCCCCGCCACACCGCCAACCTGGGGCCCAAGGGACCAAGGCTGCAGAGGCTGGGCCTGCCTTCCCCAGGCTCACAGGCTCACACATGTACACACACATGCACACAGTTGACAGCGCACACACATGCAACAGAGACGCACGATACACAGGCATGCACACACATCCACATGTGCACGAACGCACATACAGTTGCATGCACACTTGAGAAGACCTCGCCCAGGGCCCCTCCAGCCCTCAGACAGATCATGTGCACCCTGGGGACTGTCTGCCACTTCCCCGGGCCGGGCACTCCTGGTGCCCGCCATGGCATGCATCTGGGTGAGAGACAGCGGCGTGCACTTGCGGGTGAATGCAATGTGCACCCCTGCTGTGTTCACCCTGCACCCCTACTCCGACTGTGCCCACAGCTGCAGCCTCCTGCACCCGCCCTTACACGGTGCCAAGCCAGGGGCCGTTCGGGCTGGTGGGCAGCTGCCGGGGCCCCAGCCAGAGCCCACCGGGCTGCATGGTTCTGAGTCACTGCAGAGGCCATGGCAGGTCCCCCGACCCGGGGCTCTCATCTGGCTGCCCCAGAACTGGGACTGAGGCCTCATGTCCCCGGGCAGGTCCTGACCCCCAGGGGCACCCCCCCCCCCCGCTGGCCCGCGTCTCCCGGCCCCGCGCCCGGCTGACAGGCCGGCATTTCCCTTCCTGTCGCCTTTTCCTCCCTGTCATGTCAACAAGCACAGCCGTGCTCCTGACAGACGGAAATATCAACCCTCGGATGGACGGAGCAACTTTCAACTTTCACGAGAGGCGTTAATGGAAATACAATGTAAGGCTCCCCTTCGAGTCGGTCTTACCGGAGAAAAGTGCCCTAAATAATAAATATACCGCGTGTGTTTCAGTTTTTACATGCGTGAATATTTAAAACATGCAAAAATACGGAAGATGCATTTGCTGAGAACAAAAGGAAACATTTATTTATTTGACCCAACGTGAGTAAGTGAAGGAGGCGCAGGCAGGAGGTGGGGAGACCAGAGCAAACGCAGGATGAGCCGGCGTGGGGGAGGGCTCCGCCTTCGGTGCACCAGCCGGCGTGGGTCTGCCGTGGGGTCTGTCCAGCGTGGGGTCGGTCAGCCGTGGGCAGCAGAGGGTCCAGCTCCTGCCCCAGCCCAGGTTCTCTCCTGCCCACGCTCTGCTGACCGGCTGTCAGATGACTCTGGAAGCCCGGGACACATTCCCGCTCTCCGTTCTGTCACCCCCCGTTTCCTGAGCACCCGGACAGGGGCCTCTGCTTGGCGCCTACTGTGTACTGCAAGCCCAGCCCGTGTTTCCTGGGCTGCGGGGAATGAACCCGCAGCTGGGGCTTCACACGCGGGACTGGTTTCCTCTGAGCCGTGAAGCTGGAGTCCGGGTCCAGGTGTGAGAGGGTCCGTGGACCCCGGCAGGCGCCAGGGGAGGCGTCTTTCTGCCTCTCGGTTTCCGAGGGCTCCAGGCGGCCCTTGGCTGTGGCCGCATCAGCCCAGTCTCTGCCTCCGTCGTGATCCGACTGTCTTCTCCCCGTGTCTCTGTCTCCTCTTATAGCAGCTCCAGTCAGGCCCTGGCCGGTGGCTCCGTTGGCTGGGCGTCATCTCATACGCCAAAAGGTTGTGGGTTCGATTCCCGGTCAGGGCACATACCCAGGTTGTGGGTTTGATCCCCGGTTGGCATGCGTGTGGGAGGCAACCAACTGACATTTCTCTCTCTAAACACAACTTCTGGTGAGGATTAAAAATATATAATAAGATGCTTTAAAAACAAACATCAGTCAGGTTGGATTAGACCCACCCTGGTTCCCTTATCTTAAACTGATCACACCTGCAAAGACCCTATTTCAGGCCACATTCCGAGGTACCAAGCGTTAGGACTTCAACATCTCTTTCTTGGGGACACAATTCAATGCACAGGACCATAAACCCTCCGGGGGACTCACCCAAGGTCCCTCTGCCAGTGGGTGGACACTGGGGTCAGATAGCTGAGATCTCTGCGGTTCTGCCGAGGGACCCCCGACTCCCGTCAGCTGTGGGGTCTCTCACTCAGACCCCTGGCCTCCTGCATCTCAGCCGGGGGGGGGGGTGTCTTAGGAGATTTGAGGAATCTCTTCAAAAGCTCGCTATGCCTTCAGCGTGTTTGCTGTGTTCACCAGGTCAGGAGGTGTGGGTCCCTCTCTCAGGGCCCCGACCGCATTTGCAAAGACCTCTGAGCACCTGATTCTCCGCAGCACCCGAAGCAGCAGCCAGCAACCCGGGGCCTCCTTTGTGCCTTCCCACAGGGGTGACCGGGGTGCGGCAGGCATTCCCGACCCTCCCCACCTTTTCCCACTGGACTGGCCCTCAGAGCGGCTGCGCAGTGAGGGGCACCCCAGTGGGCAGGTCCTGGTGCAAGGGGAACCGGGCTGGCAAACAGACCTATTTTGTGACATTAATGTGGACTTTGTCATTCTCTGCGGCACTTTCTCGGACTCTTTAGGAAGGTTTAAGAAGAAAGTGGTGTTTTCCAGGGCGCGGTCTCGCCACTCGTGCTGACCCACGAGTGTACTTCTGCCCTAAAAGCCGGTCCCTGGGGTCCCTGTCCTGCAGGAGAAGCCCCGCTGAGCGGGGGCCGCAGCCCCGGCTGGCACAGCCCTTCTCTGCGCCGGTGGGTGCCTGGGTCACCTGGCCTGTTTACCTGGCGACCTGCTCTGCTCCATTACCCCACGGCGGGGAAACCGGCAGGGTCTTGAGGACGGTTCCTTCAGCGGGCCACCTGGGAGGCTGTCGCAGTGGCCGCTGAAATATTCATGGCCCGGCCTCCGCCGCATGGAGAGGCGAGGGCTCCGCGGCCCGGGGCGCGCTGCTCACGTTGGCGCATTAATTTTTAAACTCGGTCACGTCGGGGGCCAGCGCCGCGTGGCCCCCTTTCCGCCCATCGCTGGGGGTGGGGTGCGCTCTGGTCTCGGTGACTGAGCACAGCCGGGGGGCGTCCTCCCCAGCCGCATTCCAGGCTCGGGTGGCAGGTTTTCCAGACCCGGGAGCCGCGGCCGGGCCGAGCGGATTCTCAGCCGGCCGTCAGCCGGGCTGGGAACGCGTCCCGGGATTATCACATTTGCTCCTGTTCTCCCAGGCGGCCGGCGAGCAGCCCGGAGTGGCAGCTGCCGGTTTGGGGAAACCGAGGCGGGCCCGCGGGCGAGTCCTGCCCAGTGGCTCCCTCTGGAGGGCGCGGGGCCGGGCGGGGTGTGCAGGCCGCGCGCCCAGGCGCCTGCAGGAAGCGCGGAAGCCGGAGCGCGGCCCAGACCGTTCTCATTACGGCCAGATAGACCCGGCGAAGTTGTAACGCTAACAACATCCATTTCAGCAGCATCGGGGCGAAACGACTTTACGACGGTGTTTTACGCGCTACACGTGCACCATAAATATTTCCATAAAAACATGCATTAAGATATAAAAGTGGGCCCCAAAATATCCAAAGTCGGCGGGGAGAAAACCCACAGCAAAGCCGTGTGCCGGCGGCAGGCGGGCGTGAGCAGCTGCAGAGGGGGCTCCCTGCGGGCGGGGAGCTGGCTGACCCCCGCCCTCCCGCTGAGGGGCAGGGGAGCCCCGGGGCTCAGCGCCCCGCCCCCAGCCCCTGTCTTGGCTCTGCTGAGGGGCTGTGTCCGGGGCCCCATGTCGGGCCCTCCCAGCAGCCAGTGTCTGGGGCAGGGCACCCCTCTGTGGGCTAACACCCTGGGGGGCCTTTCTGACCTCTGCTCACAGCTGTGGCTCCTCGGCTCTGGACTACGTGTCCCCCCGTCCAGCCCTTCCCAGCCGAGCCCACCATCATGGTGGACCCTGTGACAGGGGTCCCCCTCAGGGCCTGGGCCCTCTCATTGCATCTGTGGAGGCTCCATCTACCAGCTGTAAACGGTTAGTGCTCATCTCCACTCCACAGTGCCCCACAGGGGAGGCCCGCACAGAGAGGGTTAGCAACTTGCCCAAGGCCACACAGCAGAATGTGGAGGAGTCGGGATCTGAACCCTGAGACCCCTGAGGACCCAGTATTGCCAGAGGTGTGGTCCCTCCCGGCCCAGCTCCAACCGGCTCTTACAGTACCCAGCTTGGTCCGTGCCCCCTATGGCTTCCCTGAGATGCTCTGGGTTGGTGCCCTCCTCTCTCACCACCCTTAATGCGGGGCCCCCTTGGTTTCCAGGGGCCGCACCTGCTTGGTCATGGCTGCCCTCCAGGCCGGGGTCCCCGGCTGTGCCTCCAGTGGTCTCGCTCTGACTGAGGGACTTTGCTGCAGTCCTGGGTGCTGGAAGGGCTCCTGCCCGGCCTCCAGGACATCTGTCTGCCCTCCGATGTGCTTATTTGGGAACTTCGATAAGGAGGGAATCTGCTGCACAACCACGCTGGACAGAGCCCCCGAGCACCCACAGCCCTGGTCTGACTCCCCAGTGTCAATCCTGGGGTGGAGCCCCCACACGGCCTCCGACTGCAGCCTTCCCTCCCGGCCTCTTCCCGCTCGGGGCTGCCGGTCGAGGCCCTACGGGCGATGACAGCCGTCCCTGAGCTCGGGCACCCGCCTGGGCCCCTCTCCCCCCCTCTGCCTGGCCGGCAGCCCCTGGGCTCGGGCACCCGCCTGGGCCCCTCTCCCCCCTGGGCCAGCAGCCCCCTGAGCTCGGGCACCCGCCTGGGCCCCTCTCCCCCCCTCTGCCTGGCCAGCAGCCCCTGGGCTCGGGCACCCGCCTGGGCCCCTCTCCCCCCCTCTGCCTGGCCAGCAGCCCCTGAGCTCGGGCACCCGCCTGGGCCCCTCTCCCCCCTCTGCCTGGCCAGCAGCCCCTGGGCTCGGGCACCCGCCTGGGCCCCTCTCCCCCCCTCTGCCTGGCCAGCAGCCCCTGAGCTCGGGCACCCGCCTGGGCCCCTCTCCCCCCTCTGCCTGGCCAGCAGCCCCTGGGCTCGGGCACCCGCCTGGGCCCCTCTCCCCCCTCTGCCTGGCCAGCAGCCCCTGAGCTCGGGCACCCGCCTGGGCCCCTCTCCCCCCTCTGCCTGGCCAGCAGCCCCTGGGCTCGGGCACCCGCCTGGGCCCCTCTCCCCCCCTCTGCCTGGCCAGCAGCCCCTGGGCTCGGGCACCCGCCTGGGCCCCTCTGCCCCCCTCTGCCTGGCCGGCAGCCCCTGAGCTCGGGCACCCGCCTGGGCCCCTCTGCCCCCCTCTGCCTGGCCAGCAGCTCCAGGACACTTCCCTGAAGCTTCCGGAAGCCACACCTGCACAGCAAGCTCTCTGTGGACACACCTTAGATGCTTATTTGAGGTTGGTTGGGAGCTGCTGGGGGAGGGGAGAGAACCGCCCTCCCCTGGGGTTTGTGCTGGAGCAGGGTGGCCTGGCACAGGCCAGGAGATGGGGAGGGTCACATGCTAACTGGTGCTCTGTGTCCTGAGGGGGACAGGGAGCCGGAGGAGGGACGGCGAGGCAGGGCAGGGGCGCCCACAGGTGTGCCAATGTCACCAATTCCTGGGCACCAACAAAGAGCGGACAGGCCCTAGGCATAGGAACAGAGTAAGATGAACACTAGGCAGGATAGGGGTCCTCCAACCCCACCCTTCTTCTTAGTCCTGCGTGTCGAGGGGCCGGGATCCCCCGGGGCTGGGGAAGTGCTGACCCACGGAGCTGAGCTGAGCTGCCAGTCGCGGAGCCGAGGAGGAAATCTGGGGACAAGCCTGCTCTGCAGTGAGGTACCTCCCGCCCAGGCGCAGGCTTCGGGTTCCCTGGTCCTGAGTCTCTGGGGGCCAAGCTGGGCGCCCAGGAAACCTCGGTGCCTGGAGCCCCCTGGTGGTGAGTGGCTGACACTGCAGGGCCTGTTCTGTCCGACCTGGTCCTGCTGAAATCTGCCCTCCCCGGCATCCTAGGGCCTGAGTGTGAGGCCCATGGCAGGGGCCGGACAGGGTGGCGAGATTCAGCAAACAAACTCCAGCTAAATTTGAATTCAGACCAACAGTGAATCATCATGTTTTAGTATAAGTATGTCCCGTACGGTATTTAGGATGCACGCTAAAGACTTAATCGTTGGTCTGCAGTTCAGATAACTGGGCGTCTGGGTTTTATCTGGAAACAATAGCAGAGAATGTTTGCGGAAAAGACAAAGGAAAGACTCCGAGACCAGCCCTGGATGCCCGCGAGCCGAGGGCAGCCCAGGGGCCGTGGCGGGCAGGCTCGAGGCCCCTGGGACCAATCACACCTAAGCAGGTTGATGTTTGGGTCGCCAGGCCTTTGTGAGAGAGACAGGTCCTTTCGGGCGGGAAGCCTGGGGACCTTGTGCCCCTACCCTGCCTGCCCCTTGGGGACATTGCAGTGGCTTCTCCGAGCTGCAGCCGCCCACTCCTGACCCCGATGGTCTGAAAGCCAGCCTGTCCGTCACCCCCTGTGGTGGCCCTGAAGTTAGGCTATGAATTCCAAGTCCACCTGCCCCTGTGGTCCAGGGCTGGGGACGTGGCCAGGCCTCTGAGCACTCATCCACACACGGGTGAAAACGACAGAACCCACCGCGCAGGGAACAACTGAACAGGCCATGATGTCACCAAGAGTGTCCTGCTTTCCCCCAGGCCCCCGTGCACCGGGCTCGGAGGGGTCCTGGCAGGCACCCAGGCTCGGGTGTCCCCAAGGTCAGCATCATTCTCTGCTCTCTGTCAGGGGAACGCAGCAGCCGAATGAGGGCGGCAGAGGGCTTCCGAGAAGGAGGGTCGAGGGCGTGTCATGGGGCCAGGGAGGAGGCCCAGGTGGACATTCAGGGAGGCCCAGCTGTCCTCGGTGCCCTGGCCTCCTTCAGGGCTCTGGGGGAGCCCTCCCTCCGGGCTGCCTCTCTCCACCCCTTTGCCCAGTCTCACGCCGCAATGCCTATGAGAACCCCCCTCCTCCCCGCACACACAGCCAGAAGGACGCGCGTCCCTTCCAAGGTCTCAGAGCTCTGGTCCCTCTCTACCTGGTTGACCGCAGTGGGACACTGATGTCCTGACCACAGCTGAGGCCCTGAACTGGGCGGAGGGAAGTGTGGTCGCGGGAGAATGACCCCCCGGGGATGTCCCATCCTCACGCTGGGACCCTGTGAATAGGTGACTTTGCAATGGGATTAAGTTAAGGATCTGGAGGCGGGAGGTCCTGTGTCCTCTCAGAGAGAGGCGGGGGTCGGAGGAGATGGGACCGTAGACGCAGGTCGAAGAGACAAGGCCACGAGCCCAAGGGCGCAGGTCCTCTCGACCTGGACGAGGGGAACAGGTCATGTCCCAGAGCCCCTGCAGCACCGGGCCCAGCCCCACCCCCGCCGAGTCCCAGCCCCTCTTCCTCCAGGAGGTGACCTTGGGCCTCAGTTTCCTCATCTGAAAACGAGGTGGCCATTGTCCCAACTGTGGAGTGGAGGAGACAAGACAGGCTGGGCCCCATCTTGCACTGGGGGAAGATTAGTGTGACCCCAAATCCTTCGGTCCAACCAGGAGCCTGCGTTTCTGAGTCAGGAGAGAAAGGCTACCCGGGGCCTTAGGCTGTGATTAAACAATAGTTTATGGAGTTATTTAATGTGCTTCTTTGGGGCAGGTTAATGGCTAAAGGTCCTAAATGGAGTCTGGGGTTACATCCAGATTCACAGGTGCGTGAGGGGTGTGATCTGATACCCGTCCTTTTTAACTTGGGGGGGGGGTGAGGAGCTGCCTCCTTCCTGTGGCCACCCTGGGACAGTGGCTTCGCGGAGCCGTGTCCCGGAATGAGTGTCCAATGAGGAATTCCGTGGAACTCTCGGGGTTCCCAGGCTGAGCAGCTGCTCCCACAGGCCCCCCCCCCCCAGGGCTGGAGGCCCCTGGACGCCCCTCCCTGGGGTGCAGGAAACAGGGCGGGGCCTCAGAGAGGGGCGCCTGTCCTGAGGACCCCACAGCTTCTCCTGGGGTCGGTGGGGCAGCTTCCCGGACGGTCGTGGTGGGGCATGAAGTCCCGTTCTCAGCCAGTGGGCGCAGGTTTGGGGTAGTTCCTCCGCTGGGAGGCATTAGAGGACGGGCTTGGCGGCCCTCTCTCGCAGGGGCAGGGGAACACCCTGGTACCCGGTGTCTGGCCCACGATCCCAGGAACTCGGGGACACAGGACATGTCCCGCCGACCCGCCGACGACCCCTGTGGGCAGGAGACAGCCCTCCGCTTGGGGGGAGAGTCAGGCTAAAACCTCGAACCCCCGCGGAACATGAAATTCACAGTCTCATCAGCTCATTTCAAGTGAGAGGCCTTCTCGCCCCATGAGCCAGTCTGGGAAGGTCGGACCCCGCTCCGGAGTCAAGGCCAACCCCAGCCTCGGAGCTTATTTCCGGGGAGCAAGCTCTCGCGCGATCATTCTCGGCATCCAGGTGACCAGGAGCTGCCCCGTCCCCTCCACACGAGAAGAGAGGCCCCTGATCGTGGGTGTCCCTGACTCCCGGGTTCCTGCGCCTTTTACGGAGACGAAAAGGACCCGCTTTCCTTGCGCCCCAGAGCATCGCTGACGCCCAGATGCCACCCGCTTTGTGATTTATAACAGTGACCCCCGTCGCGCCACGAGGACGCCACGCACGTCCTGGGCTGCGAGGCCCTCACGGCCCCGCCCCCAGACGTGAGCAGTGGCGGATGCGCGGGAGCCCTGCGCGCCCCGCGGTCAGGCGATTCGCTGCGCCTGTAAAACCGCCCCGGCCACCGTGTCCCCGGTTGTTTTACAGCGCAACGCGGTGTCCATGTTACACGTTGAAACGTCTAAGAAACAGCCATTTACGGCCTCCGATCTTTGCGGTCTGGAAGACCACATGCCCCGCCGGCGCTGGCCAAGCCGACTGGAGAGTCCGGAGAAAGACCATCGGCGGGAGCGTCCGTGACGAGCGCGCCAGGATCCCTGCAGCCGCGTCGGGTTTCACGTCCCTGCGGAAACAAGCAAGTGCTCTCGGGCGTGGAGTCAAAATACACAGAAACGGGATATTTTTAGACAAGCGCGTTTGGAATAAAGCCGCCCGCTGCGGCGCACACAGAGGGCCTCCGGGAGGTGGGCGCAGCTGTGTCTCCCTGGGATCGCCGCCTGGTCTGGTCCCTGGTGACACGGTGTCCTCCAGGCCGGAGGGCTCCCTGGTGACGCACGGCCCACCTTCTTCTCGGTGCACGTGGGGCCCCTGGGGAGCATGTGCGCGCGTGTGCATGTGTGACTGGGTGCGTGCAAGTGCGTACACGGCCCAGTCTGTGTCGCGGCGGTGCGTGGGGGCCTCCCCAGCTAGGGCCTGCCGGCTTTCTCGGGGACGACGTGGGGCCCCAGCTGGACGTTCCCACAGGTGCGTGGCTCTGCGGGGCTGCGGGGAGGCAGCCCGTGTTTACTCCTAATCCGCACAGACGCAGCGGGAACATCACCGAGGGGCTGTAAGCGTGGACCCTGAGCTGTGTTCACGGAGACGCTGCTGTTTTAATTTCTGCAGCAATTCATTTGCAGAGACTGGGGGCTGCTGGGGAAGCACGCCTCTGTGGGGTACGCGTGGGTGTGGCTGCTGCCACAGGGATGGGGGAACTGCCACAGAGCAGGTGTGACCCCGGCCACTGCTCAGCATTGAAGCCGCAGCAGTCTGTACCCCAAAGCGAATGCTCCTGGATGTCTGTACCCCAAAGTAAATGCTCCTGGATGTCTGTACCCCAAAGCGAATGCTCCCGGATGTCTGCACCCCAAAGTAAATACTCCCGGATGTCTGTACCCCAAAGCAAATGCTCCTGGATGTCTGCACCCCAAAATAAATACTCCTGGATGTCTGTACCCCAAAGCAAATGCTCCTGGATGTCTGCACCCCAAAGCAAATGCTCCTGGATGTCTGTACCCCAAAGCAAATGCTCCTGGATGTCTGTACCCCAAAGTAAATACTCCTGGATGTCTGTACCCCTAAGCAAATACTGCCAGATGTCTGCACCCCAAAGCAAATGCTCCCGGATGTCGGTACCCCAGAGCAAATGCTCCTGGGCCTCGGGTGCCCGGCCCCTGCTCTGAGCCCACAGCCAGCTCTGTGTTTCCGACCCGGGAAAGGCCCAGAACAGGACGGAGGGCAGGTGGAGGCGGCCTCTGGCGCCCAGCGGCCAGTGGACAGGCCGTGTGCCTGACGGGCCGTGGCGGTCAGGGTCGAGGCCACAGCCGGGGTGTGAGCCTCTGCCCCGAACCCAGGCAGCGGTCGGGGTGAGCCGGGGTGGCAGCCAAGGGCTGAGCCGGGCCCGGCGGGAGGTGCCCAGCGAACAGGGGAGTGGGGAGCTGACCCAGACGTTAGGACTGCCGGTTACATTTGAAGTAAGTTTTAGTGCAGCTGTGGGCCCCAGTATGCTCGGTCGTTATAGCAGCCGCAGACGGGGCGGCTTAAACGGAACGTATTCTCCACATCCTGGAGGCGAGGCGGAAGGTCTGAGATCCCGGTGTCCCCAGGACTGCGCCTCCCGAGGCCTCTGTCCTTGGCGTGTCGACGGCCCCTTCTCCCTGCGTCCTCACTCGGTCGCCCCTCTGCCTGTGTCTGTGTCCTCGTCTCTTCTTAGAAGAACACTGGTTATATAGATCAAGACCACCCCAGGGACCTCACTTTAGCCGAATCAGTGCTGTGAAGACCCCACGTTCCAACACAGGGACCTTCTGATGTCTTGAGGATCGGGACTCCCACACAACTTCTTTTTTTCATCCTCACCTAAGGACACTTTTGCATTTATCTTCAGATAGAGCGGGAGGGAGAGAGGGAGGAAGAGAGAGAGAGAAACACTGATGTGAGAGAAACACATCGACTGGCTGCCTCCTGCACCACCCTGACCAGGGCCAGGGACAGACTGCAACCGAGGTACGTGCTCTTGGCCGGAATCGAACCCGCGACTCTTTGGTCTGAGGGCTGATGCTCTAACCACTGAGTCAAACTGACCAGGGCACTACTCATCTTTTTAATCCTCACCCAAGGATATGTTTATTGATTTTTAGAGAGAGAGGAAGGCGGAGAGAGAGAAACATCGATGCGAGAGAGAAACATTCATCAGTTGCCCCCTATATGTGCCCTGACTGGGAACCAAACCTGCAACCCAGGTATGTGCCCTGACTGGGAATCAAACCCACGACCTTTTTGGTGCACAGGACGACGCTCCAACCAACCGAGCCACCTGGCTGGGCCCACGTATCTTATTTGGGGACACAGTTCAACCCAGAACAGTGTTCTTGTACAGTAGTTTGGATGTACGTAGTCTAAAGAGCGAGTCCTTGCTTATCTAAAGTTTAAACACCCTGTGCTGTTTTTATTGAATCTGGCCACCCTGCCCACGGAGCCTGGGTCTGGGCCCCCTTCCCCTCATGGCCAGCCGTGGCCCAGCTGCGGTGCAGACCATGCCCTGGGGACTGAGGGCTCGGACCCAGAACACCCTGGATGGGCGAGGCCAGCACTGGGTGGGGGTGCACCCCTTGGTCCAGGAGGAGCTGTGGGTGGCAAAGGAAAGAAGTGAGCGAAGCCTGCAGGTCCACCCTTGACCCCACATGGACACACGCACACACACGCACACATGTGTGTGCACACACCAGGATCCAGGAGCTGCTGGGAGGTTCTCAGGGTGATAATGAGCTGTTTCGAGGCCCTAAGGAGATGCGGCCACGCAGGTCAGATTTCGGAGGGTTGATGAAGGAAGTGAGGCCGGGACGGCCTCTGGTTACAGTGTAGGGAACACACAGGGCGCCTGAGTCTCCAGTTAAAAGGCAGAGCAATGAAGGGGGACGGGCGGGCGGGAGCCAGAGGGGTTTACAGTGTGGCTTGGTCTCCGGATGCTCCTCCTGGGAACCCCAGCCTGGCGCAGACTGGATCCCCTAGTGGGACGTGGCTGGGGGGGCAGTGAGGTCCCAGTGGCTCGATGTCTGTCTGACGAGGGGCCCCGACGGCCGCACGTCAGTGGGCACACGTGGGGACGGAGCATGGGGGCGTCCCCACTTCGAACGCGCTCCCCAGCTCCAGCCAGGAGGTTGGGGAATGTCAGCCCCAGAACGGCTTCCAACCCAAAGCTCCCGAGGTACGAACTCTGCTCCAGAAGCCAGCGCGTCTGTTCTTTACGCCACTTTGATCTAAAAAGCCGTTTGTTTACATTTTATTGCATTATAAATCCCCGGTAAGCAGGCATGATATTTTTATAATGCCCAATAAGGATTCGCTTGTGAACACGTCCGGGGTGGGGAGGGTCTTTATTGCCTGGCTGCCGGGATCTTCCATCCTGGGTCCTGTTCCCGTCCGTCCCCTGTCCACATGCGGCTCGCAGATGTGTCTCCTGCAGAACATCTGGGCGGGGGCGCTCGCTGCAGAGCGGTGCGGCCGGAACGCCGGTCACTTACAGGTGGCTCCTGTGCTGGTCTGGGCAGGACCTCCGGGGACCGCTCAGCCTTCGTGTGGCTCGTGATAGGGCCGTTCACGGCTCAGGGGGTCTTTCACCAGCTCCCCCGAGGGTGGAGGGTGCGCACCTGAGTCGGCGGCTCGGCCAGTCCCTTGTTGGACAACGTGCAGCGAGCACCATCCCCACTGAGTGCTGTGACGGGCACGGGGGTCACGGGGGGGAGCACCAGGGACATGGCCCAGAGTAAAAAGGGCATAGGGGACACAGGACAAGGACAGGGGACACAGGACAGGGACAGGGGACACAGGAAGGCACAGGGACATGGGGCAGGGACAGGGGACGTGGGGCAGGGACAGGGGATACAGGGCAGGGAACCGGGGACATGGGGCAGGGACAGGGGACGTGGGGCAGGGACAGGGGACACGAGTCAGGGAACAGGACGTGGGGCAGGGACAGGGAATACAGGGCAGGGACAGGGGACGTGGGGCAGGACAGGGGACACTTCATGGCCTCCACTGTGCAGGAGAAATCAGAGCAGGGAGGGAGAAGGTGCAGGTGAGTGAGAACAGGTGTGGGGTTGGCACAGGTGACCTGTGACACGGGCGGGAGACCCGGGCAGGGAGGAGAGTTATTGCCTGGATTCCGGGGAAGAATGTCCCGGGCCCAGGATGGGGGCCCACAGGAGAGCCCAAGGCTCCGAGACACCGGGGGAAGGGGAGCAGAGTGGTTGGTGCCACCAGGGCGAGGTCGAGGGGCCACATGGGGGCCTGGGAGCTGCCGCTCAGCCACAGCCCTGGCCAGCTCCGGGGTGGGGGGCTGGTGTGGGCTGTGGCCGGGGCTCTGGGAGGCGGTGGTGAGAGGTGGGTGGGTCTGGACGTTGTCCGAGGGCAGAACCCAGCGTTTCCGGGCAGATCCACACGGGAGGGGTGCAGGGACCACCCCGCGCTTTGCTTCCCTCTTCCTGTCTGGTCCTCTCACCCCGACTCTCAGCGACGGAGATGGAGGCAGGACCCTTTCTCTAAAAAATAAAAGGTCTCGCCCGGCCGTGCGGCTCAGTGGTGAGCACGACCCTGCACCACGAGGTCCTGGTTCGATTCCCGGTCAGGGCACGTGCCCAGGGTGTGGGCCCGGTTCCCAGTGGGGGGCGTGCAGGAGGCGGCCAGTCGATGTTCTCTCTCATCGATGTTTCCATCTCTCTCTCCCTCCCTTCCTCTCTCTCTAAAATCAATAAAGAAAAAAAAAAGGTCTTTAATTGTAAGCGCGGTTTCAGATGCGGGGTAGATGGGCAGAGGGCAGAGTGCCCGTGTGCGGCCCTCGTGGGACACCTCCGCCGTGGGCCGGGACCGAGACACCCTCCTTCACTAAAGCCACGGCCGACAAGGGTCGCTCTCGGTGTGGCCATTCTGTGGGTTTGTGGGTCTGGAGGAACGTGTGATGCTACCAGTTCGGAGTCACGCGGATTAGTGGCTCCGCCCTCCCCGCCCTGTGGGGCACCCCCCCCCAGTGCCTGGTGCCAGGCTGAGCCTCCGGCTGGGGGTGGCAGTGCTCTGGCTTAGAAAGGCGCCTGGGGTCCCCCGGGGCTCGCTCCTGCCGTGCACGGGCTTCCCTAGGCTGCCCACGCCCCGGGAGACTCGGGGTGCAGAGGACCTGACGTGGGCACTGACCTTCCTTGAGACGCGGGGTCCTCACTCATTCACAGGGTTATGAGGGGGAAGAAGGGGTGCAATGAGGCCACAGAGGGCCCAGAGCCCATCAGGTGTGGCTAAGGTCCATCCTCTCCCCGCCCCCCGCCGCCCAGTCCTCAGAAATCCCTCCCTCAGGGGCCACAGGCCATCGGATGTTCGCTTGTCACACGTGGGAAGCCTGCCCCTCTGGGCTCCGGGCCGCTGACCCCTCCGACTCCCCACCACAAGAGCCACGGTTCCGGAGCCGCGCCGGGGAAGTGACACCCACCAGGTCATGGTGTCCTCCATCCAGGCCGAGCGGACGGGTCTGGCCTCATCTGAGGCCTCCGTGCAGGTTGGGCCATGGTGAGCCCCGGAGAAGGCTCTCCCGTGTTCATGCGTGAAGATTTTCAGGTAGAAAAACGAGATAAAGCCAGTGTGTTGGGTAACAGAAAAAAAAAAAAAAATGCCAGGCCGGGCGACACACCTGTGTCTGTGACCTCTGGCCCAGAGCCCTGCACGCCCTCGTACGAATTATCCACGGCCACCGGCAGGCCGTGGGCTCGAACGTGTCGGCCTCCGGGAAACTGGAACCTCAGAGCAAGTATCAGATGAGTGGCTAATGTTGGAAAAAAAGCGAAAAACATGTTCAAGGTCTCCGTTTTATAGCCGCTCTTGAAGTCAGAATTTGCCGCTGAAACCCGATGCGGCCTCGGCAGCGTGTTCTCGGTGGCGTCGGGTAATCGAAAGCCCAGACGACTTGGCCGTGAGGCCTCGGAGCAGCTGATCCCGCGCAGGCCCCACGGGAGGGGCCCTGGCCGCCGCGCCCACCTCAGCCCTTGGGACCAGGGCCGCGCGGGTGCAGAGGTGGCCTCGATGCCGCGTGGCAAACGCCCGGTGACTTTCTGGGTGGCCCGGCTTGGTCACCTGGACCTGTTGAAGGGAAGCTTGGCCTGGAGTCTCCCCAGAGGCAGGCATCCCACACTGGGGGCCCTGGGGGTGCGCAGGGCCCTCCGTGGGCTGGGGGCCGCCCTCCGTGGCATCTGTGATACACTGAACTGTGTACCCCCCAAAAAATTCTTACCTTGAAGCCCTGACTCCCAGGACGTCAGGTTGGACCTCATTTGGACATAGGGTCCTTGCAGACGAGCTGGTGAGAATGAGGTCATTGGCGTGGGTCCCTAATCCCATCTGACGGTGACCTTATAAGAGGGAAATCTGACACAGACACGCACAGGGAGAAGCCATGAGGAGACAAGCAGAGATGGGGTGAGGGGTCCTCAAGGCAAGGAACCCCGGGGGTGCCAGAGCCCGGGAGCTGGGGAGGCCTGGGCGGTCCTCCCCCTCAGGAGCCAGCAGGATTTCGGACTGCCGGGTCCGGAACGGGGGCAGAGGGCGCCCTTGGCTGCAGCCCCGGCGTGTACTGTGCTCGGGCGGCCTGGGGACAAGCACGCCCCAGCGCCAGGCGCTCAGTGCCGGGCACAGTCACCAACGCCGGCGGCTGCAGACACTTCAGAGCCTCCGGACGTTGTCTGACCAGTCTGCCCAGCCCAGCACACCTTCGGGGTGTGTTTGGGGCCCTGCTCTGGGGAAGATGCCCACACTTGGGGTGTTGGGAGTGCCCAGCCTGGTGGCGTGTGCTCTCTGTCCCTGCCGGGTGACTCACGGCTGTGCCCTGTCTTCCAGCGGGCACCCAGCCGAGCAGGTGACATGTCCCAACCCCCAGGTCTGACAGTGGCTTCCAACCACACGGCCATTGGCTAAGCTCCCTCCTCTGTTCGGCTGCCCGCCCTGTACATCGAGAATTGCTCCGGAAAGGACAGATGGGTGGACATGTGGGACCCCAGACCTCCGCCTCTTCCGCCTGCTCCGAATCCCAGGCCCGAGGGCGAGGGCAGGGCGGCCCGGGAGCCGGACTCCACTAGGCTTGGTTTGGCCAACAGGGGTCACTGCACGTCTGAGCTTCTCACTGGACCACCCCGGGGCCGTCCCATCCCACTCCTGGCCAGGTTCACGGACCACCAGCTGCCCCTCACCTGCAGGTGCCCCACGGTGAAGAGTCCTGGGAGTGCAGGCTCTGTGCCCACATCGTCTGCGTGACCCCTGGTTGGCCTTTCTCCACTCACCCCATAGAGTGAGCCGCCGCAGCCTGCTACGCCTTCGACCCAGGTAGGGGGCCGTCCTCGGTCACCCTCCCCAGCACCCCAGTCTCCACCCTCCAGGCTGCAAACCCAGGACGGGTTATTATGGGATCACAGTCTGGACTTAGCTCCAAAGACAAAGATGCATCAAGAGGATTAGGGACCTGTGCATGCATGGGGAGCCCCAAACTCCACCCCACCCCGCTTCCTTCTCCAGCTGGGTGTCAGGACATGGACTCACAGCCAAGGTGGGGTTTCGGGGTGACCCTGGAGAATCGAAGTGGTAATTTCTGGCTTTTCTGTTTGAGGAAGTTTTGGGGAACTGTGTGACCAAGACGACGCAGTGGTCACTGCCCCTCCTCTGCTCCTGAGCCACATGGCTGCGGGGTGGGGGCTCCCTGGGAGGAGCCGGACCCTCCCCCGTCCTCTGCCCCACGCCCGGGGTCAAGGTGGCCTTGGTGGTGGAGGGGCCGCAGGACAGGTGGAGGGAGTCGGAGCTGAGTGTGCGGGGCCCATCCCCCAAGTCCTGGAAGCCCAGTGAGGAGGGGGTGGGTGCGACGAGCCAACGGGACCGGCCGGCAGCCCGCAGGGGCTGAGGAATCTGTGGGAAGCCAGACACCCACAGGTGCCACCCCGGTCCAGATGTCACCTGGGGCGTGGGAGGGAGGGGGAGCCCGCTGAATCGCCCTCACCCCGAAGCGACCGAATCCTCCCAGAGCGGGCGGAGATGAAACGGAGATTAAGTTACGGCGGAGGCCCGTTCACAGCTTCGCCCACGGGTGGCTCCCGGCCTCGGAGCCCTGCGCCCCAAGGGCCTGCACACATTTGGCGGGGGTGGGGCGGGCGGAACCGCGGCCTGACTGGGAGCAGAACCATGAATCGCGGCATTAACCTCGGTGGAAGATTAAGTGGCCGGGAGCGTGTTCGGGAGGGGCCGGGCCCCGCCTCTTTCCGGCCCCTGCTCCGTGCTGGCATCTCGGGGCTTGAATTCATTACCCAGGAAACGTGCCACGCGGGAGGGGCCGGCCCGAGTCACACGTTTTTACAATTAGCCATTCTGTACACCGGCCGGGATTCCAGAGGGGGCGCAGGGGAGGGGGCTCGCGGGGTGACCGCGCACCTCCTGTTTGGGTAAGGAAGGGGGGAGGGCGGAACGAGGGCCCCAGGGGAGTCCCGCGTGTCCCCGGCCGGTCCCCAGCCCCGGGGCGAGTCCCGCGCGGAGGGTCCGCAGGGCGGCTCCCGGCCTGAATCGGACCTTTATGACCACAGCGCTTGCCCGGGGGAGGCATGGCCGGCGCCCTCAGATTCTGCGTTATGAATGGGGGCCTCAGCCATTTCCTCCTCGTTTAATTTATCATTTCGGCCGTCTTTCAACACCAGGCACAGGCCGGCGGCACAGGAATGCGGGGCTGCCCAGAAACGCTTCCGTGGCAAGGACGTGGGGGCAGAGAAACGGCTCTGCCCTCCTCCCGGGGTGGCGCAGCGTGGGTCCCCTCCGAGCCCACCGCGTGGGGACAGTCTGGCGCTCGGGCGAGGTGGCGCCAGGGAGGGGGGCTCCCGAGGCCTGCGGGCTCCTGCCCCCCCGCTGCCCTGGCCACGCTGGCTCCGGTCTCAGAGCAAAGACCCACCAGTACCACTTTCCAGGTGAGCGACACCACCTTCCTGGCTGGTGCGGTCGCACCCACTGGTGTCTGTGGGGCTTTGCTCTCAGCCCCTGGGTCTGGCTGCTGCTGTTTGGGTTTAAGAAGGTCGGGATTCGGGC
Organism: Molossus molossus; assembly: GCF_014108415.1. NCBI lineage: Eukaryota > Metazoa > Chordata > Mammalia > Chiroptera > Molossidae > Molossus > Molossus molossus. Next base: position 103,661,391 of record NW_023425347.1, on the reverse strand, counting down.
CATCAAGAGCAGTGGATAAGGAAGGGGCCCGGTTTGCTCGATGCCAGTGTTCGGACGGGGTGGGGGAGGGACAGGGTGTGTCAGAGACCCAGAGGTGCCGTGCGGACTTGGGGAGGCCGGGCTTGGCCCTGACGTCATGGACTGAATGTTGACAGTGTCTGGTGGGAGGTGAGAAATCACATCGCCTCTCTGTGTCTTATTTCACGTCCTGCCGTTTCCTGACTCCTCGGTCAGCACCTTAGGGTGGCTGGACGCACGCACAGAAGGCATGCACATGGTTGCACACACAGGCACACACACATGCATGCACGCACGTGCACACACACACGTGTGCACACATTCTCTTCAGCAGGAGGCCCAGCCTCCCCTGGAGGGACCCCCGCTGCTCGGGAAGGTGAGACACCGATGTTGGTCCCGGGAGCAGGAGTGCTGGACACTCGGGAGCCGCAGGGCAGGTCTCCGAGGAGTGGCCTCGCAGACACCAGGTCAAAGCCTCAGCTCTGAGCCCACTCCCGGCCCCACAGGCCTCACCAGGAGCCCTGCCGGAAGTCAGGACGATGCCACGTGGCCCCCTGTGGGGCAGAGGCTCTGCAGCCCCCTGTGGTCTGGTGAGGTCCAGCCGCTGCCCCCGGGGGCCCGCCTCCACCCACACGCCCTTCCCTTGGTGCCGGGCATTGCATGGGGCAGTGCCCATGAGTGCGCCCGCGGCTCCGGGGGCCGAGCACAGAGCTGCCAGAGGCTGGCTCTCCGGGGCCCAGTGGGCACCAGGACGCAGGCGCAGGCTAATCCAGGGTGAGGACCCGTGTCCAGCTTGAGCGGCGACTGGCCCACGGCGTGTATGGACCTGAGGTGTGGCCGTACCTCCTCCTGAACAGAGGCCAGGATTCCCGGGAGCTCCTGAGCCTCCGCTCGCTCATGCCGTCCGTGGCACCCAGTGGGCACAGTGTCTCTGTTGTCCCAGGCCTGCTGCAGGCCCCGGCGGCGCAGCCTCTCACGGGAAGGTCGGGGGAGAGCCTGCTCCCATATGGGCAGGCAGCGTGCCACAGACACCGCTGAGATGCTGCCCGGGCAGACTGGGGGGTCCGCCCCGCTCCTGACCGTTCCCACAGAGCCCTGACTGCCTGGACCGTGGGGACGAGCACGCCGACCACTCAGCTTCCAGGACCAGGTGGAAGCAGAGGCTAGCCTGGGCCCGCTGGCCGGCACGGCCCTGGGGTCCTGGGACCACATCACCGTCCCCCAATCTCCGGAGTTTACAGAGGGGCCGGAAACAGCGCTCGCTCGGCCACGGCGGAGGCGGGCAGTGTGCTCCAGGTGGGCGGTGGGCAGAGGTGGGCAGTGGGCTCCAGGTGGGTGGTGGGCCAAGGCGGGCAGTGTGCGCGCAGTGGGCAGGTGGGCGAGGCAGGCAGCAGTGTGCTCCAGGGTGGGGCCGATGGCGGCAGTGTGCTCCAGGTGGGCGTGGGCAGAGGCAGAGGCGGCAGTGGGCTCCAGGTGGGCGGAGGCGGGCAGTGTGCTCCAGGTGGGCGGTGGTCGAGGCGGTGGCGTGGGCTCCAGGTGGGGGGGGGCCAAGGGCGGGCAGTGTGATCCAGGTGCGGCGGTGGGCCGAGGCAGGGCAGTGTGTCCAGGTGGGCGGTGGGCGAGGCGGGCAGTGTGCTCCAGGTGGGCCGAGGCGGGCAGTGTGCTCCAGGTGGGCGGTGGCAGAGGCGGGCAGTGTGCTCCAGGGGGGTGGGCGAGGCGTGGCCAGTGTGTCCAGGTGGGCGGAGGCGGGCAGTGTGCTCCAGGTGGGCGGTGGGCCGAGGCGGGCAGTGTGCTCCAGGTGGGCGGAGGCGGGCAGTGTGCTGCAGGTGGGCGGTGGGCCGAGGCGGGCAGTGTGCTCCAGGTGGGTCGAGGCGGGCAGTGTGCTCCAGGTGGGCGGTGGGCAGAGGTGGGCAGTGGGCTCCAGGTGGGTGGTGGGCCAAGGCGGGCAGTGTGCTCCAGGTGGGCGGTGGGCCGAGGCAGGCAGTGTGCTCCAGGTGGGCCGAGGCGGGCAGTGTGCTCCAGGTGGGCGGTGGGCGGAGGCGGGCAGTGTGCTCCAGGTGGGCCGAGGCGGGCAGTGTGCTCCAGGTGGGTCGAGGCGGGCAGATGTGCTACAGGGGCGAGGGGGCAGTGTGCTCCAGGTGGGCGGAGGCGGGCAGTGCTGCTCAGGTGGGTCGAGGCGGGCAGTGTGCTCCAGTGGGCGGTGGGCGGAGGCGGGCAGTGTGCTCCAGGTGGGTCGAGGCGGGCAGTGTGCTCCAGGTGGGTCGAGGCGGGCAGTGTGCTGCAGGTGGGTCGAGGCGGGCAGTGTGCTCCAGGTGGGCGGAGGCGGGCAGTGTGCTCCAGGTGGGTCGAGGCGGGCAGTGTGCTCCAGGTGGGCGGAGGTGGGCAGTGTGCTCCAGGTGGGCGGTGGGCAGAGGTGGGCAGTGTGCTCCAGGTGGGCGGTGGGCGGAGGCGGGCAGTGTGCTCCAGGTGGGTCGAGGCGGGCAGTGTGCTCCAGGTGGGCGGTGGGCAGAGGCGGGCAGTGTGCTCCAGGTGGGCGGTGGGCAGAGGTGTCCCCTTGCCCCTCAGCCGTGCTCCCCGGAGGCCGCTGTCCGTGGCCATTTGGATGTCCCCCGACCGTGACCTGCCTGGCGGGGTCTGCAGCGGCTGCAGCCCGGGATGCGGAGGGAAGTCCATTTATTTCCCAACGTCTTCATGTTTCCGAAGACGTGATCCCAGCCTGGCGGGGACTACGCTGGGGCACCAGGGGTCGTGACCCAGAAGGAAATGCTCTGAGACACCCCCACCGGAGGGACCCGCCAGGCGGCCCTGAAATGGAGAATGCCCCCATGTCCGCACCGTTTCCTCTCTTCCACTGAAGTGCATCGTGTCTCAGAGCTGCACACGGAAATACCTTGTCAAAGTTATACGTGTCCATAGCGCGAGGCTAACGGGGACACGGCGCCCCACTTCCCACCCTTGGGTCTTACCTCCTGGGAGCCCCTGTTTCCGGCTCCTCCTGCGTTTGTTTTCTGTATTTGCCTTTAGAGTTTAAAAGGAAATGCTTAGACCCGACACACGCACGCAGACCTTCGCCGTCAGGACTCCCAGGTGCCTGGCTGCTTCGGGGGTTGAAAAGAGGGGCCCTCCTCAGCCCCACCCATGTAGCCGCCAGTCAGTCTTTGTCACCCTGGCTTCCAGGTTCGCTTTCATTATGGACATGGAGAGAAGGTTTTCAGCCAAGCTGGGTGGAGAACTGTGATTTCATTTCCTTCCTTTTTTTTTTTTCCTTTGTTGATTTTAGAGAGAGAGGAAGGAAGAGGGAGAGAGAGATAGAAACATCGATGAGAGAACATCGATTGGCCGCCTCCTGCATGCTCCCCACTGGGGATCGGACCCACAACCTGGGCATGTGTTCTGACCGGGAATCGAACTAGCGACCTCTTGGTGCGTGGATTGATGCTCAACCACTGAGCCACACCAGCCAAGCTCATTTCCTTTCTCTCTCTTTTTTTTTATCTTCACCTGAAGACATTTTTCCATTTTTTTGTTCAGATAGAGTGGGAAGGAGAGAGAGGTAAAGAGAGAGAGAGAGAGAAACACTGACGTGAAAGGGACACATCGAGTGGCTGCCACCCGCACGACCAACCAGGGCCGGGGACAAACTGCAACCGAGGTACATGCCCTTAGCGGAAACCGAACCCGGGTCTCTCTGGACTGCAGGCCGACACTCTCACCGCTGAGCCAAAACGGCCAGGGATCATTTCCTTTCTTGAGACCTTTTGATTTGCCTGCAGTAAAAAATGGCCTTGTTTTCAGGTGCGTCCATTTCTGTGTGGCTGTCACAAATTCATCCTTAAACGATTGTAAGGAGCTAGAACATTGCTCTAAAAAGAGGCCAAACACCTCAGCTTTGTCTTACTTTCATTTGTTTATTTTTCTCTCCTCTCCTCCCCCCACTGTTTTGGTTGCTCACTAGTTGTCTCACTCAGGACACATCTGGGAGTGAAAAGGGTGCTAGTAACATCCTACTGGGCAATAGGCATTAATCAGGACAGTCTCAGACCCAGGACCAAAGTCCACCCCATTAGGCCACTGCCATGGTCGGCGTCTTGGGTCTTACTGTCACCGTTGCTCTGAAAATTCCTCTTGTTTTCTCGAGTTTTGGGTCCCCTGTTTCTTAGATCTCATTTCATCTACTTTGTTTTTTTGTTGTTTCTGCCCTTGATTTCCTGGAGCGTGTCCTCCAGTAGCTTTCTGAGAAAGGGTTTGTGGGAAGTAAAAATTGGAAGTTGTTTGATCTTTGAAGTTGTCTGTATTCTACCAAGACTCTTGACCGTGTTTGTCTGAAAACTAGATTCTAGGCTGGAGACATCCCTTTAGCATTTTTAAACCACGGTTCTGGGGTCCCCTAGCTCCAGTGGCTCTGAGGTCTGACACCCCTTTACCTCTGACCCTTTGTACCCAATCTGCTTTCTTCCCCTGCTGGAAGCTTCAAGTGCGTCTCTTTCCCCCAATACTATGATGATCCGTGTTCCATGTGCTGGTGCGGGGAAATCCTCGTTCCCGGCACGTCCTCAATGTTCTTTCTTCTCCCTTATGGGTCAGCATCTCGACTCCTGGGTCGATGTTCCAACTGGACGCCCATCCCCTTCTCTCAGAGTTCTCGGGAGACCATGGAGCTCATCCACGATGACAATGGTTTAAAACATGTCTTCTTTAGAGCAGACCACGCAGGGGCATTTGGTTTTACGGGGACCCCAAAGGAGGGACACTGGGGAAATCACTGGGCTTTGCTCTCTCGTGTCACTGTGTCACTGCTGATGCCAGCCCTGGGCCACTGGGCCTCCAGCGGCCGTCCATTCTGTTCCCGTTCCCAAGGAGACACCTCAACCACGTGGCCTGGGACCTGGCTCTGGGGCCGAGGGGCCTCATCTGCCCTGGGCATGTCTCAGTCTGGGCTCCCAGGTGGGAAGGTGTGCCCACCCGACGCAGGCAGAGTCGGGCCGATGCTGAGTTCAAATCCTGGGCGAGCCACCTCCTGGTGGCCTCGGTTTCCCCCACGTAGGGCCTTGCTGACCGCGGAGGGCCCTCTCACTCTGCCCGCGGGGTTAGCTGCCCTTTGGGCTGTGCTCACAGCCAGGGGACCCTCCAAACCCAGCAGCCCCTCAATGTAGACGTTTCTCTCACCGAGGGCACATTCCTTCGTCATGACTTCCAGCCCCAAGCTGACCACAAATTCTCGTTGGAGACAAATCTAATATATTTCTCCCCTGTCCCACCAGCACCGGCCCCGGAGCCACCCTGGACACGGGCTGCAAGCCTCCCCTTGTCCTCGGCCGGCTCTCGCCCTGGCAGGGCGCCAGTCTGGAAAGTTCCTCCTGATTTATTGTCTCTGAAACGACCCGCAGATGTGGCCAGTCTGCTGGCTGTTGCCAATTAAAGTGCGGGAGGGCACTGGCCCTCCTGGCTGCCCGGCCCACTCCTGGGCTTGGGACTGGCTGGGCCACGGGCGCGGGTTTAGTCCTGCGAGGACTCCGGGGATGCAGAGCTGAGGGGCTCCTCGGGGGTGCCCCTTGCCGCCAGGGAGCCATGGAATGGGATGGCCCAGTCCCTGCAAGGAAGGCCCCGGGGTCCACGGCCGACGTCCACTGGCAGCCGGGGCTTGCTGGCCTGGACACAGCCTCTGCCGGCCCCGCTCGCCCTGGCGCCGGCCCTCAGGGCACCCACGGTGGGAACCACGGCCTTCGGCGACAGAAAACGCAGTCAACAGGGTGTGTGTGTGTGTGTCTGTGCGTGGGGGGGCATCTGCACACGGTGACGGTGAAGTCATGGCTGTCGCCCGGCTTGTGGCGATGGCGCCGCCGCACGGTGCCCTGTGCCCAGCTGGGCCCAGGCCACCGTCACAGACGCCCCCGGGCCCCACACACCGATCCTGCAACCTTACTTCCGAACATGAAAGTGGCCCGTTGAAGAAACAAGTGTTTGTGTTTAAACAAGTGTGTGACTTTCACGTTGATAACCCTGCCTGTTAGGGAACCCGCGTTCTGTCAGGCCGTGTCCCCTCTGGCGGACGGTCAGCCTCCGGAGCAGGACCCCCGAACCCCGCCAGGCTGGTTCATTCTGCCCCCCTCCCAGCTTCAGGGCCGAGGGCGGCCCCCCTCCCCGGGCACCGGGGTCCATGGCCGGGGCCCTGTGCAGGGATTTGTTTGGGTCCTTCTCTCTGTCACTGACACCACAGTGTGGGGGTGTCCACTCACGGCCAGGAGAAGGGGCACCCTGCCTTTGTCCCTCTGGGGAGCCCCTCAGGGTGACTCGTCCTCCATCGGCCCCTGGAGGAGAGTGGACCCCAGGCTGCTGGCCACTCCCCAGCGCCTCTCCCAGACGGGATGGCAGCACCGGGGACCAGGTCGGCCAGAGGACCCGGACTGCGGACGCCCCGACGGCCGAGGGTGGGAAGGCAGGGGCTTCACGGGCTAGACGCGGAGCTGAGCGCGGCCCGGTCTCCGGAACAGGGCGGCAAACTCAACCGATGTATTGGATTATTTATTTATGTATTTGTTTAATCCTCCCTCAAGGATATTTTCCCATTGATTTTTTTTTTTTTTAATCCTCACCCGAGGACATTTTTTTCCATTTTTTGTTCAGATAGAGTGGGAGGGAGGGAGGGAGAGAGAGAGAGAGAAACATCGATGTGAAAAGGACACATCGAGTGGCTGCCACCCGCATGACCAACCAGGGCTGGGGACAAACTGCAACCGAGGTATGTGTCCTTAGCGGGAACCAAACTCGGGTCTCTCTGGACTGCAGGCTGACACTCTAACTGCTGAGCCAAACTGGCCAGGGCTCCATTGATTTTTTAGATAGAGTGGAAGGGAGGGAGGGAGAGAGAGAGAGAGAGAGAGAGAGAAATGTTGAAGTGAGAGAGACACATCGACTAGTTGTCTCTTGCAAGACCCCAACAGGGGCCGGGATCAAACCCGCGACCCAGGTACATGCCCTTGACTGGGACTCAAGCTACGACCCTTTGGTCTGCGGGCCGACGCTCTGACCACTGAGCCTGGCCAGGGCCAAACTCAACCGGTTTAAAGATGACCTTCTACAAAAGAGCGTGTGCGTGTGAGTGTTGGCGTGTGAGGGTGCCTGAGAATGTGCCGTGTACATGCGTGGAGTCCGTGCGTGTAAGCAGGCATGCACACGTGTGTGTGCGCACGTCATTGTCGAGGTGTGCCCTCCAGCGTCCATGTGCGTGGGTACGCGTGTGTGGCGCATCCGTGTGCGGGTTGTACTTGGCCTGCCCGGAAGACCCTCCCGGCACAAAGGAAGGCAGGCGGCCATGGTCAGGGCTGGCCTGGGGGGTTGCCCACCACCCGCCGGTAGGAAGTGACGCGCCCACACAGCTCATGGGGGGTCTGCCCCAGCTCCAGGACCCCGATTGGCACTGGGTGTGGACGGGGCACAAGGCCTGCTGGAAACCTTCCTTCATCTCAGACGTGTGCGCCCGTCTCCCAAGGGCAGGTGCCCCCCCATCGAGCCAGGTACCAGCCGCACCTCCCCGGAGGGGAAGCTGCATTCACGGGCCGGCCAGGCGAGACTTTAGTCTCTGCCCCTCGCAGACCGCCTGCTGGCACGCCTCCAGTGCCACCTGCACCCCTGGGCAGGAGCCTCTGGACCTCAGCCCCTGCGGGCACGTCCCGCCAGGCCCTCATGGAGGTGGCTCTGCGGGGCCAGAAGCAGGCAGAGGGCTCAGGGACAGGAGTCAGGAGTGTGGCCGGAGCCCCCGGCCCCTGGAGAGAGCCCTGCTGTGAACCAGGGCCGGCGGCCGCTCCCTGGAGGGTGGTGGCTGATGGGCAGGGGTCACGCCCCGTGACACTTCCCTGAGTTGCCGGACGGTGTTGTCTGCGAGCACAGAGCAGTCCATCTGGCCGTGTTGTTAGACGTTTTGTAAAAACTGGATTCATTAAAAATTCATCTACACGTAGAAGCCAAAAGGCCCCAAACAACCAAAATGGTATAAAATTAAACGAGAAAACCATGAGCGGGGCCCAGAGCAGCCTCGATGGGCTGGCAGAGACCGGCTGGCCGGGCGGAGTCGGAACTCGTCCCAGGCGGGACTCGGGCCCAGCGTGCGCACCACAGGCCCGCGAGCCTGGACCCACCTGCCGGGGAGGGTCCCACTGCCCCGGGCACCAAGCACGACCTGCGGCGTCCTCCCCCCGTGACAGGAAGAGATTCACTGGACCTGGGAACCCACCAGCTCCCAGCGGGGATGCGGCCTCGGGACACCTCTGTCCCCCTCAGGCCCCCTCACCTTTGGGGATAAAGCGAGTAGCACTGGCCAGGACAGCTGCTGGAAGTGTCTTTACCTGAACCCCCAAACCAGCCAGCGAGGAGGGGCCCCAGGCTCGGCCACCCCCGGCCGGGCTCCGGTGGGCTCGGGTCACCGCCCCCGGGTCTGAACCGCGCGGGGGGCGGAGGCGCGGCCGGCCAGCCACAGCTTCTGTTTCTGATGGAACCCGGCACCGCGATTTAATGGATTAGTTAAAATGATGTGAAAAAATGGATCTCTGATTTACGACCTGCAATTTTTTGCTGACTGCGGCGTGTTTGCTGCGGGCCGGGCTCCGGCACAGAAAGCCTTTGTTGTCCCCCGTGCTACCCTCGGGGTTCATCCGCGGACCCCGCGCCCGAGGCCCCAGCAGACCTTTCAAACAGGAAGTTTAATTTTATAGAATTAAAAAAGAGAAAACGGCACTTAATTATCTGGCTGTGAAACAACCCTGCCCTTTCTTAATTTTAGTAGCTAATAAAAGGCCGCTCCTGGGGTTAACTACTTCTGGTCCAAGCGCCGTACAATTTCGGCTGTTTGGATAGAACATTTTATGATCTGTTATATATTGCACTATGGTTTTTAAGCTCTGCTATGACATATTTCTCTCAAGATTTATTAGGAATTTTTATTTAAAACAATATATTAAATGGGGGAGAAAGAGTAATCTCAGGTAAAATTCAAATATTAGCAAAACATAACATGGACCAAAACCTCGTTTATTTGAAGTTGTCCCCTTCCGCCCCTCCCCGTCCCCGCCCCCACCCCCGCTAATAAAAGGGCTGGGGAACAAGCCCACAGCTGCACCGTTAATTCAACATGGCTCCCAGCCTGACTCCAATCAGGGATCAATTTCAAGGCCAGTTGGTGTTTAAGTGACTTTATGGACACAGAAAAATGAACTGTGCCAGGCCAGATCCCAGGCCTTCTCCGGGTCTCTACCAGACCCTGAGGGGGACCCGGCAGGTCCTCGCTGCGGTGCCCCGAGGCCCTCAGCCACGTGGGGACCACCGCCTGCCCCGAGGGGTCCTCAGCGGAGTCCCATAGGGCGGGCGTCACCGTGTCCTCCTCGTCTCCTGCGGAGACCGTACTGTGTGCTAGCTCGAGACGAGCTGGGTGAGACTCAACCGTGGAGGCGGACAGAGGGACAGGGCCGTGCCCGGATGCCCGGGGGGAGCGCGGCGAGCCCCCCGACATGCTCCGCGGCCCCATCAGAAAGCACTAACTGAGCGCAAACTCAAAGACAACACGTAACAATTTCATGTCAGCGTGAGAGGTGAGCACAGAGCCCCGAGCATGGTCCTTCTGAGCCGGGTCCCTCCTGTCTGCAGAGCTGCCTGCCCTGCGCAGGGCCTGTTGTGTTTGGGAGGGGACCGCGGGAGGCCGAGGGCAGAGCCCGGGCCGTGTGGGGCCCTCCTGGGGAGCCCGCAGCCCTCGGAGGGCGGGGCTGTCTCAGTTGCCCCGGCAGCCCAGGCCCAGGTGGGGACACCAGAGCCCCCGCCCGTGGCCTCTGCTGCCCCAGCCGCCGCCCCTCAGCACCAGTACACGCTGTGTGGAGGGCTGGCCCGGAAACGGAGGGACCCGCTCCCAACCTTGTGGGCTGGACCAGAAATAACATCTACAGCTTGTGGTTACGTGTGACAGGTCCCAGGGCAGAGAGAAAAGGGCCCGCTGGGCCCTGGACCTGGCGCTGGACACCGCTGATGAACCGGCATTTCTGTGAGACCCCAAGGGTCAGCCCCGCTGGACACATCCAAACGTGAAGAGCTGGACGGGCCCGAGGCAGGTGTCCGCGGGGCCACGAGGGGGCGCACCACGAATTAGGGTGGGGGCCAGGAGGAGCTGGGTTGGCTCTGTCTTTGGGATCCTGGGCCCAGCTCCCTTCAGGGGCAGCCGGTGTCCCAGGTGGCGGGGGGCCTGGTCCCAGCCAGGTTCTTCGTGGCACAGGTGTGCTTGTCTGCTGGCTCTCCACGGTCACTGGCGCTGGGTTGGGCACGGGGCGCTGCCCCCCTCCCCCGAGGGCCAGCAACGAGAAAGGAAACCGTCATCATCGAGTCCGACGACTGCCCGGTGCAAGGCCCCGTCCAGCTGCCTGCCGGCCAGTTCTCCGCGCGGAATCAGCCCCTCTGTGGCGTTCAGCAGTTCGAGCAGATAGCAGTCTTCTGAGCGGAAGGGCCCTCGCTTCTCTCCGCGAAGTTTTATGGGGCTCTCACCAGGCCTGCTCAGGGTCACCCCGAACAGCAGCTGAGTGCCGCACACTCAATAAACAGCCAGGGCCGGCGTGCGGCGGGAGCGACCTCGGCTGGGGAGCCGGCGGGCTGGGGGGCTGGGCTGGCTCCACTGGGCTGCTGGGTGGGGGGCCACTCCAGGAGCTCTGTCCACGCCAGGCTGGCTTCCGGGGTCATCGTGTCACCGTCTGCCTGGTCAGCCAGGAGTGCTGGGAGCCCAGAGGACAGAGGGACGCCCCAATTCCACACCCCTGCCAGGCACCCCCAGCCAGGGACCCCACTGCCTGCAAGCCCACAGCCCCTGCACCCCTGCACCCAGGCCCTGCTCAGGGAGGGAGTCTGGGGGTGACAGAGAGGGCATTGTCCCCCAGTTCCGAAGGCACAGGCAGGGAGTGGGCTGGGCTTCTGTCCAGCGGTGAACAGGGTCCCCCGAAATTCATGTCCACTCAGACCGTCAGAATGTGACTCACTCTGTTTGGACATCAGGTCTTGGCAGATGTGATTAATTAAGATGAGGTCCTGTTGGACCAGGGAGGTCCCTGACCGCTGAGCCATGTCCTTGTAGGGAGAGGAGGGGACACAGACACAGGGTAGGAAGGGTAAGGGTGAAAGAGGCGGGGGGGGGGGGTGATGTGACTCTAGACAAGCCAAGAAGCCGCCCGAAGTCAGGGAGACAGGAAGGACCGGCCCCCAGCGCCCGGGGAGGGACGCAGCACCCTCCCCCCACCTGGGTGAGGGGCTTCCGGCCTGAGAGAATACGTTTCTGCTGTGAGCTGGTGGCCTGTCCTCTCTCACATGACCTCGTGACTTCTGAAATTGACCAGCTTATACCTGTTTTATTGCAAAAGAGGGCGGGGGTCCCCTGGACCGTCCAGTGGGATCGTTAGGTCTGCCCTGTGACGCACTCATGCCCTGGCCCTTGCCCCCCCCGCCCTCTGGCCCTGCTCAGATCACAGTCCCATCGCTGTGTCCTCCCAGGCCGCCACCCCCAGGCCGTGGGGAACGCTCGGCTGACTCCCACTTGAGGGGGCTTCATGCAGAACCCCGAGCGCCGTGCAGACCCAGGAAGACCTGGCTGTCGTTTGTAAAGAGGAGGCAGCGAGGAGAGAGCGGAGCTGTCCCCTCGGCCCCATTCCCTGTGTGGCAGCCTCTCTTCTCCCCCTGGGTGCTGAGGGCGCCATGTGGTTGCGCCCTGTAATCCACGGGGCCTCGGGGTTTGGAGACGGGAGGGTGGGGGTTCATCTGAGCTGGGCTGCTTGGCCAGTGAGGGTGTGGGCTTGTCCTGGGGAATAAATAGATGGGGTGTGTGTGTGGGGGGCAGCATTGAGGGCCTGGGGGGACATCTGCAAGGTTGGGGAGAGAGGGGAGGGGGAAGCAGTTGGTGACAGGGGGTGAGGGCTCTCTCTGGGTTCCCCGCTTCCTGCTGAGCTCACAGCACCCAGCCTGCCAGGGTGCCCCCCACCCGAGGCAGCTTTGGCCATCGGGACCACGGAGGGCTCCCGGTGAGAGAGGGCCCTGGCCTGTTACCTCCTGATTGAGGGCGTGCGCACCCTCGCCCTGGGGGACGCCTCACGCTCAGTAAACGCTTTGCTTCGTGCGGGTGACGACGAGTTGGGCTCCCGTCCCTGGCACCGTCCCCCATCCTCACTTGGAGCTGAGTGGAGCCTTCCCGGGTCTATTTTGGGTAACCTCCGTGCTGAAACATACTTGTGGAATGATACAAGCCGGCAGTGATGGGTGTGAGGCCGTCTTCAAAGGCGACTCGGGATGGAAACTGGATCCGCGCGCTGGACAGGCGGCGAAGGAGCGGGCTGGTGCCATCACAGGCCCTTAGCCGCGCGGGAGGAAGATCGATCCCAACAACCGCGCAGCTGGAATCGGGCGCGCGGACCGGGCCCAGAAGTGTCGCCGGGGATTAGACTTGCGGAGATCGCGGGCAGGGCCGCTGTGGAAAACGTGTGCTTGGCTGGCTGCCCCTTGCTTCTCACCCCGCGTGCTGCCCACCTCTGCCAGGGTCAGTCCCGGTGCGGGAGGGGGCGCTGGATGGGAGCGGGGCCTTCGCAGACGGGGGCTCGGAGACGCAGGGAGTGAGGGTCTGAGTGGGGGCTGCAGGCAGCGACCGGGGAAGAGCTCCTGGCCCCCTCACAGCTCCCAGGACCCCCCACCCCCCACCCCTCCCAAGCATCCACCGCGGGGTCCACGGTCAAGAATGTCAGAAGTAGCTGAGGAGTGGGGGCGAGTCGCGGGTGAGATGGCAGCCGTGTCAGACCCCATATGGAGCTCATTACTGGCCCCGGAGAAGCTTGTTTGGGGCTCGAGTGTCCAAGGTGACAGCCTGTGCCGCCGCGGGTGTGGGGGACGGTGTGGGGGAGGGTGCTGCAGGAAATGGCAGGGCTGCTCCCCAGCCCCAACAAAGCCTGGGCAGGGAGCCTGGCTCCGTGAGTGGGGTTTCCATTCTGGGCTCCCAGCTACAAGGCCGGCCCATGAAGCTGGGGTGACGTGAGCAGAGAGGAAGGAGAGGGGTTCAAACACGGGGGGCACGGAGGTGGGAGATGGCCTGTCCAAGTGCACAGGCACCCACGGCCTCCCTTCCTCTCCGGGCCCCTCTCCCTCGGCTCCCCTTTCCCTGCCCATCCGCTCCCCACTCTGTGCTTCTCCGCCTCCCCGACCTCCCCCACCGCCTGGCCCTTGGCTCGGCCTCTGCCCGTTTCCTCCCTCTTCTCCCCTCTCCTCTCTCTCACTCCTCCTGCCCTCACCTCTCTCTCCCCTCGGCCGCAGGGCTCAGGGGCTGGGGCCGCGAGCAGGTGGCCCCAGTCAGCCAGCTGTGCAGCAGCTGTGGCAGGCCCGGGGGCCGGAGGACATGAGCTGCCGAGGGACAGACGGGAGGGCTTATTCTGTGTGCTAGCCCTGGCCATGGGAACCCTCGCACCAAACTCACGGCTGAATTCCACCCTGCTTTGGTCCCCGGGCCACCCCTACCCTTCCGTGGGTGCTCAGGATGGATGCCTGGACCCAGCGGGAGGGCCTCTGTGGCCCCAGGCAACGTCCTGAGGCTCGTGGCTTCCTGCTTGGGTCTGAGAAAGTGAACTGTGAGCAAAGGGAGAGGCTTCTGTGCAGAGAAAGGGCAGGTGGGCAGTTCACACAGACCCTCCCACTGGACGCAAACAAACCATTTGAATCGGAGTCAAGAAGGCCACGAAGAACTGGAGGAACACGACGCGGAAGAGGGTCGAGGGGCACTTAGCATTCGGGGCTGTTTCCTGTCTAGGGACGGCTTCTGGAAGAAGTGGCCGGGGGAATGGGAACCCTTACCTCATCTCAGTGCCACAAATGGGATGAAGGCAATCCTGGATTACTAAGTCTCCTCTGCTCAGAGAGACCTACACCCTCTCCGGAGGAAGAGAACGTAATTTTAAGCCTCAGATTGTTTTTAGATATTTTCAAAAAAATGTATAATTTCTGTCAAAAAAACCCAAAACAACCAGGTATACAAGAGATAAGAAAATATAAATAAAAACCAGGGAAACAATAGGATAAAGAAACAGACCCTCAGGAGCTCCAACTATTGGAATTATCAGGCACAGACATAAAAATATCTACCTCTACGAGGTAAGATGAATGAGTTCGAATTTTGTCAGATAAATGAGTTCGAGTTTTTCAGAACACTGGAAACTACAACAAGCAACCAAATGAAAAAAATCACGAACCGAAAAACACAATAGTAAATATTACAAACTCAGTGGATATATTGGACAAGAAATTAGACATGGGTGGAGAGATAATTAGATAACTGGGAGATTGATAAGGAGGAAAAAATCCAGATGCAACACAGAGAAAGAAAACTATGAAATCTGTCGATGAGAATTTAAGAGTCGTAAGAGATAACGTGAACAAGTAAAAGTACGCAGTAACATGACACTTTGATAAATCAAGGGTGAATGCTGTAGTCTTTAGAGTAACCACTCAGTGAATATATACACAGGATAATGGGGTGAATAATAAAAAAGTTGACTCCATCTGAAGAAGCAAGGAAGGAGTAAAGCACCACAGACAACCCAGGCCACATACAAAGTCAATGGAAAGGCATATATAAGCCCAAAAATATCATTAATTCTATTAAAGACAAAGAGATTCAATGTTCTCATAAAAGGCAAAGGTTGTCGCCCTGGCTGGTTTGGCTCAGCGGTTAGAGCGTTGGCCTGCGGTCCAGAGAGACCTGGGTTCAGTTCCCACTAAGGGCACGTACTTTGGTTGCAGTTTGTCCCCGGCCCTGGATGGGTCGTGTGGGTGGCAGCCACTCGATGTGTCCCTTTCACGTCGATGTTTCCCCCCCACACACACACTCTATTTGAACACTAGATGAAAAAAGGTCCTCGGGTGAGGATTAAAAAAAAAAAAAAGACAAAGGTTGTCATGCTCAAAAAAACCCCAAATCCAAATTTTGATGATAAAATCTACACAAGTCAAATCCAAGTATAGATTTGCCAGGAATCGAACCAGCAACTGCATGAATTTTTAAGATAAATGCTATAATTTAAGTATGATGATAAAGGCAGGTTGGAATAAAAAGCTGAAAAAGATCTGTGAAAGATTGCCCTTGGACAGATCACTAATACATTTACAAACCTGCCATTCCACACACACACACACCACACACACACACACACACACACACACACCCCACCCCACCCCCACACACACAGTATCACTGAAAAACTGGAGTGGCTACACTGAGACAAGACAGAGTAAATTTCCAGGTGAGAAGCATCACCAGAGAGACAGATGGACATTTACATGAGCAGAATGTTCAATTCACTGTGAAGATTCGTGGATTCTATGAAATAAATAAAGCAAGAATTAAGAGAATTAAGAAAAGAAATGGACAGATCCACAAATAGAGGGGAAGCTTTTGGTACAATTCTCTCAGGAACTGACAAAAAAGCAAACATACTATCATGAAGGCTATGGAAGATTTAAACAACATGATTAGCAACTGAACCTAATGGATATAAATAAATAATGCATCCCAAAGGGCACACAGATGTAGCACACATGAAGCATTTAAAAATCAAGTTCATGCAGGGCCATAAATCAGGTTCTAAAGAATCTTAGAGGATTGAGCCTGGCCAATGTGGCTCAGTGGTTGAGTGTCAACCCATGTACCAAGAGGTCGCCGGTTCGATTCCTGGTCAGGGCACGTGCCCAGGTTGTGGGCCTGATCCCCAGTGTGGGGCATGCAGGAGGCGGCCAATCGATGTTCTCTCTCATCGATGTTTCTGTCTGTCTCTCCCTCTCCCTTCCTCTCTCTAAAATGAATAAAGAAAAAATAAAATAAAATAAAAATCGCAGAGAATTGAAATCATGTAGAACTAAATTAGAAAAAAAACCAACACATAACATCAAGAAAAATATTACAAGTTTTGGAATTAAGAAGGACATTTTAAAATAACATATAAGTCAAAGAAAAGAATCACTTTGGAAATAAAAATATTTTAACTTTAATGACAACAAAAATACATTACAACTGAGTGAGCGTTATAAAAGTCAAGTCTTCTTGCAAGGTAAATTTATAGTGTTGAATGCATTAAAAAAGAAAATAAAAATTGAAAATTCAACAAGTAATTAAAAAAACTGTAAATAAATTAAAAAGAAAATAATAAAGAGAAAAGAAGATATTGATGAAAATGAAAACAAAAGTAAACAAATGAAGCCCAAAGTTGATTCTTCACAAGATTAAAAATGAATAAATGAGAGAGAAAGAAAACACAAGTGCAAATAGTCAATAATAAAAAGAAATGAGGGAAAAATTACTATAGATTCTGAAGGCATTACAAATGTGTTTTATGCTAATAAACTAGAAAACGTGAATGAAAACATTTCTTGAAAAATAAAAGTTAAACCATCACAAGAAGAAACTGAAAACTCTACACAATTCTAAAACTGTTAAAGACATTTGTTCTAGAATTAAAATCCTGCCCATAAAAACAATTCTAGGTCGACATTAACTTTATTCATTTCTATCAACATTTAAGAAATAGGCTAAGCCCTGGCCAGTTTGGCTTCGTGGTTAGAACTTTGGCCTGTGGACCAAAGAGTCACGGGTTATATTCTGGGCAAGGGTATGTTCCTCTGTTACAGTGTATCCCCGGCCCTGGTTGTTCATGTGGGAGGCAGCCAGTCGATGTGTCTCTCTCACATCCATGTTTCTCTCTCTCTCTCTCTCTCTCTCTCTCTCTCTCTCTCTCTCTCTCCTCACACTCTATCTGAAGATAAATGGGAAAATATCCTGGGGTGAAGCTTTACAGAAAATACAAATGAGTGTATAGATTTATTATTAAAATTAATAAGTGAGTTTAGCCAATGTTTCTATATATTAACAATGAACAGAAAAGAAATATTTAAAGTTACCACATATAATAGTATCAGAAATATTAAATGCCAAGTAATAAATCCAGTGAGAGGTGTAAACCTCATCACAGAAAACTATAAGCCTTCAGAAGATTAAAAAAAAAAAAAAAACATAAATAAACGAGGAGGTATACCATATTCATAGATTGGAAAACCCAGTGAGGTTAAGATGTTCACTTCCATAGATTGATCTACAGATTTAACCAACCCTAATCAAAATCCCATCTATTTTCCTGTGACAACTTAGAGACTATATTTAACTTGACATTAAAAAAGAAAAATCAATGCATTTGGACGAGCCCGTCACTCTTGAAGAACAAAGAGCAGACCTTGCTCCAGATCGGTGAGTCTTAGGGAGCTGCAGGGATAAAGACAGTGTGCTCTCAGTGCAAGGACGGACAGACAGACGAAGGTTGGAGAATACACACAGGGTGCCCACCTGTGGACATCTGGTATGTGGCACAGTCCCAGAACCCTCGGCCCTGGTGGAGAGCTCCTGATGGGCAGCGAAGGGGAAGACGCGTTTGACCCAGCGATGCTACGTCAAGCTGACCCCTGAGGACCGCCCAAGTGTACAGGTTAAGACGTCAAGGAACATGATTAAATGTTAAAACCACACTGTCAAGTAGGGACAAGCCTTGACCAAGCCTTAGGGGAGCACGTCTGATTCTCCGAGGCTAGCGCATGTGGCATGACCGCGCGGGGGAGCTCCCGCGGCCCCCTGCTGCCCGGGTCCTGGTCATCGTGCGTGTGCGCACGCAGGTGGACATGGAGCAGGGTGACATCACGACAGTCGTGGGCTGAACCCTGCCCCCGCCCTGCACGCCTTGGGAAAAGTCTGCATTTCTACCCGGACGGGTAGGGCCGCGGGAACGGTGGTCGCCTCCTGCAACTTCTGCAAGTGACAAGGTTCGTGGCCACGGGTTGCGCAGCTGGGCCCTCTCGGGGGTGCCCTTGCAGGAGGTCCCTGCACCAAGAGGACAGGCGCTCTGCAGTGGACACGGGGAGCCCCCTCCACGGGACCCGCAGCACACGGCCCATCCTGTGGCCTCCTCTCCCCAGGGAGGCACCTGCTGGGCGTGTGGCTTCCCAGCCCATCTCCTGGGTCACACCAGGCAACGGTCACACTTTTCTTACACTGGCCAGAAAGATGACAGATGGCAGTGGCTGGGTGGTCTGTAGACAGGGTGGACCTGTAATCCTTGGGGATCCCCCAACTCCATTTTGGGGGACAGACTCCCCTCTTCATCAAGTCCCCTATGGGCTGAACTGTGTCCTTCCAGTGAAATATGTTGAGGTTCCGACTCCCACGACCTCAGACTGGGATTTATGTGGAAATGGGACCTTGGCAGAGGTGATTAAGATAAAATGAGGTCACCAGGGTGGCCCCGATCCTATGTGCCTGGTGTCCTTCTGAGCAGAGGAGATCGGGACACAGACACACAGAGGGATGACCACGCAAGGACACAGGGAGAAGACAGTGTCTACACGCCAAGGAGAGAGGCCTTAGGAGGGACCCACCTGCCCACAGCTGGACCTCGACCTCCAGCCTCAAGGACGGGGAGGAATGAATGTCTTCTGTTGCAGCCGCCTGCTCGGGGTGCTTCCCTAGGCTGGGGCCAGACGATGGGAAGGCGCCCTGAGGTCGGAGCCTGTCCTTGTTCACCCCTTCCTCCAACTCAGCTCCTGGGAGGGCGCCCGGGAGACACGGGGACAAAACTGTCCTGTAACTGGGACAACAGACGTCTGGGTGGCACGCTCTCAGCAAACAAATATTTACTCACCTTCCTGAAGGTGAGAAGGGTCACAGGGCCCCAGCCTCGCAGGGACCAAAGGCGATTACCGGAATTACTCGTCACTTAGAGACGCTAATGAGAGCGTACGTGATAGTTTGGATAGCTGCTCAGCAAACACCCTCCTCTTCAGGGCCGGGTGGGGCGGCTCCCCGCTGTGCACTCCGGTCTGGGCCCTGCGACTTCTCTGGATGTGGGTGACCTGACGTGAGCAGAGGCCTCAGGGGCTGGGCACGCGCCCTGACAGTACTGTGTCCTGGAGCGGGAGCATGCTATCTGCTGCTTATTTCTGTGACCTGGGCTCGAGGGTCTAAACCCCTCCTTCTCACCCACCGTGGTCCTTCCTCCCCTGTGTCCTCCATCACTCACTCGTTTCCTGAACATATTCCATGTGCGCTGTCCTGTGCTGGACCTGAAGAGGCAACACAGTGGGGCCGTTGTCACTCACCCACCCACCCACTCATCTACCCATCTGCCCACCCATAATCCACTCATCCCTCCATCCAACATGTTCATCTATAGAATCACCTATCCATCCATCCACCATCTATCCATTCATCTACCCATCCCTCCATCCAACATATCTATAGATCCATCCATCCATCCATCCGTCTGTCTGCCTGTCTGTCCATCCATCCATTGTCCAACCATCATCCATCCATCCATTCGTCCGTCTGCCTGTTTGTCCATCCATCCATTGTCCAACCATCATCCATCCATCCATCCATCTGTCTGCCTGTTTGTCCATCCATCCATTGTCCAACCATCATCCATCCATCCATCCGTCTGTCTGCCTGTCTGTCCATCCATCCATCGTCCAACCATCATCCATCCATCCATTTGTCTGTCTGCCTGTCTGTCCATCCATCCATCCATCCATCCATTTGTCTGTCTGCCTGTTTGTCCATCCATCCATTGTCCAACCATCATCCATCCATCCATCCGTCTGTCTGCCTGTCTGTCCATCCATCCATCGTCCAACCATCATCCATCCATCCATTTGTCTGTCTGCCTGTCCATCCATCCATCCATCCATCCATCCTTCCATACATTCATTCAATGGCTATTTCCCAAGTGGTCATTGACCAAGCACCGTGTTGGCTCAACAATATGGTGTTGAACACACAGATAAGTCTGTGCCTTCATGGAGCTCATGTTCTGCAGGACGGAACAGCCTGATCCATGGCTACAAGTTATCACACAGAAACAGAGAAAATGAGCAGGAGGACACAGTGGGGGAGGCCTTGCTGAGGAGGGCAGAGGAGGTAAAAAGGCACTTGAAGGATGAAGGGTCCGAGGCTGCACTGTGCTGCCCCTGGGGGCTAGGGGAGGACGAAAGGGAGTGGGGGGCCCCAGAGAAACCTGTAGCCTGGACAAATTGCTGCAGGGCTTCTGTTCAGGTCCCCAAAGCAGGACAGAATTAGCCCTTCTGGAGAGGAAGACGGGGGAGCTGTTCCCCAGGGAGACTCTGCTGACCCCTTGTGCTGGGTTGAACAGTGTCCTCCCCACATTTGTGTCCATGGAAACTGTGAGTGTGCCCTCATTTGGAAATGGGGTCTCTGCAGATATGATCAGGTTAAGATGGGGTCACACTGGAGTAGGGTGGGCCGTAGAAGGCCAGGGAGGTTCAGACGCACGGGAGAGACACACAGCAGACAGTCATGTGGAGACAGCGGCATCTTCCCACGAGCCGTTGGAGGCACCGCCCCACTGACACCTTGATTTTGGACTCCTGGCCTCTGGACTGGGGGAGAATCAGTTTCCAGCTACATCTCAATGGAGGGGGAACAGCAGCTGGCCTGGTGCACATAGTAGGTGCTTTATAATTCACACCTGGTCACCTCAGTGCTGTAAAGCTGTCTAGACTCACCTTCCAGCTTTCTGGTCCTGCGGGGCCAGGCCAGCAGGTGGGCGGGGAGGCATCTCCCTCAGCGTCAGCGAGGACAAACCCCTGACAAGAACACTCACCCACGCAGGAGCTGAGACCCCGGGGAGTCTGGCTTCCAATCCAGGGACATGATCTGTGAGAGGTTTGCAGACCCAAGAGGTGGCCGGAAGCAGGCCGTAGACATGATAGTGACCAGATTCGTACAAGAGGCTGCGTGTGAGGGTTTGGGCACCGCAGGGTCACCTGTCCCAGCCTGGGGGCAGGGAGGGGCTGCGCTCACACCCTCAGCGTCCTGGCCCCACCCCAGGCCCCTCTGCCTGGTCCGAGTGTGGTGAAGGGCTGAGCGGATGGGTGGACACCAGTCAGGTCCTTGTCACGGAGCCCTCCTGTCTACCACCAGCAGGCATGGCTCCAGGAAGACACCTGGTGTTATGGGCCCGTCTCTCCTGCCCAGTGAACTATGAACCCCCGGCAGGTGGGGAGCCAAGGTGACAGGGCGGGGAGAACCTGGCATTGGGCACAGAGAAGTCCCCTCCTCACGGGCAGTCAGGGAAGCCTGGAGTTGGGGGGAAGCCATGGCCGCATCTCCAGGGAGCGGTGGGGTCACCGCTGGGCTGTTCTCGCCAGGCCTTCGGGCAAGGAATGTCCGGGTGGAGCCAGCCCCCCCGCCCAGGCTGTGTGCAGACACAGGGCCAGGGGGGGTCACAGGGCACCTGCTGCGGGTCACCCAGGTGAGTGGTTGTGCCGTCGAGACGGTGGAGCACACCGGGCCCCAGCGTCTCGCTGCGTGGGGTGACGGTCTCCGGGTTCGAAGCTTGGCATCTTTGGGGGGTTTCCTCCTCCTTCCCCCAGCCGGAACTGAGCCCAGCTCCCAACTGCACTGAACACAAGAACGAGGACAGCCTTCAGGACCCCCGGAGGGTCCAGGTGGCCGTCTGACTTAGACCAAGGTTCAGACGATAGTGGGGGCGTCTGGCCTGGCTGTGCAAACGGAATTTGCCCCCAGACCTGACAGGTTCCCGGACAGAAATGGGGTGACGTTGGTGGAATGGACCCTCTCCCAGAGCCGGGAGTTGGCTGGCTCGCAGGGCCTGGCTGGGTCCCGTTACCCAGAGACACCCCAAGTGTTCGTTGCTGCTGTTTCGAGGGCTACACGCTCGCCCCCTTTGCAGAAGTGCTTCAGGATTTCATCGGCACGACGCCGGATAATGCCAAGCGGACACCGGCTCGGATGCCGCCCTCGGTCCTAGCTGCCCGGTGACAGTTTCAATTTGGGAAGGAGGACTTTTTCCTTCTTCTCGCGAGTCCGTTTCCCCGAGCGCGGAGAGACGGCCCGGCGGCTCTTATCTCGAACCCCATGTACTTAACGCTTATTAAAATCAATAGCGTCCATTAGCCGGCCACGTTTCCATTTTTAATCATCTATTGATGTACGGCCTGTGCTTTTATAGAACTAAACAAATTTCCGCTCCGCGCCCCTTGCAGCCCGGGGCCGGCGGGCGCGGCGGGCGTGTGTATTTACTGCCTGTTTCCTGGCCGAGGACAAGCTCGTCCGCGGCCTCCGTGGCTTTCACCCGGGACCGCGGCCGCTTCCTGGTTCCCAGACACAGCGTGTGTGTTTCAGGAGCGACATGAATGCGAGGCTTTGTGGGGGCTCGCTGCCCTGCCCGGCCCGATCGGCAGGCGTTATGATTTACTGACCCTTCCTTTGTTTCTGGGGTGCGGAACTGCTCACAGCTGGGGCTGTGTCCGCCCGAGTCCGGTCCCGAGGGCATGCGTTGGGGTAAGCAAGGAAGACCGGGCAGCCTCAGGGAAGGTTTGCATGAGGGGGATCCTTCCAGAATGGGGGGCCGGTGTGCCCCTCGGTTCTGCACATCCCTGTACCCGGAGGCGTCAGGGACCGAAGGGAGGTGGCTTCCGGCTCCTGTGTGCTCACCTGCCCATCGCACACCCGCCTGGCCGGGTCCGGCCGCACCCCTGAGTTCTTTGAGATTCTTTAGAGCCTGCTGCCTACAAACGGCAGAACCGCACTGCGTTGGGTACCGGGGAGCGGAGACCAGGGAACCCACTCCTGGGCCTCGCTGTCATGGGGTAGACGGGGCCCGAGGAGGCCGGAGAATGGAATCGGGGCTGGCGGCCACTTGGGAGCCTGGCCACGCAGAGGGGTCTCTGAACCTGAGGGGCTGCTGCCATCGGGGCTATGGTGGCCAGTCTGGACGGCTGACCGCCTTCTGGCTGTGACCGAGGGACCAGGGGCTCCCTGTCCGCAGGGCCTATTATGCCACAACTTCCAGAAGCCGAACTTGCTTGCCTGGAAGTTGCTCGGCAGGGATCCGTCCCTGTCTCCGCTGCCCGCCAGGGAGGTGGCCGCTTGCGCCGCACCGGGGGACGTGCCTCTCCAAAGCCAACTCTGCAGCTGAGCCGAGCTGGCCAGGCCGCCGGCTGGCAGGACCCGGGGCCCAGGCCGGCTCTGAGGGCAGCGCTGTGGTTTGCTCCGCGAGAGGCTCAAGTCGCAGAACCGGGAGCTCTCGGGCCTCCGCCACCAAGCCGCTCCCCAGCTCTGCGCCCAGACTTGAGGTGTGTGGGTGCCCCAGGGGCCCCGCGAGGCAGCGAGCACGGTGGTCAGGTACGTGTCCACAGAACCAGCTTCCTTCCTGTCCAGGAGCGGTGGTCTCACGCTGTGCGGTGCTGTGTGGGCAGACAGAATCCTGCTGCTGGAATTAGGTGAAGGGTTGACCGTTCAGATGTGGGGAGACCGAGGCCCAGAGAGGAGGGTCGAGGATCCCCTGGGATCACACAGCAGAGGGAACCCTGACATTCAGTCCGAGGTCTGTCCCCGAGTCACACTCCCCCCCGCAGCTGAGGGGGTCAGGGGAGGGGGTTTGGGTGCAGGGACCCAGCTCTGTGTGCACAGGGGCACTGACCACCGGGCGCACCGCTGACCACCCAGCACTCGACCCCGGCCCGCGAGCCGCGGCTGTGGGCTGAGCCTGCGTCTGTGACCTGCGGCTTCATAAACCGCCTTCTAATGAGAGTAACGCGGGCGGAGGGAGCGGGCAGCCCTCACGCGGTGCTGCGTCGCGGGGGGACGGGCTTGTTAAAATGTGTAATGAGAGACATAACAAATCCCCAATATTGGGCAAAGCTGTCGTTAAATCCCTTAATGATAGCGGTATTTTCTCTGGTGCGCCGCATGGGCCTTTATAGACCCCTTTGGCGTGGCGTGGGGGGCGCTGGGGGTGGGAGGGGGCAGGGCAGGGCGCCTGGGGCAGGGGCGTCTGGAAGGACCTTTCCTGGAGGCGGGGACCCCGGGCCCCACCCCCTCTCATCCTTCTCCCTCCCTTGGTGACCGGGAAGCACCTCTAGGTCCCCTCCCTGGAGGCTGGGCCCGAGCTGGACAGAGGCGAACTCTGTGGTCCTCGGAGCTACCTGGGCTGCCCCCCGGCACCTGCTGCGTGCCCGCCATGTGCTGGGTGCTGGGCACACGCCTGACAATGCCCTGGGCCCTTCTCTCCTGGACTCCTCGGCAGATGTCCTTGGGGCCCGAGAGAGAGAGAGAGAGAGAGAGAGAGAGAGAGAGAGAGAGCCGGCTGTGCTGACCCCCGGGGATGCTGCCAGAGCTCCACATTGCAGAGGGTTCCCCAGGGTTAGAAATGCAGGTACTGGCCCCCTGGGTGCTGTGCTGATGACAAAGGCCCGCTCAGGTGTGCTCAGCCCAGCTACCCCTGCAGGCCCGGGACACTGATGCCCACGCCTGGGCCCCACGCCCGGTCCGCAGGAGTGTCCGGGTGTGCGGGGGGTGGCGATGGGGGCCGGGAGGGCTCCCAGCCAGGCTCTTGGCCTGGGGCTGCAGGGCTGTGTCCTCGGCGGGAGGGTCCCGAGCCAGGCCAGACCACTGCGTGCCTGGCTTCCACCACTCAGGGACCGGACCCGACGTGGAGGACAGTGGCCGCCTACTGTACGCCTGGGAAGAGTCCCTGGGGCAGCCCCTCCTTCTCCGTGGGGAGGGATGTGTTGGAAGTGTCGGCCCAGAATTCTCTTTGGTCTCTGGTGACAGGGAGCCTCTGGTGCACGGCCAGGGCGGACGGCCTCGGGGCCGGGAGAGAAGCCCGCCCATCTGACCTCCTCATCCTCCGGACACCTGGAAACCGAGGCCCCCCACGCGGCCCTGGGCCCAGGCTTGTCAGTCCCAAAAGACTCCACAGGCGGGCCACGAGGAAGAGGGTCTGTCCAGGGGTGGGGACGGCACCGGGACCCACCGGCAGGCCAGTTGGGTTGAAGTCCTGGGTCCCCACGTCTCCCGGCCCACGGGAGTGACTGTCCAGGTGAGCAGGGCACTGCTCTGCGGTGCGTGGGCCTGCAGGGCGCCAGGCAGCGGCTTCCTTCCCCGGGCAGCCGGGGAGCCTGTGCCAGGGGCCGGGGCATGCGGCTGCCTCTCCGCGCCTCAGCGTCCTTACCTGGGGGGCAGGTGTGCCGTCTGCAGGTCTTGAGCAGTGGGTTTGAGGTGCAGGGCCACTTCTGCGGTTCCTGTTAAAGGGGGTCCATGGGTCAAGTATTCACAGCCGACATTGGCAAAGGCCGTCGCGTCCACTCCCAGCATCCTGCCATGCCATGCCTCAGGGAAAGACCCCAAAGGGTCCCCCCCAAAGAACAGGGTCACACTCCAGCCCCACCAAAGAATGAGGCTGGTGGCTGAGGAAGGGGGCGATGGGGGAGGGGTGAGCAGAGGGCAGGCCTGGGCAGCATCCCCCCGTCTTCCCGGAGCCCGGCTGCCCTCCACACGCAGCCCAAGCCGGCGTCCCCTCCCGGACAGTGGTCGCACCGGCTGTTGGGGGACCCAGGTGTGGAGGCTTTTAATAGTGTGACCTGCCGTCCACTCTTGGCCGGGTGTTAATGGCCAAATGTTTTGCAAGTGAACTACCAGAAAGAATTATTCCTGAGAGGTTTGTGGAGAGGTGTCAGAAATGGGACAAATGGCCGGCGTCAGTCCCGAGGGCCAGGCCCCCCGCTTCTGAGGCTTGGAGGGGAGGGTGGTGTGCCCCCTGAAAAGACCCCACCACCCCATCCAGAGCCACTCCTGAGGGAGGGACGATGGGTGTGCAGGCCGGGCCGGGGGCTCCTCGGAACCCCTTCCCTGGAGGTGCCGGGCAGAACTCACCCTCCAGCTCCCGTCCCAGGCTGTCCAGGCGTGGCCGGGGGTGGCTCTGGACCCTCAGAAGTGGCCCGGGCGCAACAGGGGCCCCATCCTGTCCACATCATGGGCCTCGTGGGCACCTTAGGGACTGTCTGAAGAGAACACGTGTCTCTGAGGGTCCCGGACCCCCGGTCCTTGGAAGCGGATAACCAAGCCCTGCCCCAGGGGCCACACGGCTCCCACACCCGTTGCGGCGCCCACTCTGAGGCCCCTGGCCCGGCAGGGGCCGGACGCAGTCGGCTCAGGGACAATCGGTTGCCTGGGGAGGCTGGTGGTGGACCAGGGGAGCTGCCACAGACGCCATCCTGACAGTGGTGACCAGCTGGCCGAACTGTGGGGGCGCAGGGCAGCCCCTCCGGCTGCCCACCACCCTCTGTTCCAGCCCCAGCTGCCCGGGGCTAAGGTGTCTTGCCCGGGCTCAGCAGGGGGTCCAGCCAGCTCCCACCTGAGAGCTGGGTCTCCTGTCACCTCTGCCCTTTAGCCTGCACCCCATGGGGCTCCTCCGTGGAGCCTGGGACCCGGGGGAGGGGGAGGGACTCAGTGCCGGCTGGCCTGGAGGAGGGGTGGGCCGGAGGCCATGAGGACGTGCAGGCTGGGCTTTGGGGTTCCTAGGCCGCTCCAGGCCGTCAGCCAGCCCTCAGCCTCACTGAGCCTTGCTGATCCCGTCTGTGAAATGGGGACGGTGCCTCGAGGTTCTGTGAGCCGCAGATGAAACGCCTCGCACAGAGTTCGACAGGGGCGGGTGCTGAGCACAGTCAGGTGCGGGTCCGAGGGGCTGCCCCCAGGCAAGGACCCCGAGAGCCCTGGCCATAGCTCTCCAGGGCTGGGCTCTTCTGGGGAGACCCGCCCTCCCCGGGGCTGCCCTCAGGGGAGACGGTGCTCTGTCCGTGGGGCCTGGGACTCGCCAGGCACCGCCTGGCCCCCTGGGTGGGCACACAACCCTTTGGGTGTGGGAGCCAGGGTGCCCAGAAGAGGGTCCAGGCCCCTGCAGGAGAAGGGTGCGCTGGACCGCAGGCGAGCCCCGCTTTGAACAGATCCTTGCCCTCCGCGAAGGCCGGCCTGCGTCTTTAAGACGCTAATGGGCCCTCTTAAAAAAAATGACAGTTTGCCGGCGCACTAACAGGTTCTCGTCTGACATCAGCAGGGAATCGAACATATTTTATTATTTGGAAACTCCGTGTAGGGAAGGCAGCCTTGAAAGTCTGTCATTGCTCCAGAACCCACACCTCCCCTGGGACTTAATTATTTTCTTAAAATGCAACTTGTACTGTTAGTTTAAAACATTCCAACTGTGTTCACACTCTTTAAATCTTCAGTAAACCTTAGAGTTTAAATCACTTGCAGATAAGAGTAATTCTATTAGGGAGAGAGGGCGCGGCGCTCGGAGGAGGCGAGAGCTTGGGGAATGAAAAGGGCATTGACGGGGTCTCGGGGCACCTTCCTCCCGGGACCCGGCCACGGACTGCGGCCACCGGGCCCCCGTCGAGCCGCGCGCCCTCGCTCTCCGTGGGCCGGACACGGCCAGGCTGAGGTCAGCTGAGTGATGGCCCGGGCGGGGCCACTTTGGGGGCAACGCAGGACCATCGCCTTGGTTGGGGGTCACCTCGGGGCCCCCGAGCTGGGAGGTCATGGGGTCTGGCCATCGGCCTGGGGCCTGTGTGGGGCCGGCGGTCTGGGGTGGGCAGTGCTGGGTTCGGCCCTGGTTCCCTGTCCTTACCCACCACAGCCTCGGGTCAGACGGTGCTTCTGCTGCCTGGGCCGGGCCACTTGGGAGTAACAGGCGGGCTGGTCTTCCTTCTCCCTGGTCAGAGAACATCAGACGACGACAAACCCAGAAGCCAGCCTGCGGGGGGCACAGGACCAGCTCCTTCCCTGCTCTGGGTTTGGTTTCTGAGGGGTTCCGGGGACCCCTGGGCTCTGGCGGCGTGCCCCTCCTCCGCCTCCAGTTCAGGGGCCATCCGGGGCTCTCAGGGTGATGTCTGCCATCCGGGACCGTCCTGCTTGGCCCCAGGAGGTGTCTCCCAGCCCCTCATGCTCCTGCCCCCCTGCCCGACGCCTGCAGCCCTGGCTGGACTGTATGCACAGGCAGGACAGCTCGGCCCCCAGCTCCTCCCAGTGTCCTTTGCTCTTCAGGCCCCACCCCAGGGGGATGCAGAAGCTGCTGCGTCCCCCCAAACCCTGTGCATCCACATCACTGCACTGCCATCCTGGACTCTGGCCATGGGGCCACTGGTCACCACCCCTCTGGACTGAGACCCCCGGGAAGGACCAAGCCGTGTGACCCTCGGTCCCCAGGCACAAGCCAGGCCCTGAACAGGGGGCTTAGCCGGGCTCCGGAGGAAGAGCACCCAGGAACTGGACGGGCAGTGTGGCAAGGACACCCGTCCTCCACACACCCAAGTCCCCTTGTGCTGGGCTGGACGGTCCATACGCGCCCGGGGACAGCTATGGCCACCAGTCAGAGCTCCATCTCTGGTGACCGAGCCCCTGTGCGGGGTCCAGGCACCTCCGCCACCCTCAAGAGCGTCCCGAACCCCACCCTAGAGTCACGGGGATGCACTGGGCTCCTCGGGGAGGCTTGTCCGGGCTGGCCAGGCTCCCTGGACCCTCACCGCAGCCCCAGCTACCTCCCACCCGGGACCCCACGGCCGGCACCCTCCCTAGGCTGTCTCCTCGCCCCATTAGCACAGAGGACATGAAAGGGAGGGAGGAGAGTGTGGGATGGACACAGAGCTGCCCCAGGGCTCTGGAAGGGGACGGGGTGGTACCCTCCGGAGATGGTGCCCCCAATTGCACAGCAGGCCAAGCCCCTAGGGTGGAGGCTGGAGCCCCGAACCTCGGCTGCGTGCGTCTGTGAGTGTGAATGTGTGTGTGACCACGTGGGTCGAGTCCAGCGACGTCCACTCTTGCCTGAGCGCAGTCCCCACCGGACTGTTGGGGCGTCCAGCCAGGCCAGGGTGGAGGAGAGATGGGCTGTGTTCAGGAGAAACCCCCCCCCAGCCGGTCAGGGCTCCGCCAGCCGGCTGGCCGGGGCCTCTCACGCCGATGCCCACACACAGCGGGCGCAGGGTCAGTTTCCGGCTGCTCCGCGCTGCGCTTGCAAACGCTTCGCGCCTCATTTCCCACAGCTTTGCAGCTACTTTGGGGCGTGCTGGTGCCTGGCTGGCTCGGGCCGCTCTCAGCCGCTCCGGGTCCCCCGTCCTCTGGATGACGGGGACATGCCTGCCGCCTCCGGACAGAACGAAGTTCAAGCCGGTGGGATTCTCCCAGGGTGCCGAGACCCGTCCTCTGTGTCTGGGCGAGGCGGGCAGCAGACACGCCACCTCAGGGCTCAGGGGCTGAATGCTGCCGCCCACGCCGTGTGGGGCCACTGTGGACACCACCTCCCTCCTTCCTGTCTCAGGGAGGAGGTCTCGGGGTGGCGGGCAGGCTGCCCAGCTCCAGGTCCACCCTCGGTGTCCTCAGACCACCTCCTCTCAAGAGCCGGGGGCCGGTCAGACGTGGGCGGGATGTGGGGTGCGGGCTCCGAGCTCTAAGTCCTCCAGATGCTGCATAGGAAGAGGAACCCTGGCCGGGAGGGCCGGTGCCCGTGTCCCCGAGGGAAGGCGCAGCCGGCAGGGGAGGGGCAGCCCAGCGGAGAGCACGGTCCGGCCGCGTGTCCGGGTGGACCTGGCTGTTTGGCAAGCCGGGTGCAGCCCTGTGGAATGCAGACTTCGGAGGCACCCTAGGTCTGGCCTCGCTCTCACCAAATAGCGTTTTGATGAGTTAAGTGTGAGAGAATTAAAAACAACCCGATTAAATTTCCTTTATAAACGCACATGGGTTTGCAAATCAAGGGCAACAGCGGCTTCGGGCTAATAAACGGCTGCGCGCGTGCATTTTCCCGCAAGTGTTGGGGACGCCGCCTGACAAGTCCTGGGAGCCCAGAGCTCGGAGCCGGACGCCCCGGGCCCAGGGTCCAGGCCCGCGTGGACCCCACCCCTGCCCTGGAGCCCCGCCCAAGCGGATGGCACAGCCGCTGGTGTGGGTGAGTGGCAGACCCTGCTCACCCCCACCGTCTCCCCCAACACCCACCCCCGTAACAGTAACACCTGCGGGCGCCACTCTGCGTGATTATGTCATCCACACCGGCGTTCAGGGCACGGGTGCTGCGATTCCGGCTGCGCGGGAGACTAAACCACGGCAGGGCGTGTGACCAGGCTGGCGGCGCAGGGCTGCCCTTACCACTGCGCGGCACGGCCCCTGCGCCCCGGCCCCGGGTATTGTAGGCATCGCTCAGACCGGCGTAAGGAGCTGCACCCCGCGGCAGGGAGAGGTCCGGCAGTGGAACGGTTGAGGTCAATGGAAAGGCAAACAGAATCGTTAACAGCTCCAAAAATAACCCAGCAAGACTGAGATCCTCAGGGGGGCTCCTCCAAGCTGTGGGGCCCGGGCAAGGGGCGTGCCTGTCATGGCGCCTTGCGAGCCAGCCGGGGTCCTGGGCCCTGCGGAGCTTCGCTGAGCCCCTCCAGGCTGGGGCGTCCTGTGCGCACCGATGCGGGCGAGGTCCTGCAGGAAGGGTTTCTGACGCTGCCGGTTCCGGCTGCTCGCTGTCCTCCCCTGGGCATGGCCCTGTGTTCCTTTATCACAGGCTCGTTGAGGTGCAGCTGATGTACGAGAAACGGCACTATTTTCAGGGTGCTGTCTGATAAGTTTGACTCGTGCACATGCTTGTGAAACCATCACCGCAACCCCGACTGCAAACACGTTCATCGCTCCCAAGAGTCCCCGAGCCCTTTGTCCCTGCCCCTTCTCACCGCCCGGCAGTACCGCGGTTCTGCTTCCTGTCACTGCAGGTGGCTGTGCATTTCCTAGAGCGTATAGAAGCGGCATCCCTGGGGCCTCTGTCCTCGTTCCAGGAGAGGGATGCGTGGAGGGTCCCCTGCGGCTGCGTGTGTCAGGTGCTCAATTGCTCCTGTGATTTCTCCCGGGGTGCGGGGCTGGATGAGCTCCGTCTGCCCCTGTAGGTCTGAGCGCGTCTTCACTTCTGCGCCTGGAGTGGGCTCCCTGGGGGTGGAGCTCTGAGCTCTCCGGGTCTTCCTCTTCCTCTAGGGCTTTGGCAAAGCCACTCCACAGTCCTCTCGCCCGCATTGTCTCTGGAGAGAAATCCGCAGTCATTCTTAGTGCGTGCGTGTGTGTGTGTGTGTGTGTGTGTGTGTGTGTGTGTTCACACGGTGTCTTCTTCCTCCGGCCTGCTTTTGAGGAGTCCCCATGTCTCGGGCTAGAGCAACCTGATAATGAAGGCATGCTGTTGAACTTGACACCCACCCTTCCAGATAAAAACATAAATAGATGAAGACCCAGGGAAGCAAGGTGCCTTGTTCCGTGTCCCTAGGCTGCCGACGAGCGGAACAGACAGAACCTGGGCCACGCCCTTCAGATTCAGAGCCTGAGCCCCTGGTGGCTCTGCCATCCTGTGCTGTGCCAGGCCCAGCCTGTGTGTGCAGGTGGACGGGACCCAAGGGCTGGAGGGGAGGATCAGGTGGGAGCCTCCAGGCTCATCCCACTGTGGGGACCGCAAGGCCCCTGCCCTGGCTCCTGTGGCCCCACCTGCAGCTGAGGGGCCCCGCTGGGCTCCCCTCACCGGTGCAGTAAGTACCATGGAGACACTTGTTAGTTTTTACATGACTTTTTTCCTGCAAAGTCTTTTCTTCTCTGCCACCTGGGCAGACTGAGTTAGAAAAAAGCTGCTGGAGTAGCCACTTTCACGGCCAAATTTGTAGAATCACAGTGACTCTGGCATCCAGCCCCAGCCTGAGTGTCCTCCGCCCCTTCCCGGCCTCCCTCCGGCCAACGGGCTGGAGCGATGAGCCAAGCGCCAGGCCCCGGTCCCGGCAGGGCGGCCTGGGGTCAGGAGGGCCAAGCTCTGCCCTGTCACCTGCATTGTGGGCTGAGTGGTCACCTGCTCGTGCCCCCTGGGGTGCATGCAGGTGGATAGCAGAAGCCGACCCTGAAGAGAAGCCTGCAGAGTCCCGGAAGCTGCTGGAATGCAGGTGAAGTCGTGAACTGGCCCCACAGGTGCTTAGGTAGGTCGGCCCCAATCTAGGGGACACATGGGGTCCTGGCCCAGAAGGCCGGTCCAGGGAGCCTGGCAGAAGGTCCCTTGCAGAAAGCGGGCAGTGAGGCCACATGAGTCCCCTGGGCCACCAGAGCAGCAGGCCAGGGTGGCAGCAGCGTGGGGTGGGTACTGGGGACACTCAGGGGGCCTGGGGGTCATCTTGTCCTTTCTCAGGGGTGTGTCGCTGACCTGGACAAGAAGCTTCAGGGTCCGGAGAGAGGGCAGCCCTTGCCAACCTCAACTGCGGCCTCGGGCAAGCCAAGATGTCTTTTCGGGCCGAAGTGACCAGATTCCCCTCCCTCCTGGGCCCGGTCCAGGGGCCGCGAGGATGTGAGGCTGACGTGAAGAGGCATCTTTGTTTGGTTAATTTTGCTCGTTGGAAAACTCTGGTGTTAATATTTATGAGAAATGACCTAATATCCACGCTGCCTGCCACGTGTTTGCTTAACATATTTGACGTGATCTGGGGCTGTGTTTACTCTTGAACTGCGCGGGCGAGGGGGCCTGACCTGTCCTCCCGCCGAGAAGAGGCCACGTGGCTCAGCCTCCCTGGTTCACCTGTTAAACTAAATGGCCCCGAAAAGGCATCATGAGAGCCCTCGGGAGGGAGTCCTGGGGGCCGAAGGTGCAGGGTGGGTCCGGCGGCCTGCAGATGTGCTCTTCCCAGCCCTGCACACATAGGGAAGGTGCATTTCTCCAGGAAAAGAAGGAAAAGCATTTAAATGGTTTCCGAAAATAGCTCCTTGGGTAGTTATAAGACAGCAATTTAAATAAATGCTTTCTCCCCATTTCTCTTGAACATAAAGGGGTTTCTTTTGCCCTGAGAAAGGCTGGTTCACCGTCGGTGGAGGCTTTTCTTCGACACCCTTTGTGAGCCGATCCGCTGCTGCAGAGGTAGGCCCCACGGGGCGACCCGTGTGCCCCGCCTGCTTCCGACCTGACGCCGGCAAGGACCTGAGTGGGGAGGCCCTGGGCCTCTGGCTGAAGACACGGGCGCAAGTCCCGGCTCTGGCGCTGAGATGCTGGGTGACTTTGGACAGCGTGCGCCACATCTCGTGAGCTCCAGGCATGGGGTCTCCGGAGGAAGTGTCCAGGGTCGTCCTCACTGGGAGACGTCCAGGTCCTCGCTGCCCACCTACTAAAAAGGCAAAGGGGACCTCAAGAGCGACCTCTCCCACATCAGGAGGTGCCCCTGTCCCGGACATCAGACGAGCACCACGCCCCACCTGCTGGGAGTAAAGAAATGACACAGAAGATGGGGAGCAGGGGCGTCACCGCGCCGCCTTCCTGCTGGGGTCGGTGGCCAGGGGCGCGGTACCCGTGTGATCCCCCAAGTCCTGTCCCAGGGGACCAGGCAGGACCACGGGCCGTCACTTCCTGGGGTGAGGCACTGAGCCGAGGCCTCGAGTGGCTCATCCGCCAGCCTCCGGGGCAGGTGCTGGTCCGTTTCGTAGCCTCTGCGCTGAGCCACTGGGCAGTTATGCGGGCAGACCGAGGGCCCCTGAGGTGCACCCGTGACCCGTCCTCAGACGTAAAACAGCAGCCAAAACTCTGCTGCCTCCTCCGGGGTGTCGGTCAAGCAGCCTGGACCCTGCCCACCTCCCCACCCGGCCGCCCCGCAGCTCCCGGGACGCCCCCCGACAGGCTCCTTTCTGCCGATGTCTTCCCGGTGTGGAGAAAGGGTGACAACTGCAGCCCACCCAGGGAGCCAGGCAGG
Source organism: Molossus molossus (assembly GCF_014108415.1). NCBI lineage: Eukaryota > Metazoa > Chordata > Mammalia > Chiroptera > Molossidae > Molossus > Molossus molossus. The sequence continues at coordinate 103,627,743 of NW_023425347.1, read as the reverse complement.
GGGGGTGGCGAGGGCTTCAGAAGAGGGGGGACTGGGGGCCAGCCTGGCAGGGGCCCTACGGACGGCGGACGGGGCCTGAGGCGGCCCTGTGTGCGTATCTGAAACGTGATCCCGCGGGGCTCCTCCCGCCCAGCCCGGCCCTGTGGGATGGACATGGGGCTCCCAGACCTAATCGCTGGTGAGAGGCATAACCAGCTGCCAGTCAGGCCTGGCCCGGCGGCCTCCTGGGAGAGGCCACCAGCACCCGTGATCAATCAGTCCCAACGCTTCTCAACATGGTTCTCGAGTTACACGCCGCAGGGATGATGTCATCGTGGCCGAGGCAGGAGCCGGAGAAGAAAGAGGCTCCTGTGTTTCAAACCCGAGGGCCAGGGTGGGCCAGCTCTCGGCGCATCGGTGTTCCTTGCCCCTGGGCTCCAGGAAGAGGGGAGGGGTCCTGGAGTGTCTGCTCTTTTCAGGTAGAAGCAGTAGCCTATGCTCACTACAGGTAATTTGGAAAATCTAACAAAGCAAGAGGAAGAAAGAAAATATTCAGAATCCCATGATGCTCTATTGTCTTCTAGTACTTTCCATCACATAACTCTGCTTACCTATCTGACTACTGCTCATCATCCATCCACCATCCATCTGTCCATCCACCCATCACCAATCCATCCATCTACCCACACATCCCTCCATCCATCCATCCATCCATCCACCATCCATCTGTCCATCCACCCATCACCCATCCATCCACCCATCCACCATCCACTCATCCATCCACCCATAACCCATCCATCCATCTACCCACACATCCCTCCATCCATCCACCATCCACCCATCTATTCATCCATCCACCCACCCACCATCCACTCATCCATCCTCCCATCCATCCATCCACCATCCACCATCCATCTGTTCATCCACCCATCACCCATCCATCCATCTACCCACACATCCCTCCATCCATCCACCCATCCACCATCCACTCATCCATCCTCCCATCCATCCATCCACCATCCACCATCCATCTGTCCATCCATCCATCACCCATCCATCCATCTACCCACACATCCCTCCATCCATCCACCCATCCACCATCCGCTCATCCATCCTCCCATCCATCCATCCATCCACCATCCATCTGTCCATCCATCCATCACCCATCCATCCATCTACCCACACATCCCTCCATCCCTCCACCCATCCACCATCCACTCATCCATCCTCCCATCCATCCATCCACCATCCACCATCCATTTGTTCATCCATCTATCAGCCATTTATCCATCCACCCACCCATTCATCCATCTGTCCACCATCCATCCATCCACAAATCCATCTATCCATTCATCCAATGTCCACCCATCCATCTGCCCATCCATTCATCCATCCACCCATCCATCATCCATTCACCCACCTATCTATCCATCTATCAACCAATCCATTTATACATCCTATCCACTATTCATCCATCTTATCTATTATGCATCCTTCCATCCATCCATCTACAAATCTATCTATCTACTCATCTATCCAACATCTACCCATTCATCCAACCATTTATCCATCCATCCAACTACCCACCCACCCATCCATCCATCCACTTACTATCCATCTATCCATCTATTCATCGTACATGCATTAATCCCTCCATCCACCCATTCATCCAACCATTCATCCATCCATCCAACTACCCACCCACCCATCCATCCATCCACTTACTCTCCATCTATCCATCTATCCATCTATTCATCCTACATGCATTAATCCCTCCATCCATGCATCCTATCCACTATCCATCCATCTTATCTATTATCTGTCTTTCATCCATCAATCTACAAATCCATCTATTTGTCCATCCAACACCCACCTGTCCATCCATCCAACTACACACCCACCCATCTTTCCGTACACTCACTCATCCATACATCCATCCACCTATTGATCCACCCATCCACCCACCCACCATCCATCTACTCATGCATTCATTTATTGTGACCAGACTCCTCAATTTCCCCAGACATGCTTCCTAGATTCAACATTTAAGCAGAAAAAAAGATAGATCATGAAATAACGCACCCTAGCAGGAGGGTTTGGGTGAGAGAGGGGATGGTGAGGCACCTGTGTGACTGTGTGTGGGGATGAGACTGAGTGTGAGTGTCTGAGCATGTGCAAGTGTGTATGTGTGCCGCCGCGGAGAGGAAGGGGCCGGACAGCCGCGGTTGACGGACGCAGGCCTGAACTCTGCCTGGCCTCCCCTAAGAACCCTCTCGCCCCTGCCAGCAGCCCAGGCATCCATTCGCAGGCCACGGGGAGCTGCCTGCACCCTGCTTGGCCACCTTGCTCCGGCGCAGTGTGCACCCCGAGTCAAGGTGAGCACCTCTTTGCTTGCCACGGAGGCGGGCATGCGGGCTGGAGGCCGCGCTCCCACACATGGTCCACGTTAGCCGTCCTCCTGCCTGACTTGTGTCCATGAAGCGCCGGGCCCCGGTGGTCAGTCCCCGCCCCCACCGCCAGCCCACCTCCACTTCTAATTGGGCCGCAAAGCCGTTTAATGGTGTCTGCGCGGCTGCAGGGCTGCTGGGGCCAGAACAATGCGCTATTCATGTCCAAACAGAACACTAGTGATCGGGCTAATATCTTTAAGCTAAAAAGCAAGGCTTAATTGGAACAGATGCTGCGAATTCCAGCGCAAAAGGCCAGCTCCTATGTGATCTAAACCAGGTATGTGCCAGGGTTCGTTTTAATAGTGGCTTTTATTTTTTTTATTGGCATATACAAAACTCACTAATACTCTGACAACAGACCAGCCACGGGGCTCCTAGAAACCTCCCTGGGTGAGATCCTGCCGGGCTGTTGCCAGAGCCTGGGTTACAGAGAAGATGCCCTACCGATCGCCCCTCTGAGTCCTGGTGGACACGGGTCTCTCCTCTCCAGCCTGCTGCAGCTGCCAGGGCATCAGACCTGTGCCCCTGGAGCCTCTGTCCAACGGGGCCAAGGCCAAGTGTCCTGCAGACGCAGGGGAGGCCTTTTCATTTTCAGGCAGCACCCCCATACCCACTGAGCTCTCTCGACGAATGCCCCCTGCCCTGCAAGCAAACTCCTGTCTCTGCTTTAAAACGGTTGCTACTCAGCAGAGCCTCCTGTGTTTAATATCTTCGCGGAGTCTTCTAGTCTTCTGCAACTTCCTGCAGTCAGGGGCTGTGGTCATACGGAGCTTCTGGGATGTGGCTGAGCTGAGTGGCCTTGATTGGTCCTGCCTTCCACTTTCAGAGAAAATGCAAATCCCAAAGCCCCCTGCTCTCCCCGGGACTCGGGGAAGCCTGTCTCTATGCTGTCCCGAAGGGGCCCTCACCCTGCCTGCCCAGTCTGCCCAGGGTGGATGTCAGAACGTTCCTAAGGGTGAGCCTGAGTTAGGGGGCCTGGAAGCCACCTGGCTCTATCCAAAGCACGCCCCCATTCAGACCACTGAAGCTTGGCCGCCTGATCCGGCTTCTTGAGTCCTGGAAACTGCCTCAGGTTCCTGACAACATTGTTTCCATCGTAAAAGCTGAAATGGGAAGAACTTCCTGGTCATGGAGGACCTTCCGTGGGAACTCCTGAGACCCCAAGGGAGCGGTCGCAGGGCTTATCTGAACAAGCACCTCAGGAAGTAACCTCAGCTCAGGTGGAGCCTAAGGCTGCAGAGCCTACAATCCATCTATTCATGTCTCCATCCACTCATCCAACCATCCATCCATCCAGTCATCCATCCATCCATCCATCCATCCATCCATCCATCCATCCATCCACTTGTCCATCCATCCATCCATCCATCCATCCATCCATCCATCCATCCATCCATCCATCCACTCATTCATCCATCCATCCATCCATCCACTTGTCCATCCATCCATCCATCCATCCATCCATCCATCCATCCACCCATCCATCCATCCACTCGTCCATCCATCCATCCATCCATCCATCCATCCATCCATCCATCCACTCGTCCATCCATCCATCCGTCCACTCGTCCATCCATCCATCCATCCATCCACTCGTCCATCCATCCATCCATCCACTCGTCCATCCATCCATCCATTCATCCACTCATCCATCCATCCATCCATCCATCCACTTGTCCATCCATCCATCCATCCATCCATCCATCCATCCATCCACCCATCCATCCATCCACTTGTCCATCCATCCATCCATCCATCCATCCATCCATCCATCCATCCATCCACTCGTCCATCCATCCATCCGTCCACTCGTCCATCCATCCATCCATCCATCCACTCGTCCATCCATCCATCCATCCATCCACTCGTCCATCCATCCATCCATCCATCCACTTGTCCTCCATCTATCCATCCATCCATCTATCCATCCATCCACCCACCCATCCATCCACCCACCCATCCATCCATCCACCCACCCATCCATCACATCCATCCATCCATCCATCCATCATCCATCCATCCCATCCATCCATCCATCCATCCATCCATCCACTTGTCCATCCATCCATCCATCCATCCATCCATCCATCCATCCATCCACTCATTCATCCATCCATCCATCCATCCATCCACTCATTCATCCATCCATCCATCCATCCACTTATCCATCCATCCATCCATCCATCCATCCACCCATCCATCCATCCACTTGTCCATCCATCCATCCATCCATCCATCCATCCATCCATCCATCCATCCATCCACTTGTCCATCCATCCATCCATCCATCCATCCATCCATCCATCCACTCGTCCATCCATCCATCCGTCCACTCGTCCATCCATCCATCCATCCATCCACTCGTCCATCCATCCATCCATCCACTCGTCCATCCATCCATCCATCCATCCATCCACTCATCCATCCATCCATCCATCCATCCACTTGTCCTCCATCTATCCATCCATCCATCCATCCATCCATCCACTCACCCATCCATTCATTTATCCATCTATCATCCATCCACCCACCCATCCATCCACCCACCCATCCATCCATCCACCCACCCACCCATCCATCCACCCACCCATCCATCCACCCACCCATCCATCCATCCATCCATCCATCCATCCATCCATCCACTCATCCATCCATTCATCCATTCATCCATCCAATAAATATTTATTTGGCTCCTTCTAAGTGTCTGGCCAGTGTGTAGATTTCCTCCCTCCTAGCATGTGCATGGCCCATTTCCCCAAACTGCTGGACAGGTGATGGGGTTGGCTGGCCCGCACTGGTGGTTGGTGGTTCACTGGAGCCGGAAGCACTGGCAGTCAGTGGGTAAACTGCAGGTGCAGAGAGGCCAGAAGAACAGGGCTCCTCTCTGGGACTAGGGTCTGGCACCTGGAGCCCCTCCAGCAGGAAAGACTCTCCCTGCCCAACCCAGCTCCCTAGGAAATCGCTTCTCAGGCTCAGGGCTCTGGAAACCCTCCAGATAATTAGTGAACAGAGAAGAGGGGGGCTTACTGCCCGGGGAAGTGACAGTCAGGGACCATTAACTGGAAGTGGCCCAGGCTCTACAGCCTTCTCCTGCCCTTCCCAGCGCCTCAGGCCAAGGAAATGCAAGCCAAGTGGAACAGTGGCCCTTCTGTGACCCCTGCCCAAGGTCCCTGCTACTGACACCTGAGCTCAGCATTTGACAAGCCTCAGGGTTCTGCCACTAGACTCTCCTTCATTCGGAGAGGACTTTCCCAGGGTCACAATGCAGTGGTCAGTGTCGTCCATGGCCCTGGCCCAGATGGCCCCACCCTCAGTGCAACTGAGTGGGATCAGAGGCCCCAGCAAGAGCCTTTCTGCCAGCAGGTGTTCTGCACCCTTCCCTGCGTGGCATCCTCTGGACACGGGCGGTCAGCGGGCTTGGAGTCAGCTGGAGGCGGGGAAGCAGCTGGCTTGTGGCACTCAGAGCTCCAGAGAGTTCTTCTCGGGACCTGAGACGCACCCTTCAGAAGGTGCGCCCACAACACATATCCCCATGGCGAGAGGTGAGCACATCATGTCCCTGGAGGCTGGCTGTGCTGTGGCCCTCAGTGTGAATGCAGATAAGGAAGTCGGGGCTGGTGGGGCAGGGAGGGCCTCCCACGGGAGAAGGGAGTCAGGCGTCACCTTACTTCCGGCTCCTGTGGGCGTTGGCACGGGATTCTCCAGAATCACAGAATCTTTCCTGTGTAAAGCAACGAAGGGAGACACCTGCCGTCCTGTTTACCACGGTCACTCCGCCTGTTTCCACGCGAACCGCTCAGATTTGGGTTTCATCATTCCCAGGCCTGGTTGGACGTCTTCCACTGGGCATCACACCTTCACTTCTGCTTTGCATGTGGATCGAATGATACGTAAAGGGCTTTGAGCCCCCCGCCCCCCAGCACTGCTGGCTGCAGTTAGTTTTTTCCAATGAACCTTTTACTTAAAGACAACATCACACACAGAAAAAATTCAAAGGTCATACGCCTGCATGCAGTTGTGACTTTTTACCCAGTGGGCACACCATGAATTTAGCATCCAGATCAGGAGACAGAACATTCCAGAACCCCAGGGGCCCCTTAGGTCCTTGCCATCACTACCCCATCTCCCACCGGAGGCGGTAACTGTCCCGACTCTGAGCTTGATGTAAGCGGAATCACGCGGCCTGTGCAGTTGTCAGCCGGCTTCCCCTGTGCCGGTGTGGGTGTTGGAGTGTGTCTGTCTCCTACAGAATTCCTTCGTTTAGGTGTATGGTGTGTTCATCCATCTTAACATGGACGGGCTTACAATGCTTCCACGCTTAGGATGTTTTGATTAAATGTCTTATCAACAACCGTTGAGTACACTTGTGCGGTGCAATGTCTAGCTCAAGATGTGTGTCCCAGTCGGGTTCCCTCTCTGGATGTTTGCCCCCCATGAAGACCCGCCAGCAGCACATGGGTGTTCCCACCTGCCATTCCTGCCAACTCTTGGCTTGTTTTTCCTTGGAGCCGAGCTGTGGGGGTGGTGCAGCTCACCTGATCTAATTCACATTTTCCTGATGACTAAGAAGGTGGGCCTTGTTTTCTGTTTATTGGCCATTCGGTGCCCCTCTTTCGTAAGCAGCCTGTTCAAGACTCATGCCCATTTTTCTGTAAGGGGGCCCATTGTTTTCTTATTGACGTGTGCACATTCATTGGGTATTTCAGATGCGGGATTTTTGTCGGTTACATTGTGAAGGTGTCCTGTCCCAGGCACTGGCTGGCTTTTTACACTCAGAACAATTTCCATTTATCCATCTTTTCCTTATGGCCAGTGTTCTAGGCACCGTTTCAAATCTTAGCCTGGACAAGGTTATGAACACATTCCATAAAAACAGCTTTACTGTTTTCCCTTTCACAGTGAGAGCTACAATCCACCTAAAAGTATGGTGTGAGGTAAGGACCCAGCTTGGTTTTTGCTGTATGACTTTCCAGTTGATCCAGAACAACTGATGAAAACTCCCATCCTCCCTGACTCCTTTTCACTCCACCGTGGTCAGAAGCAAGTGTCCACGTAAGTATGCATCTTTTTTCATTCTGTTTCCCAGAATAGATTGTCTCAACATACCTAGTTTGAGTCACTAATATTTTTTCTTCGGCCAGCTCAAATCTTTTGTTGAGACCATCTAATGATTTTTTTCATTTTAGTTATACTTTTCAACTTTCAGAATTTTTATTTGATTTTTAAAGATAATTTCTCTCTCTATGAATGTTCTATATTTGGTGAGGCATCATTCTTATGCTTTCCTTTAATTCTTTAGACATCCTTTAATTCTTTAGACATCCATTAATTCTTTAGACATGACTTCCTTTAGTTCTTTGAACATATTTATAATAGCTGATATTAAATCTTTGTCTAGTAAGTCCAACGCCTGAGCTTCCTCAGGGACAGGTTTTATTGATTTTTATTTATTTATTTTTTGTCCTGTATGGGCCACCCTGTACTGTTTATTTAAATGTGTCATCATTTGTTGTTGTTGTTGAAAATGGATGTTTTAGATAATGTAGTGTGGCACCTCTGAAAATCAGTTCTTTCCCCTTAAAGTTTTTGTCATTGTTGCTGCTGTTTGTTTATTTGGTGACTTCCCTGAACTAATTCTACAAAGTCTGTACTTTCTCATGTGTGGCCACTGAGGTCTCCACTTGGTTTGCTTCACAGTCAGTTAATGTTTGGACAGAAGTTTTCTTAAACAACTTAAGCCAATAAGTCTCAGAATTCACTGAAGAGAATGCCAGTGTTCCAGTAGGCAGGTTGCAATGCTGTCTTAGCCTTCGATTACTCCTTGTGCAGCGTCTCAAGGTCAGACAGGGGTAAGAGGTTAGGGCTCCTCAGGTTTTCCTGGGCGTGCACATCCTTGCCTTTGCATGCGACTACCCAGATCCCCAGGAGTGTGGTGGGACGTCCCCTCCAGGGGCTGTGAGGCTGTTCATGTCCAAGATCTCCTGACTGACATGCTGTTGGTTTTCAGGCCACTGTGCAGCTGGGGAGAGGGGATGGGACAGGGCTAGTGACAATGCCGCAAAGCTCTGCAGTCTTACCAGCGTCAACCATTTTACCGAACACAAACGCTCTTCCGATTTCTGGAGCCTTTGGTGAATTTCCAGGGTTCTGAAAGGTTGGTTTTGACCATTTTTGTGAATGTTCTCCTTGCTTCTCTGGTCAGGAGAAACTTTTAAAATGTTTATCTCATTCTAGATAGGACACCCAAGACTCCTCGTAATATTTGTGTGCTGGCCACTCCAAGCACTGAAGATGGAGCAGGAAGCGTGGATGTACGCGGGAGGTGTCACGACCCCAGCCCTTTCCTGGGGGCCCATTTTAAGTCCCTTTGTACAAAAACCAGCATCAGGGAGCCAGCCACAGCATCAGTTCACCTCAACCATGATTTTGGGTCGTTACTCTTTTGCGAACTCAACTCTCCACTTAAAAGATTGCATAATGCTCTAGTGCTTGGGCTCAGCAGTTGGAGCATCAGCCTGCAGAACAAAGGCTCTTGGGTTTGATTCCAGTCAAGAGCATGTACCTGGGTTGCAGATTCAATCTCTCACCCCCGTTGGGGTCGTGCAGGAGGCAACCAATCGATGTGTCTCACTCACATCAATGTTTCTCTCTCTCTCTCTCTCTCTCTCTTTCTCTCTCTCTCTCTCACACACTCACTTCTACTCTCTCTGAAAATGAATGGGAAAATATCCTTGGGTGAGGATTAACAACGACAACAACAAAAAAGAATATGTGTCATTTTTTACCTGGCATTTCTAGACTTTTATTTTCAAAACAGGAGTATTCTTGGGTTATGTTGGTTAGACTATTCCTGGGGAAAGGATCTCTCTCTCTATTTTATCACACACCCATACCCCCCCCCCACACACACACACACAGAGCTACCAACATGTAGCACGCAGAAGCAGGAAACACCAAGCCATGATGAGGACAGTGAGTGATCACCTTGCATGCAGACAGGTGAGAGTCTGACCCAGCACACCTGTGACCGTCACTGAAGGTTTTCAGTGTGACGGGAGTGAGGTGTTAGGGATGCTGCTGGCAGCCAGGACTCGGGAGGTCTTCCGTAGTCCCAAAGCCGCCACCCATCCAGACAGGGGTCTGCCTCTCCTGAGGAAGCATCCTGGAACCTCGGGGATTGTTACTAGGGCCTCGAAGAACACCTTCCAGGAGCCTCCCCTCTGTATTCCGAGACAGCGGGGGGTTCACAGGCCCAAAGTCCAGCCCGTCCGCTCACGGCGGCAGGGGTCAGGAGATGTTAGAAGGATTGTGCTGTGAACTGAACGTGCTCCCCGAAAACCCCGTGGCGAAATCCCAACCCCAACGCGGTGATGCTAGGAGGCGGGGCCTTTGGGAGGTGATTAGTTCTTGAGAGTAGAGCCCTTATAAAGGGACTAGTGTCCTTTCATTTTATTATTTATTTTTCTTTATTGATTTGAGAGAGAGAGGGAGGGAGAGATAGAAACATCGATGAGAGAGAACATCGACTGGCTGCCTCCTGCACACCCCCCACTGGAGTTCGGGCCCACAACCTGGGCATGTGCCCTGACCAGGAATTGAACTGGCGGCCTCTTGGTGCAGGGTCAACGCTCAACCACTGAGCCACACCAGCCGGGCAGATCAGTGTCCTTTTAAAATGTACCCCAGAGAGTTCTCTGGTCCTTCCCACCACGTGATGACACAGAGCAAGGACAGCCGTCTGTGAACGAGGAGGTGGACGCTCACCAGACACCAAGTCTAACAGCACCTTGACCTTGCGGCCTCCAAACAGTGAGAGAGACGTGGCTGTGTAAGCCCCACCCCCCCCACGGGGCTCTGCCGCGCAGGCGGAGCCAGGACAGAAGGGAGCGTGGAGAGGGCGAGGCGGGTGCTCCTGGGCTCATCTGCTTGTCGGGGAGAAGTTTCCGGGCTGGGAACGGGTGTGACTGGAGGGCACTCGTCCGAAGGGCTCCCGGTGTTACGGGGAAAGTGGATCTGTCTCCTGGCTTCAAAGTCCAGCAGCAGGACGTGGAGGCCAAGGGCGGGTGGGGGACGGGCTAGGGTGTGAGGTTTTCTTCCAGAAGTGCCGGGGACCCTGCAGCGCTCAGGATGTAATGCCAGCCCCCCTCACTCCGGCATTGCAGTGCACGCCATACTGGTCACGCCACGCCAACGCCTCCTTCCCGCCACCCCAGCCCTCCAGCGGTCGGTCGCACAGCCTCTCTGTTAAAGCAGCAGAGAGGCCGGGACGGAGCTGCAGGCGTTGAGGTGACCGGCGCCTGTTTTCACCCAAATCCGATTGGTGGAAAATCGGTGCGAGGATGGCGTTTGGTGTGGGATTTCTTCCTCCTCCTTGTCCTGGTCCCCCGCGGTCACCACCCCCTGGGCCCACACCCCCGTGCGGCGTCTCACCCAGTGCCTTGTGGGCCCTGCCGGGGAAACCTCAGCCTCCCGGGCGCTTCCAGGCTGAGGGCCGGCCGGCGGCTCCTCCCCAAGCTACTAGGTTCAAGAGCTGGGATTTGACATTGATCGCCAGGGTTGATTTGGCTGATCTGGCTGGCTAGGCAGGTGTCCCTCTCCTCCCTCAACCGATCCATGTTCGTCCCTCCCGAAGCTGCGCTCTCGGTCGAAGAGGACGACCTTCCCCCCAGAGGAGAGGACCGGTCTTCGGTCAAGGGTATACGAGTAGCTGCGCTCCCTGCTAGAACCTCCAAACAAGCTCTCAAGAGCTGGGATTTGAACCCAGGACGTCCCCTGACTGCATGTTATAACAGTTTTTCCGGACACTTCTTTCTTTGAAGGGGAAATTCCAGCCACCGGGCCAGGGACACAGATCTGCCCGTGTGTCTCCTGGGGTCAGGCTCCCAGACGTGGGCGTGGCTGCAGGTGGGGTCTCAGGCTGGCACCCATCGGCAAAGCCTGCCAGGGAGGAGGGGCAGGGTAAGGAAGGAGGGGGATGGGGTCACACCCGGGACTCACAGAATGTCCGGGACATCTGGGTGCGGCTCTGGAACTCGACCAGCACAGCAGGGATCGAGGTCTGTCAGCACTGCCGTGAGTGTCCCCTGGGGGGCGCACACTCCCCAGGCTGCCGTGCCCACTGGAAGTGATTTTCCGGGGAAGAAGGAAATGTAAGGTGTGGGCGCCCAACACTCAGGCAGTGGGGAGAGGGAGTCATCGGTCCAGCAGGGGCGTCTGGGCGGGACCCTAAGAGCAGTTGCCTTTGTGCTCGGGCACGTACTTCTCAGGGTCAGACCAGCGTGCCCAGGCCCCGGTTCTCCACCAGTCTGGGGTCTTCGTTCCCGGAGAGACGCATGGGAAGAAGGCCAGTGGGGGGAGCCCTAGCCGGCGACGGCAGATCTGGGGACGGCCAGTTAGCTCCGCGATACTCTCGCCTCCCCATCTGCCTCTCCTCCCCGTGCACCAGACGCCCTCCGGGTCCCGCCCACTGGTCTAGCGGAGGCTCTGTGACCCTCGAGTCCCTGCTCCTGCGCCTCTGTGGGGCCACGATGATCGCATCAACTACGCGCAGCCCGAGCTGGGCATTGCGGTGCCGAGAGGTGCCCGGTGCTGGCACGGTGCCCAGCACATTCCTCCCTGCGGCCGTGTCAGCAGCCCAACTTCTCCCAGTGCAGTGACTGCTGTGGTGGGACCAATGTCCGCGGTCAGGGACAGGGCTGCTCAGGACCCTTCGCTGGTGACGCCAGCACCCTGAGTTCCCAGCTGTGGAGCTGGGAGGCCCCATACCCGGAACCCCTGTCCTTCCCCGCGTGGAAATGGGTCCATGTGACCAACTTGCCACCAAGTGGCCGGTTGGTGTCTTTGAGAGAAGGTGTGACAGGGACCGGGGTCAGCCTCGGACCCCAAGAGGCTGGACAGGCAGTGGTGGGATTAATCACATCGACCTCGGCGAGACGTCCCTACGGTCGCGCCAACATGCGGCTGCAGACCGTCCCCGAACCCACTGCTCAGCCCAGGTGGCCGAGGACAGAGGCTGGTTGAGACCCGGTCACGGCCTCCTGCCCCGGGCTTGCTGGTGCCCCAGCGCCGTGGAAACTCCCGGTGGGCGTTCTCGTGGGGCCTGTGCCCGTCCTCAGAGGTCCTTCCACATGCCTCCCGGCAGCTCCTGGTCCCCATGCTCTCACGGGTCTCCTCCATCCTCAGCAGCCCCGAGCCGCTCATGCCGGACGGACTGTCTTTCCCGCTCTCTCCGCAGAGTGTGCGTCCAGGTGGCTGCCCAGCTCTGCCCTCGGGAGACCCCCTTGCTCTCTTTCGCCCCACCTCTGAGAGGAGCAGCCATCCCACTGGGGCGGGACCTGTGCTGCGGGGTCAACTGTCCCCCAAATTCATATGCTGCAGCCCCGACTCCCACTGTGAGCTCATTTGGAGGTAGGGCTTCTGGGAGGGGATTACATTTAGGTGAAGTCATGAGGGTGAGGAGGGAGAGACCAGAGCGCCCATTTTCTCTATCTAGTATCCATCCGCCACTTACCTCTCTCTATCTATCTATCTATCTATCTATCTATCTATCTATCTATCTATCATCTATCTATCTATCATCTATCTATCATCTATCTATCTATCATCTATCTATCTATCTATCTATCTATCTATCTATCTATCTATCATCTATCTATCTATCTATCTATATCTATCTATCTTTCTATCATCTATCTATCATCTATCTATCTATCATCTATCTATCTCTCTATCAATCATCTATCTACCTATCTATCATCTATCTATCTATCTGTCATCTATCATCTATCTATCTGTCATCTATCTATCATTTATCTATCTATCATCTATTGTCTATCTATCTATCTATCTATCATCTATCTGTCATCTATCATCTATCTATCATTTATCTATCATCTATTGTCTATCTCTCTATCTATCTCTCTATCATCTATCTCTCTATCTATCCATCTATCTATCTCTCTATCTACCTACCTATCTATCATCTATCTATCTATCTATCTATCTGTCATCTATCATCTATCTATCATCTACCTATCATCTATCTATCTGTCATCTATCATCTATCTATCTATCTATCTACCCACCCATCCATCTATCTACCTATCATCTTCCCGCCCTCCCTCCCCCCATCCTTCCTTCTCCCTCTCTCCCCCCCCTTCCCTCCTGCCCTGATCCCACCATGAGGACGCAGCGAGAAGGCAGCCGCCTGCCCGTCAGGGAGCGGGCTCTCCCTGGGAGCAGCCTGTGCACACACTTGATCTTGGACGCGCAGCCTCCGGACTGTGAGAAATGAACGTGTGTTGTTTCAGCCCCTGGCCCGTGGCGTCCTGACCCAGCAGCCTGAACAGGAGTGGTTATGGGAGCGGTGGCCAGACGTCTCACCTCACGCCTCCAGTGGCTGGCGACCTGTGCGCCAGGGTGTCCTCTGCTGCGCGGTTGTCCCCGGGGAAGGTGCTTCACTCCTGAGAGGCGGAACGGGCCACTTATATGAACTCCGTCCAGAGAGCCGCCAGCCATTCTCCAGAGAGGCTCCGGGCTCCTGGGGAGACAACATTCCCGGGGTCACGCCCTCCACTCCCCTCCAGCAGCTGACTCCCAGCTGGGAGAGGAGCTGCAGCTCCGGGAGACCCCGCCCCTGCTGCTGCCGGCCGGTGTGGCCCTAAGCCAGGGTGTGGGGGCCCTTGACAAGGCTACAGGCCACTGCCCTGCACAGGTGGCCGTCTGCCCTCGCTCGGGGGGTGTTCCCCAGAGCCTGCCTCCAGCAGCCCAGCCCATGGGGCCACTGGCTGGGGAAGGACCAGGCTGTGGTAAGACACAGGGACCTGAGCCCTGGCTCAGTGCAGGGTCTCGGTGAGCCCCAGCTCAGCCCAGCCCCGACCCCAGGGCCCCGACCCCAGGCCTGGCGTCCACCCCCAGGTGGCATTGGGTGTGGAGCACCCCAAGCAGGGACCCCTGTAATACTAGGTCCAGGCTGGCTGGGGAATCAGAGAAAACCAGGGGGAGTGACATCATTCCTGTCCCCCGGGCCTTGGCTCACCAGGTGGACGGCCCTGTTTCCAGGACTCCATGGTGCTCTCTGCCTCGTCATGGGGGTCCCAGCTCAGTGGGGCGCCCCTGACCGCCTGACTGACCCTGTCGCTTGCCCAGTCCACCTGAGCCTGAGTGACTTTCTTCACCTCGTATATCCTGCACCGCCACCCCCGGTCAACTTCTGGCTGCGATGCCTCGTCCCCACCCCACCCGACGGGCGTTCTGTGGGCAGGGCCTGGGGCGGGCAGGGCGGGGGCCAAACACAGTCACGTAGGGGATGGTGGCTCTCAGGGCGGGAAGTGGGGCAGGGGACAAGGCGCAGGGACAAGGGGGGACCACATGAACCCTTTTAAACAATGTCCTCAGATACTCAGCCTCTGGAAGAACAGGCAGGGGTGCTGGCTCTGCGTGTCCCCTCCCATGCGGGTAGATGGAGCCACGGCCCCGCTCGGGGACCCCTGGCCGGGTTCCTCTCGGGTTCGGCTGCCCTGGCAGCCCTGGTGGCTGATATCTTGGGAACGTGGAGATAAGACGAGAGCGTGGGTAACGGTTACCGCCGGGCTCTCGTGACAGTCGCCAGAGCCGGGTGGCTGTTTCAAGAGTCTGCCGGCCGGTTCTCAGAGGCCCCTCTCCTGGGAGTCTGGGCAGACGGGCGGGGTGCGGGGAGAAGAAGGCGGTGTCCATTTGGGGGTTGAATTCCACTTTGGAAAGCTCGTGTCTTTGGCACGGATGCCCGGAGGGCAGAGTTCCACCCCCGCGGCAGCTGCGGCCCTGCGGCCGGTGGGCCAGCACTCCGGGCACACGGTCCGTCCCTTGAGCATGTCCTTCAGCCTGGGGGCCGGGGGCACACACGGGCTTCAGTTAAGGCCCCTAAGTGCCTGGCACCCTCATCGAGCTGAAGCCAAGGGCATGCAGGTGGGACGGCCAGGTTTCCGAAGACAAACACCAGACAGCTGCTGAATTTGAACTTCAAATAAACAAGGCAATGTGTTCAGGACAGATCAGTCCCGTGGTGTTTGGCAGCCCTGCGTGTACACCGACCGAGGATAACATTAGGAGGTACACACACACACACACACACACGTGGCATTCACCAGCCACGTCAGGGGGTCAGGGGTGCTCCTGACGGGCCCTCTGCTCTCCTGCTTTTTCTGGGACCTTCAGTGGCATGCGAGGCCAGGGTACCAGTGAAAATGAGCAGAAGTGACCCGTGTCACCTCTAGGCAGCGGTGGTGAACCGCCCATGAGTGACCCCCCAGTGTCTTTGTCACTGAGATGGCGTGTGAACCACATGGAATCACCCCACTGTCCTGGGTCCCCGAGTGTCTGTGTGGAGCCGAGTGTGGACTCAGGATGCTGAGAAGTGTCCAGCTGGACAGTGGGAGCCCTGGCCAGCTGCTCACGCCTGTGCTGGGCAAAGCCCCCGAGGAAGGAGAGAATTCCCTGCCACTGCGGGAGGCCCAGAGGACTGGGCGCATGGGCTTCTTGCAGCCCTGCCGGCCAGCAGCCTTCCTGACGGCACCTGCTGCCCATCATGAGGTCCTAGACCCATCACATGCCTCCCCTCAGGGTGGAAAGGTGGTCTTTAAGAATGGCCCATTGGCCCTGGCCGGTTTGGCTCAGCAGTTAGAGCGTCGGCCTGCGGTCCGGAGAGACCCGGGTTCGGTTCCCGCCAAGGGCATGTACCTCGGTTGCAGTTTGTCCCCGGCCCTGGTTGGGTCGTGCGGGAGGCAGCCACTCGATGTGTCCCTTTCACATTGATGTTTCTCTCTCTCTTTCTTCCTCTCTCTCCCTCCCACTCTATCAGAACAAAAAATGGAAAAATGTCCTCGAGTGAGGATAATGGAAAAAAAAAAAGAATGGCCCATTGTCAGGAGCCAGGTGGGGAGCCGAGTGCTTCCTTATCCACTCACTCCTTCCATTCACTCATTCACTCACCCACTCATTCACTCACTCACTCATTCACTCACTCACTCATTCATTCTTACAGTCGTGGTCCCGTCAGGTGCTGTCCTGGGTGGTTCAGGGCCATGGTGCTCACAAGACAAGCCCCTGCCCTCCTGCAGCGTGATTCTAGTGGGGGACACGGATCTGGTCTTGGGCTGAGTGCAGCCAGATAATGACTACAATTTGCTGGACAGCAAGGGAGGAGGGTGTACGGATTACTCCCCAAAGGCCAGGCTCCGGGCATTGCTGTCCATGGAACTCACACCCTGGTGGGCAGGCCTGCACCTGCATGTCCAGTCTGGCAGCCACAGGTGGCTATTGCTCGGTGCACCTGGGACACTGAGCCTCTGACTCTAAGAAACGTCACTGTCCATGGTCACAGCGGCTGTGGCTACAGGATTGGGCAGGGCAGGTGTTGAGGGTGGTCTGGGAAGCCCCTCTGAACCATGTGCCAATGTCTGGAAATTTGGCGGGAAAACCTGGGAATTGGAGCAAGTCTAGTGTGGGGAGCGGGGAGGTGGGGGTGGCGAGTGGTGGGAGACCCGGGCCGACAGCCGACAGGTCCAGCCCTCCTTTGCCTCTGGACACGGTCAGGACGTGGATTTTATTCCACCTGAAGCGGGTGCTTAGAGGGTCGTAAGTGTCTCCAGCTGACCTGGGGATCTTGACATTTTCCAGATCCTCTGGCTGAAGCTCCCCAACCCCCTCTGGGGCAGTGGGTCGAAGCCAGAGGCTTGTCCCCAGCAGCTCGGCACCACCTGGTCCCGGAGAGGCGGGACAGTGGTCAGCCCAGAGGCACCGGAGGAACGGCCAGGAGCTGAGGCTGAGGGTGGTGCTCTTGTCTGCACAGCAGGAAGCCCCATGGTGGCTCGAGGGGCTGGACCCTCAACGCAGACCCCCCAACACTCACCACCAAGATCTCAGGTGCCTGGCCCTGGCCCTGCCCAGGGGTGGTCTGGAGCGTCTCCCTTGTCTGCACTGCAGGAAGCCCCATGGTGGCTCGAGGGGCTGGACCCTCAACGCAGACCCCCCAACACTCACCACCAAGATCTCAGGTGCCTGGCCCTGGCCCTGCCCGGGGGTGGTCTGGAGCGTCTCCCTCGGCCTCGCGTGATGAGACTGATTGTGTTCGCCTCGAGGGAAATCTCGTGCCCCTCCCCCAGCACACGAGGTCTGTGGTCACTCGTCCAGACTCTGAACATGTCTCCACACGGATGAGACACGCCCAAGACACTGCTGGGGAGAGACGGGCGATGCGCCCTGGTGCCAGGCTTGGGTCTGCGGACGCCCCCTGTGCCCCCTGGGCGCCCCTCAGGCCAGGATCACGTCTGAAACCAGAGGTTGCCTTTTTGGTGCCTTCTAAGAGAAGGTCCCATGGATTCTTTTAAAAAGAAAAAAAAAGGATCAGGACAAGGGAAAGTGGATAACTTCAGGAAGTGAGTCGGTGGGTGCTTCTCACCTGCCGTCACGGTCAGAGGCTGAGGGGGAGCTTCTAGGGATGTGGGTCCGGGGCTCAGAGCACCAGGCCCCCAGGAGGCGCAGGGGAGGGAGCCGGCGGTGGCTGCAGGTTCACATCGATGCAAATGGATGGATTCGCGTCGTCACGATGCATCTTAAACACCCGACAGCTAGACCGGGAACCTGCCTGGGACGGTTGTGACAGATCTCCACACGGGGGCTTCAGACAGAAAATGTATGCTCTCCCGGTTCTGGGGGCCAGAAGCCCAAACCTGACGGTCACAGGGGCAGGTCCCCAGAGGCTGAGAGGGAGGGTCTTTCACAGGGCGCCCCAGCTCAGGCCGCCAGCCTGTGGACGCACCTCTCCAGCCTCTGCTTCCGTCTCCACGTGGCAGCCACTCTCTCTCTTCTTCCGAGCACACCAGCCATTGGAATTAGGATCCATTCTAACCCAACATGCACTCATTGTAACTGATCCAGTTGCGTTTGCAAAGACCCTATTTCCAATAAGGTCATGGTCTGAGGTTCTGGGTGGCTGTGAGTCTTTGGGGTGACCCTGTTCAACCCAGGACACACACACAGGTGCACAAATCCTTCAGATCCACACGTGGATCCTTAGGCCAGGTTCCAGTGTCCTGGGTCTCAGCTCCTGGTGGCCCCAGGCTGCCTTCCTGACCTGTGGATCTGGCAGGAAGCGGAAGAGGCTGATGGGGGGGGGGGGGCTTTCTCCCATGAGCCTCAGCAGTGCTGGGCGCACGGTCAGCTTGGCCATCCAGCCCCTCGCCCACCACGTGATGGGGACCGGGTCACAGAGCCGGCAGACTGCACAGTGGCGGGTGACAGCTTCTGCATGGAGACACCGGGGTCTGCAAAGCTGAGCGGGACCCCTGAGCTGTGTGTGAGGGCGAACACCCCCTGGGGAGGGCACCTCCTCCACTCCCCATCGCGGGCCTGTGAGAGGCAGCCTCACCAGGGACAGAAATCCCTTCACCTGAGTCAGAGCTGCGCGGAGATGACGAATCTCCCCCGTGTCTGGGTCAGGAGCGACGCCTGCCACTTGCAGCATGAAAAACGCCGGGAGCCGGCTGGGAGCCGCAGGTGGTGCAAAGGTTAGTCCCCTGCGTGGGCTGGCGCCGCCCCCGCCCCCACCCGAACACAAAGCCTTTTCTTTCTCCAGCTGGGAACGCATGGCCCAGGCAAAGAGCTCTTTCAACGTTTGATTTTAAATTATTTGAATTAAATCTGGGACCCTTCCGGGCCTCGGGCTCACCCGGTTATTTATCACCGGCTGAACGCGGAGGGCTGCCCAGCACCTCCAGGGACGCCGCTCGGAACCGTTAGGAACCACCGGAGCCCTGAAGCTGGGCCCGGCGGGTTGGCGGCGGCTCAGGCACCCTCTGCCCGCCGGAGGCTGGCTGCCCGGCTCACTATTCATTCTCTCTGGCTTTCCTCTGGGTAATCACTTTAATACACTTGAAAATAAACCTTTTCCCCACTGAGGCAAGCCGATTTTTTCCCTATTTAACAAACATTGATTTTTTTCCCTCCCCCCCGTGTGCGGCCTCACCATGAAACTAACAAGCCTCCTTTGTTCCCGGTCCCAGCACCCCCCCACCCCACGTCTTGTGACACTTCCCCTGGGTGCCAGCAGGGGGCAGGAGACTCTCTTTTTTGCGGGCCACCCCCAGGGTGCTCCTGGCTGGATTGTCCTGGAGTCTGGGGCTGCCCTGCGGTGGGGTGACTGGCAGCTGAGAGACTCAGCAGAGGGGGAGGCCCAGACTGCTCCCCCGAGTGGGGGATGGGGAACAACCCAGTTTGTTTGAGATGTCTTAGGTCAGACATAACATTTTGAGGCAATGAACGAGGCCGCCACAGAGGGGAGCTAATCTCTTGGGGAGCCAGAACAGGCCCAAGCAGGCTGCTCCCGCTAACTGACCGTGTGCCCTGTGCCACCCCCTCAAATGGCCGTGTGTGCTCTCTCCCGAGGGTCCGGCGTGCTCTGAGCGGCCAGCAGAAGGCGGCACCTGCGGAAGCTGGGGACACGGAGGCTGGGGCGGCCTTGCCTAGTCCGGGCACTCCGGTCCATGCCCCTGTGTGCGCAGCTTCCAACATGGCATTTGGTGATCTGGGCTTGTGCGCCTTGATGTGACCCCTCCCCGAGGTCTGGGCCGACTCGCTTCCGACCAGGAGAAAACAGTGGAAGCCAGGGGCTGTGGCGGCTTCCGTCTTGGGCTCTCTGCAGCTGCCACGCCGTGAGGCCACGTGGGAGGACCTCAGGTGTCCAAGGGAGGCCTGCCCACAACCGTGTGGGTGAGGCTGGAAGCAGAACCCTCCTCACCTCCCGTGGGGCCTTCAGGGGAGGTCACAGCCCCACCAATAGTGACCCGGTGAGAAGCCCGAGCCATTGGCACCTGGTTCCGGGCCATAGAAACGGAGATAAGAAATGTTCACTGTTTTCAGCTGCTAAGAGCGGGGTCAAGTTGTTACACAGCAATAAATAATGGATACAATACATAATGGATACAACCCCTCTCCTGCTGCACCAGGGGGCACACCTGAGCAGTCGCCGGGCCCCCACCAATGCGGTCAGTTGTCATCGGGCAGCTGCTGTGGCTGGAACGGTGTCCCCTACATTCTTACGCTGAAGTCCTAACCCCCAGCACCCACAGAGGTGACCTCATTTGGAAGTAGGGTCTCTGTAGATGATCTAGTTTAGGTGAGGCCATCAGGGTCGGCCCTGATCCAATCTGACTGGCGTTTTTATAAAACGGGAGCTTGGCCACGGGCCCGCCCACAGGGGAACACCGTGTGGAGGCCGGAGTTACGTGGTCACAACCCAACAAACCACCAGGAGCTGGACAGAAGCCTGGGACGGATCCCTCCCTGCTGCCTTCAGAGGGCCACAGCCCTGGTCTAAGGACCGTAAGGTAATACAGTCAACCCTTGACCCGTGAAAGGGTTAGGGTGTCAACCAGCCTCAAAGTTGAAGACCCACGAATAATGGGAGTCCTCTGCAAGGGAGGAAGCTCACTTCGGCCACTGAGAGAGGAAAGGTGGAGGAGAGGAAGGGGTGGGGGAGAAAGAGGAGGTAACTGAACAGCGGGGGATAATCAGACGGGTGGGTTGATAAGTGGATGGTGACTGGATGGATGGATGGAAGGATGAGCCAATGAGTGGGCAGATGGGTGGACAGGCGAGTGGAGGGATGATGGATGGATGGATGAATAGGTGGGTGAATAGTAGGTGGAAGATGAATGGATGGATGGATGGATGGATGGTTGGATGAAACAATGAGTGAATGAGTGGGTGGATGGGTAGTAGGTGAGTATGGGTGGGTAGGTGTGTGTAGGGATGATGGATGGATGGATGGATGGATAGATGGGTGGATGGATGGATGGGTGGGTGTGTAGGGTGGGTGATTGATAGATGATGGATGGATGGATGAATAGGTGGGTGGGTAGGGTGGGTGATTGATAGATGATGGATGGATGGATGGATGGATGGATGGATAGATGGATGGATGGATGAATAGGTGGGTGTGTAGGGTGGGTGATTGATAGATGATGGATGGATGGATGAATAGGTGGGTGGGTAGGGTGGTGATTGATAGATGATGGATGGATGGATGGATGGATGGATGGATGGATGGATAGATGGATGGATGGATGGATGAATAGGTGGGTGGGTAGGGTGGGTGATTGATAGATGATGGATGGATGGATGAATAGGTGGGTGGGTAGGGTGGGTGATTGATAGATGATGGATGGATGGATGGATGGATGGATGGATGGATAGATGGATGGATGGATGAATAGGTGGGTGTGTAGGGTGGGTGATTGATAGATGATGGATGGATGGATGGATGGATGGATGGATGGATGGATGAATAGGTGGGTGGGTAGGGTGGGTGATTGATAGATGATGGATGGATGGATGGATGGGTGGATGGATGGATGGATGAATAGGTGGGTGGGTAGGGTGGGTGATTGATAGATGATGGATGGATGGATGGATGGATGGATAGATGGATGGATGGATGAATAGGTGGGTGGGTAGGGTGGGTGATTGATAGATGATGGATGGATGGATGGATGGATGGATGGATGGATGGATAGATGGGTGGATGGATGGATGGGTGGGTGGGTGGGCGGGTGGATAGATGATGGATGGATGGACGGATGGATGGATGGATGAATAGGTAGGTGGGTAGGGTGGGTGATTGATAGATGATGGATGGATGGATGGATGGATGGATGGATAGATGGGTGGATGGATGGATGGATGGGTGGGTGGGCGGGAGAATAGATGATGCATGATAGACAGATGGCGGGTGGAAGAATGGATGGGTGGGTCAGGTGATGAAAGTTCCGTCCTAGAGATGTGAAGGGCTGGCGACCAGGAAGAATGCTGGGGGCTTTGGGCCTCTCTGGCAACGATGGGCAGAGAGGCAGGAGACGCTGCGAGCACCGTGCCCGGCTGGCATGTGCCCTTCCACATGCACTCGGCTGTCCCTCTTGCAAGAGCAGTGCCCATCTTGCCATCTGCAGCCGCCCGTTCCTTCGGGCTGCGGGCGGACACTGGGCCAGACCCTCGTCAAGGGGGATCTGGCCGCCAGATGTCAGCCAGCACTAATGAGCCCAGTCTGCTGGTCACTAATTGGCTGAGGGTCTGGGCGCCAGTGACACATGGAACCAGAGATGATGGGGCAGGACGGCTCCCAGCCCAGGCTTGGGTGGCTCCGTCACACTCCCCCCGGGCAGTGGGAAGCCGGGGTGCCCACTCCCTAGTGTGAATACCTGGCAGCTTCCCGAGGTTTTGCAGGGACTGTCCACCTCCGTCAGGGGCTGGAGTTGGTCCAAGGACAGGGGAGGTGGGGCCGTGTGGGCTGCTGCAGGCGTGACTGAGGAGCGGGAGTCAGAGCCGGGCTTCCCGTGTGGGGCGAAACCAGTGCCCTCCAGAATAACCGCGGTGGTGAGCCCTGCCCTGCGGAGGGAGATGGAGTAACAGCCAGTTTGCCCATAAACTTGCTCAAGCGATTTACGATTTACGAGGCCTGGCTGGCCCGGGGTGGGGGCGGGGCAGCCGCGGACAGGCTGGCTTCAGCTGGAGCCGGGCGACGGGACAGCGACCCGGTGTCCCCGGCCAGTGCTCAGCTACGGTGGGTTTCGGGGTGTCGAACATCGCGTCCGCTCCGGTGGCAAGGACATGGACACCTGCTCTGACCCGGGGCCCTTCCGAGACTGGAGACCCAGGTGGTCAGGGGACAGAGGCGTGTCCGCAGTGGACGTCACAGAGGCCGGGGAGGAGGTTCCCAGGCACCTGAGAGCCAGCGCTGGGGTTTCTGCCCCACAGGAGCTGGAAACAACACAATGGCACGTAGGCTGTGGCTCATAAACCCACTCCGATTTCTCGGTGGCCACGTGGTGTCACCCCCCAGAGAGTATCCCCCTCCTTGGTGGTGGGGTCTCAGAGCCTTCCTGACGCTCTGCCTTCAGGGGCCCAGGGCCAGTCCGACAGCCAGCCCAGAAATAAAGACAGGGAGCTGGCTGCGGGCGGACCCTGAGCCGGAGCGTGGAGCTGGGAAGAAGGTCCGCTACGACGGTGCTGGTCGGTCCCAGCTGGTCAGAGGGGAGGACAGCAGACGCTGGTGCCCAGGGCCGCTCTGCCGGGTGGGCTGGGGCCCAGAGCCGGGCAAAGGACAGTGCCTGGCTCAGGCTCAGCAGGGAGTGAAACGGGTCCTGGACACAGGCAGCTGTGCTTGGAGCTGCTGTCCCGATGGCCGGCCTGGCGGTCACGGCTCTGTCCTCCAGGGTCCGAGCTGGTCTGCGGGTGCCAGGGGCCACAGAGGGATGGAGAGTGGCCGAGTTACAGGTTTGGTGACAGGTGCAAGTGCCCGGACCTAACTTGGAGGCTGGTGGGGGTTGTGAGTGCTCGGCCGGCATCAGAGGGCCACCGTCGCCGTGCGTCTCAGCGGCGGGTGTCGAGTGTCCTCAGCAAGACCTCCCACCCGACCGGCCAGCCTGAGCTTCGGGGGAGTGTTTGTCCTTTCCTCTCTGTCCCTCCTGCCAATGCCCAGTGTCCCAGCCAGCCCCCAGCCAGGGGACACACCTACGGGCAGTCCCCTCACCGAGCACCGTTACGTCGATCCCCGGGAGGGCCGCCTTTAGGGCCCAAATCCAGAGACCTGGAGACCACGTGCCTCCAGGTTCCGCCCTGGCAACCATGAGAAAATTCCAGCAGAGCCGGAGAACCGAGCACCATGCGTGTGCGGCGTCAGCAGGCGGGATCCCGGTCCCCGCGTCCGGTCACCAGCCCCATCCTCACAGCGGCCGGCCAGGAGCCCACGCTCTCTCCAGGGTTGGACCCCGACCCTCAGAAGCCCCGGGAGCAGCTGAGATGGTCCAGGCTCTGCAAACCCGGTGTCTGGGGTCCTGTCCCAGCATGAACCATCCATACAACGGATGTGGCTTCTGTCTGGCGGTGTCCTTGGGGAAAATCTCCACACTACCAAGGTGTGTTGACCCCCGCCAGGGCCAGCCCCAGTGGGCACGCACACGGGCACACAGCCCTGTCGCCCGGTGCCACAGGGCCGGCACCGGCTGAGTTTTCTGTGGGCTGGCAGGACGTGCAATGGCGGCCACCGGCAGAAGGAGGCGAGGGGACCCCGAAGGGACGTGACCCTGAGAGGTGACCTCTGGGAGAGGTTCTGGGTGGGGAAGGGGCTGGGCTGGAGGGTGGTTTGAGAGTGCTCCCCAAGACCACCTCCAGGCTTCTTACAGAACGGTGAGCCTGGACCACCCCGTGTCCCCCTGAGCTGACAGCCGGAGCTGCTGACCGGTGTCGTGGAGGCTGGAGCGGCCCCTCCGCAGGGCCCCTGGGGGCTCGGCCTGGGCCTGCAGCCCTGCTCTTGGCCTCTGCCCTGATGACATGGTCGTTTCTCTCTCTCTTTCCTTATCCTCTCCGGAGGACATTTCTGCATTTACCTTCAGACAGAGCGGGAGGGAGGGAGGGAGGGAGGAAGAGAGAGAGAAACATCGATGTGAGAGAGACACATCGAGTGGCTGCCACCCACACGACCCCAACCGGGGCCGGGGACAAACTGCAGCTGAGGTACACGCCCTTAGCGGAAACCAAACCCGGGACTCTCTGGTTCACGGGTCGGTGCTCTTACCGCTGAGCCACACCGGCCAGGGCGACATGCACATTTCTGAATGTACATCAGTGGCCCTGGACGACTGTGACTGCCGCCAATCGGGGCTGCCCTCATGACCCCCCCCCCCCAGCGTTCCCAACTCCATAGACCACTGGAAGCTGCCCTGTGTCAGGGTTCCCGGGGCTGCAGAGAGCAAGGAGGAGCTCGGAAGAGAGGCAGCAGGCCCGCTGGGCTTAGCTCCTGAGCTGAGGGACAGAGCCAGGGCTTCCGGGATAAAGAGAAATCCCCGAGGGCTTCCTGGAGGAGTCTGGATTCAAAATGAATGGTCTAAGTTCCCGATGTGATGGAGCTGTGGGTATCTGGCCTCCAGCCTGGACTTGTGCCTGGGGCTTGGCCACCCCCAGCAAGGGAAATGTGTGTTGGTCACTGCGCAAACCACAGCTCTCGCCGGGCGACACCCATTCTCCGGACAGTTCCAGGCTGGCTAAGGCTAGACCTCAGGGCCCCAGGCTGTTCAACTGCCTGCGGCTATGGCCTGCTTTCCTCCTCCGAGTGGAGTCTCACCAGGGAGGGACGCCAGGGGCCCTGAGCCCTGCCCCGGGGGCCTCCTGATGCTGGCTGAGCACAGTGGTTGCCTGGGCTGGATTGTTACATATGCAACTGCCAATCCTGAAAAGGCCTCAGCCAGCGGCCCCTGAGGGGGAGATCTGTGGGTGGAGGGAGGGCTCCTGGGGCTCCACCATCTGCTAGCCTGCCCGGGACACGCCCCGAGAACCCTGGAACCCTGTGCCCTTGAAGCTTCCGGAAGAAACTCCTGTGTCACAAAGCGGCCGAAGAGGGTTCTGCTTACTCTGCTGATGCTCGGAGCAGGATGCAGACATGTCTAACCCACACGTGTTAGATTCTCCAGCTGTGATTATCGACAATGGGTCTGGGCTCTGCAAAGCAGGCCTGTCCGGAGAGATCGGGCCCCGCCACGTCATCAGCTCCGTCGTGGGGCACCCGACATGCAAGCTGGCCTCGGCGGGAGCCAACCAGAAGCAGCACTGCGTCGGGGAGCAGGCCCTGCGCAAGCAGGAGGCCTTCCACCTACGCTACCCCATCGAGCGAGGCCTGGTCACCAGGTGGGATGACGTGGAGAAGCTCTGGGGGCACCTGTTCGAGTGGGAGCTGGGAGTGAGAGCCAGCGAGCGGCCGGTGCTCATGACCGAGCCCTCCCTGAACCCCAGGGAGACCCGGGAGAAGATGGCGGAGGTGATGTTCGAGAAGTTCCAGGTGCCCGCCTTCTACCTGTCGGACCAGGCCGTGCTGGCCCTCTACTCCTCGGCCTGTGTCACTGGCCTGGTGGTGGACAGCGGGGACGGGGTCACCTGCACTGTCCCCATCTTCGAGGGGTACTCGCTGCCCCACGCGGTCACCAAGCTCTACGTGGCGGGGAGGGACATCACGGAGCACCTCACGCAGCTGCTGCAGGCTGGCGGGTGGGCCTTCCCCTGTGCGCTGGACAAAGTCCTGGTGGACGACATCAAGGAGAAACTCTGCTACGTGGCCCTGGAGCCCGAGAAGGAGCTGTCCCGGAGGCCGGAGGAGGTCCTGAGAGAGTACAAGCTGCCGGATGGGAACACCATCCAGATCGGGGACCCGCTGTTCCAGGCCCCCGAGGCCCTGTTCACACCCACCCAGCTGGGCATCCAAAACCCGGGCCTCTCCAAGATGGTGTTCAGCAGCATCACCAAGTGTGACGCCAACATCCAGAGCAACCTCTACGGGGAGATTGTGCTGTCTGGGGGCACCACCCTGTTCCAGGGCCTGGACGACAGGCTTCTGAAGGAGCTGGAGCAGCTGGCCTCCAAGGGGACCCCCATCAAGATCACAGCTCCCCCCGACAGGTGGTTCTCCACATGGATCGGAGCCTCTATCGTCACCTCCCTGAGCAGCTTCAAGCAGATGTGGGTCACCTTTTCGGACTTCAAGGAGTTTGGGACATCCGTGGTTCAGAGAAGATGCTTCTGAGGGCCCCGCATGTGGGGTGGCCCCCATGGGTGGTGAGCTCGCCCCTCGACACCGGCAAGGTGTTCAATAAAAGACGAAACAGTACAGTCTTTGGTCAAGTCGTTCATTCTCGGCGGCACCGGAATCATTTCTGACCCTGGTGGTGAATCTTGGTTCAGTGCTCTGTCTCCCCTGGGAGGGAGGGAGGGAGAGTCCTGGCTGTGAGTCGCGGCTGTGTCCATCCGCAGATTGGACCAAAAGCGGGGGTATGGGCCTCATGCCTGGAGCTTGAGTTGGGAGGGCCCTGGAGTCTGCATTTATTTTAAACACCTGTTGTAGGTGGGTCTGAGACAGAGTCAGGCAGGAGGGCAGCAGGAACAGGCAAGAATGCTGTCCTGTTCTGAGGGTCAACAAGCCTTCCCCTGGGTGGGTGCTCAGCATGATGGGGCTCTCGTTCCGCTTCCGTGAGGCTGGGCACTGAGCAGAAGGGACCCTTTGTCCTGGATGGATGGGGACCAGCAGAAGCAGAAATTGCCATCTGCTCGGGCTCTCTCGGGGCCTGCTCCCAGGAGCGTGTTTTTTTTTGTTTTTTTTTTGGTGCTATTTCTGTTTGTTTTTATGTTCAAATATGCTTATGGCAGTGTTTAGGGGCAAAATACTGGAGACAGAGCTAATGGCCATCAGTGACGTAACAGATGAGTAAATGATGAAACAACCTATGTCATATTTGAAATGAGCATGCAGTGTATTTGAAGACAGAGGATAGTTGGGTCATTTTCAGATTCATGGTATCCAATCCCTGTCTTTTTACTTGGTGTATTTAGAGTGTTTACATTTAAAGTAATATGTTCTGTCTTAAGTCTGCCATTTTATTTTGTTTTTTTTCTTTTTTTCTCTGTTTCTTGTTCCTATTTCTTTTATCTTCCTGTGGGTGACTTAAACATTTTTTTTAGGATTCTACATTGACGTATTTATGGGGTTTTGTATGCTTTTTTAGTGATTGTCCTGAGTAACATTATAATCCACCAGTACTGACATTTTATTACTTGGAGTGAAGTGTAGGAGCCTGACTTCTATTTAAGGCCCTTGACCCTCCCAACTTCCAAAAAGAAAATTGTCTTTAGTGTTTATTTCCTCTGTGTATGTGGAGCACAACCTCAGATGGTGTTAAGATTTTTCCTTCGACCATCAGATGATTTAAGAAATTCATGGGAAGAACCATCTAATAGGGTTACCCCTATTTTTACCCAATCGCAAGTTCTTCTTGAAGTCCCACACCTTTTCCTGTTCTGTTCTTTCATTTCTGTTTAAAGAACTTCCTTTAGCTTTAATAGGCTTGCTGCCCTGACTGGTTTGGCTCAGTGGTTAGATCGTCGGCCCACAGACCTGAGAGTCTCAGGTTTGATTTGGTCGAGGGCACGTACCTCGGTTGCAATACGGTCCTCCACCCTGGCCGGGGTCATGCGGGAGGCAACCAGCTGATGTCTCTCTCTCTCACATAACTGTTTTTTTCTCTCTCTCCCTCACACTCTATCTGAAGATGGATGGAAAAATATCCTCGGGTGAGGATTAAAAAAAAGAAGAAGAATAGCTTTGCTAAGCAACAGGTTTTCCTGGTTTTCTGTCATCTGAGAATATTTTCATTTCCCCTTCATTCCTGAGGATATTTGGGCTGGAAATAAAATTTATGGCTAACCATTTTCTCAGCACTTGGACGTTGTTGTACCAGGTCCTCCTCCATGGCCTCTGTAGTCTCAGGTCAGAGAGCACCTGTTATTTGACAGGTGATCCCCAGCAGGTAATGTGTCATGTCTCTCGGGCTACTTTCAAGAGTTTCTCATACTCTTTCGTATTCAGAAGTTTAATTACGCATCTTGACGTGGATGTTTTTGGTTTATCCTCTCCAGGATTTATCCAGCCTCTTGAGTCTGTAGATTTATGTCATTTGCCAACTTTGGGGAGCTTTGTGCTATAGTTTCTTCTAACTTTTTTTCAGTCCCATTCTCTTTCTCTCTTCTTCTGGGTCTCTGAGGACATGAGAGTTAGCAATCTTGCTATTGTCCCACAGGCCCCAGAGACTTTGTTAATCTTTTTTTTTTTTTTTTTAGTCTATTTTCCCTGTTGTTCAGGTTGGGTTGAGTGTGCTCACTTAGCCTGAAATTCACTGAGTCTATCCTCTGTCATCTCTACTCGTGAGCCCCTCCAGCCCATTCCTTATCTCTGTTGTATTTTTTTCAGTTTTGATCATTTCTGTTTGCTTCTGTTTTTATAATTTTGAGCTCTTTGCTGAGGTTTTTCATTTTTGCATTTGTTTCGGAGGAAACTGTAATTGCTTGCTGAAACATTTTTATGGTGGCTTTAAAGCCCTTGCCCAGATAATTCCAACGTCTGAATCATCTCGGGCTGCTCCAAAACTCACATCTGAGGATTGCCTGTTCTCATTTAGTTTACAGTGTTCCTGGTTTTTTTTTATTATACCCCGGACACTTCGAATATCTCAAGACTCCTGTTTACCCCTATTTTTGTGGTAGGCGTCCTCCTGCTGGGGAGCGGCATGCGGGCTGAGGGACACCACCCCAGAAGCGTGGGCCCTGGTGCACACGGCCTCCTTGCAGAGGGGTAGTGGAGGTTCGGCTCCTTGCTTGGCTCCGTTGAACCTTCCTGACGAGGTCGGCACTGACTAACACCTCCTCAGTGCCTCTAAGTAGGGGTCAATGCTCATCTCTCAGGTGGGCCCAACTGACCCCTGGGAAGGGGCTGGCAGAGTGTCAACGAGCCCACATCCCACCACCTTCTTCCATCTTGCTAATACTGGGTGGGGCTGAAGGTTCAGGTCCCCACTGGACCCCACAGACACCAGATGAGGGGGTGAAGAAGTGTTGGCAAAACCTGGCTCACACCACTTGTTCAGTCTCATTACTGCTGGGGGGTGGGGAGCTCAACTCACCCCTGAACCCCAGAGTCGCCTACTTCTGCTGAGTGGGGACAAGGAAGCTCCCTGCTCCATCCCCAATACCACCCATCAGGGAGCTGGAGACCCTGGAGGGGGGATGGGATGAGGACGAGGTAGGGGAGGGGTGGAGGGGTGTGTTAGATCCGCTCCCTACTCTGCCTGCTGAAGCACAGAGGTGACGTGTGGAAGGGTGGTCCCCCAAAGGTATCCTGTGCTAGGACACACTTTCCCCAGTGGGAACAGGCTTGTTGGCTGAGAGCTGTTTCAGTCTGTACCCATTGGAGGTTTGGGGTCAGAGCCTTCTGCAGCACCCTGTGGGGATAGGCGGGAGACAACGAGGGAGCTCGGAACCCCCCAGGTCCCGGGCCCCTCCAGCCCGCCTTCTTCCCACCTTTCGGATACTTCCTGCGCCAGCTTGTTGTGTTAACCTGGGCTTTCAGTTGTGAGAGGGAGCATCTGAGAGAAGTGAGTTCCCGGGTGATGTTTTTACTTCTTTTCTTCATTACTGAAGGTCACAGGGAAGTTAGAGAGGGCCTCTGGCCCCCACCCTCAACGCCCTCCCTGCGGGGTCACTCTTTCACAGGAGAGAATGTCAGAGCTCAGGAACAGCGACTTTCCAAAGCCTCACAGGGAGCTGAGAGCTGAGCTTGTCCCAGATTCCCAGGCCAGGGCACCCTTCCCATGCAAGACCGTCCTCGTGTTCCCGAATGACATCGCAAATGAAATAACAGCTGTGTTTCTAGTCAAGGTGCTCTGCGTCTCTTATGGTGGTGCTGCTCTACTGTTACAGCTGTGGTGGTGATGAGGAGGAAGGTGATGATGGGCATGATGATGATGATAGTGATGGTGATGGTGATGACGATGGTCATAATGATGGTGATGGTGATGGTGGTGATGGTGATGGTGATGGTGGTGGTGGTGATGGTGATGGTGGTGGTGGTGATGGTGATGGTGATGTGATGGTGGTGATGGTGATGGTGGTGGTGGTGATGGTGATGGTGATGGTGGTGGTGGTGATGGTGGTGGTGGTGATGGTGATGGTGGTGGTGATGATGGTGATGGTGATGGTGGTGATGTGATGGTGATGGTGATGGTAGTGGTGGTGATGGTGGTGGTGGTGGTGGTGATGGTGATGGTGATGGTGATGTGATGGTGATGGTGATGGTGATGGTGGTGGTGGTGGTGGTGATGGTGATGGTGGTGGTGATGTGATGGTGGTGGTGGTGGTGGTGATGGTGATGGTGGTGGTGGTGGTGGTGGTGGTGGTGGTGGTGATGGTGATGTGATGGTGATGATAGTTATGGTGATAGTGATGACAATGATTTTCTGACTTCCAGGCCATCTTCAGCACTATGTCTTTGGGGTGCTGAAGTGTGGAGAGTCCATAACAAAAACTTTTTAACCAGTGTAGCTTTTAGTTCTGGCTTCCTGGGATGCCATGTGAAGACAGAGACTCGGACACCGGGGGACAAGGGGACAATGTCCCACCTGGTCACTCTCTCTTCCAGGATGCACCCTCTGCCACACGGCACTCCATCCTCAGAGTGCTTCCCAGAGCCAGGAAGCGTGGCCCCCGCCGCGGGGCATGGCCGTCATGGCAACGCTCACTCATTCCTCCCTCCCTCCCACCCTCGTTCATCTCACGAACACCGGGGAGACCCACCAAGTCACAGGCACGTCTCCGTGCGCTGCGGGTCCTGAATGGGGAAGAAGATGCTGTCCTGTCCCCCAGGAGTCAACGTGGTCGCCAAGGATGAGAAGCAGCAGTGAGCCAAGAAATGTGCGTGTGGATCGAACTGACAGCCCCGATGTGTGAGGCAAAGGACCCACTCACGCCACGGTAGCAGAGCCAAGGCCCAAGGAAGTGCAGGGTGGGAATGCCAAGTGCTGCACCCAGCCCAGGCTCGGCACTTGGACCCCCCGCAGGGAAACGGGGATGCATCAGGGTCCTGAGCGTGTTCGCTGGGCGAGGGGCTTCCAGCCATCTTGGGGCACAAGGGCCACAGGGTCTGGAGCCCCCTTGCTCATCGCCCCTCCTGCCCTCAGTCCCAAGATCTGAAGACGTGTGTGGGACAGCCTCCCAGAACCTCCCAGCACAAGGTTAGGGTTGGGGTGCCAGCTCAGGACAGGACAAGCTAGGCTGCCACACTGTCCTTCCCCAGACAGAGTGGGAGGCCAGCTGTGGGCCAGTCCTCAGCCAGGGTTGGGGCTCCCGAACCCCCTTGCCTCAGCCCCCCTGGAGTCAGTGGGCAGGGGGACACCTCTAGTACCCGAACCCCACCCCCCATGCTCCTGGCATTCTGTCCTCCCCCAAACGTGGTTCTTCTGCCCCAGGCTGGGCTCCCAGGGCTGTTTGGGAACCTGACGCAGTGATCTGAGGCCCCTGCACCAGCTCCGGGAACCTGTAAACAAATGAGCTCCAGCTGTTGACAGTTTAAATAGTACACAGCTTGCTGACTCCCACATGAGAGGGATTTACGGGTGCTTCCGGAGTCTAGACTCACGCTCTGGGAACTCAACACAGATAGCGGGAGAACCCGGGGCTGCCGGTGGGGCTGATGCCAACCTGGAGGGGTCCAGAGGCCAACACATGAAGCCAGGCCCCTCCCGCAGGGTGGCCCCACCCTGGCCCCACCTCCTCTGCTCTGACTCAGAGGGGGCTTCCCCGTCCTCTGAGGGCACAGCAGGGGGGCCGTACTTGGAAGGAGCCTGGTGGCCCGCAGAACACAAGGCCCTGGGGTGGGGGTGGATCCGGACCTGTGGGCAGAGTCTGGACCCTCAAAGGGAACGTACCTGACTCTCCAGCTGCCCGCCAGCCCCATGGACAAGGGTGGTTGCGGTCCAGGTTCCCCAGCCTCCAGACATGCGCACCAACCCTGGAGGTGCAGGCGCCTGCGTGAGACCCTTCGCCCAAATGTGTTCTTGGGTGGGGGGTGCCTCAGAGGAGCTGTGCCGGGGCCTGAGGCTTCGGGGACCTGGGTGAGGCGCACAAATCCCAGGGCCTGGGAGCGCAGGCCGCGTGGGCGCCTTGGGGCCCGAGGGTGGGAGAACCAGGGGTTTAGGCAAGAGCCGGAGACAGAAGCCAGGCTAGGGCCTCACTCAGCCCCACGATACCCGGTCTCCCCACGGCATGCCAGGCGCGGGCACAGAGAAGCTGAGCTCCGAGAACTGCGGTCTGTTGCAGGCCTGGCTCTCTCGGAGGCTCGTCCGGGGCGCTGGGCGTAGCAGGCACCTGTCCTGGGATCAGGGGCGTCTGAAGCTGCAAAGGGGGAGGGGCGCAGTGGCCGGGGCTGGGGTGGATCCGGGAGGACGGAGAGGCAGGGGAAACCCAGCTGTGCGCTCAGGCTGGTGGGGCGTTGCTGGGCCCCCGGGCTCCCCTGTCCTGCCCGGCCCCAGGTGGCTTCAGGAGCCAGCGTGTCCTGGAAGGGGGGGGGACGAGGTGACTCTGCAGCAGGGACTCTGCTACAGGAAGGCTGTTGCTCGTGGTTCCCTGGGTGCGGGTCCCACACGGAGCCCGTTCTTGTCCTGCGAGGTGACCTCCGAAGGCCGGTCCAAGACTCTTGGTCCCTCACCTGCTCTGACGCAAGAGGCCAGAACAACTTCCAGACTCCGAGTTTTGCTCAAACACGAACACGTCTGCCTCCCACAGGACACCCCGGACCTCTCCCCCTGGCCGCTGTCCCGGCTGCAGGCAGAACTGTCACCAGGCCACGCGCACACCCTGTCAGCTACGGGCGTCGTCTCCCTCCGCCCCGCCTCCAGGCCGGGCTGCAGCCCCCGACTCTCTGGTGCAAGCCCAGCGCCTGGCGTCCCAAGCGGCGTCCCCCGGCGGGCCGACCCCGTGTGACGATGCCCGACACGGGGAACAATGCCCTCGTTGTCATAGCCGGCCCTGGCTCGGAGCGCAGAAACATAAGCTGCCTCGTCCCTGTTATCACCCTCGCAGGGAACGGGGCTGGGCTCCAGCTCGCACGAAGACATAATAATTTTCCCCCATTATTCAAATCTCCTGTTTCCTTCGTCTCGCCCCACCTTTTGGCGGCAGCGGCCGGAGGGAGAGGCGGCTGGGCCGTGAGGGCTCCGGATCCCAGGATCCCTTCACACCTGGGCAGCTGGAGTCCGGCCAGGGCCACGGGACCGGGGTGGCCACGGCCCGGGCGGCGGGTGCTGCTCCCTCCCCGGTGTCTCTTGACCGGAGGCCACAGTGCTGGCAGGGCCGCGGATGACGCGGACAGATGCAATCAGAGGGTGGAGGCCTCCCGGTGGGCCGCCCGCCCGAGCTGGCCAACTCTGGTCAGAGGTGGCCGCTCCTGGCCCCCTCGGGGCTGGGGGTTTCGTCTGCCGCTGCCGCCTGGCCGCGGGGTCAGGGTGGGTGCAGAGGCCCCCCCAGGAGCCTGGCAGGGAGGGAAGCTGGAGGCTGGTCTGCCAGCCTCGGGCCATTTTAGGCGGAGAGGCGTCAGCCCGAGTAAGCGGACACCTCACAGTTATGCAACTCGTCGGCGAGGATGGGCTGCTTGTCCAGCCAAAACAAGCACCTCCCGGCTCCAGAGTGTGAAATCGTTGGGCCCAATTAAAGGGAGGCGCAGGGAGGGGGCGGGGGCCGGACGCCTCTTCCGGCCTCTGTGGAAGGACAGTGGGCTTGGAGGCCCGGACGCTCCGCGAGGTCAGCCTGGCCCCTGGGCCGCCCCAACACCCTGGGGGACGGGGGAGGCTTCCAGAGCCTGCCCCCCCCACACACACACACTGGACATTTCACACACCACCCTGCGTGGGGGGAGGGGCGCGGGCGGAGACGCTTGCTGCCCTGTCTGCGCCCAAGGAGCCCTAGACCAGCTGTTGACTTAACTCCCGGAACAGTGACCCGGCCCAGGCCCACTCCAGGGCCCAGCCTGGGTGTCCCAGACATTCACAGTGAGGAACATCAGGTGCCACCTGGGAGTCGGGGAAGACAGGGACCCCATCATCTTGTTCACTAGGGGAACCAGACTCTGGTGAGGGCCCCAAAGATGAACCCAATGGGGGGCCTTCACCAGAGTAATGGGTACGCCCAGCTGCCACGGGAGGGGCTCGGACAGAGGGTGACGGGAGCACGCGATCTGAGAACCTCGTCTGTGTACGAGGAGCGCCCCCTTTCTGGAAAACACCTCTCTGGAGCCTGGGGTGTGCAGTGAGAGCTTCAGGTCTAAGTGGAGGGACTCCCCGGGGGTGTGGGGGTGCAGGTCAGAGGTGGTGGTTCTGCGCGGGGTGTGCGTGGCCCTGCCTTGCACCCCGTGGGGCTGTGGGGCCAGGAAGCGGGTTCACAAAGACACACAAGGGAGGCAGAGATGCTCCTTGCGGCCGAGCTCACAGGGAGCTGGAGAACGTTTCCCATGAGTCTCCTCCGGGTCCTCATCAGAAGTGGAGGCAGGCCGGTCACAGACCGGGAACAGGCCGGAAGGAGCCGGGCGCAGGCCGGGAACAGGCCGGGAACAGGCCGGAAGGAGCCGGGAACAGGCCGGAACGAGCTGGGAACAGGCCGGAGCAGGCCCGGAACAGGCCGGAAGGAGCTGGCTTCGGGCTGTGCGCACGGGCTGAGGTTCTCACCAGGAAATCCTCTGAGTTCCCGAGGACGTTGCTAAGGCCCGGGAAGCAGGCGCAGAGCAGCCGGAGGCCGGCCAGTCCCTGCTCTGGGTCCTCGAGGGCCCATGGTGGGCTGCAGAGACGGCCCGTGAGGTCCTGTGTGCGCTGCTCCCCGCCCGGAGCCCTCAGCGAGCCCCGGGGAGCCGACGGGAGACAGGGCTCCGCACCTCCTGTCCTGGGGTCTCGGCTCAGAGCAGGGCCAGGACCTCAGGGATTCCCGGTGTCTTCACGGCCTCGCTTGCGCTGCCTCGGTGCTCAGAGCAGCCCACCGCCTGGCTCCCTGAGAGCAGAGCGGAGAAAGGGGGCTGCCCGGGCACAGGAACCCCAGCCCGGGGACTGACACTTCAGCCAGCCATGCCCCGCCACCCCGAGCCCGTCCCTTCCCTTGGCAGGTCTGGCTCCTGGCCTGGAGGGCGTACAGGCCAGCAGAGGTGACCATGGACCTGGGACAGCGCAGGCAAGACCCTGGGCGGCCAGCAGTCGTCTGTGTCCAGGGCATGTCCCTGACTGAGGGCCCTGGCCCCAGGTCCAGCCACCAGGGCAGGTGGCTGCCCCCAGGCCTGGGTCCAGGGACACCCCCACTCCGTCGGCAGTACTCTGCTCAGGGCCTGGATGTCCCCTTTGGGTCCCCCCGTCGTGGGCTCCTGAGCTGGAGCCTGCGCGAGCTCGGGGGGACCTGCTCTGCCCTCGGCACGCGGAGCTGGGAGCTGGGCAGCTGCAGAGGTGGGGAGAGGGCACCCACCAGGGGAAGGGTTCTCCCCGGTAGAAGCACATCCGTAATAGCCATGCCCAACGTGCCCGCCTGTGTGACTGTTCGTGGGGTCTGGTGTGTGCGCCCCCCACCCGTGCACAGCGAGGCCCCCCCTCCGTGTACCCCTTGTACCCAGCTCCAGCTCTCCCTCCGCTAACTCAGGGGTGGGCTCCTGGAGAGAAGGGAGGGGCCTGGAAATCCTGTAGAAGACAAACCTGTGCAGGGCTTTTCCAGGGGGGCCACCTGCCCTGGGCCCTCTCCTGGCTGGGGGCCTCTGCGTCCTCATACCCAGCCAGGCAGGCTCCGCCGGCCCCTGCAGCCCAGGCCCTGGGCAGCTGCTCAGGCCTCCCTCGGCTGGCAGCAGGTGGGAACGTCTCCGCTGTTTAACTCCTGCCTTTGTTTTTATTCAAAGCGCTGTGCCGACCTCTCTTCGCTGACACCCGAAGCCTCGTTTGTAAATGACCCGAGTGCACATGGCCGGCCCCTTCGTGCCCTTAGCTACGGCGGACCCCGAGGGCCAGTCCCCACTGCGGGGTTCCGAGCGTGCGGGGTGCGGGGAGGCCGGCCGTGCTCCCTGGCCAGGCCAAGCACCCAGAGGTGAGTCAACACGGGCCTGTTAGATGTGGCTGTGCAGTGCGGCCGATTACCCTGCACGCCGGGTGGGCCGCGTCTGATCAGGGGACGTCTGCACAGTGAAGCCTCCCCGAGCGGGAAGGAGTTCTGCAGCCACGGCCTCCGGACTCCAGCTGCCTCGTTCCCTGGGTCTCCAGCCTGCCCGCCCACCTGCAATGTCTGGACTCTGTCTCCACACTGTGTGTCTCCTCCTTAAATAAATACCTCTCTGCAGGTACATGTGCACACACGTGCACACAGACACATGCACTTGTGCTCGTACACATATGCATGTTCACATGCGCACATGTGTGTGCAGGCAAGGCACACAGGGACACGTACATACGTGTGTACACATGCTCATGCATACAGGCGCACACACGCCGAGTGAGGCCCCTCAGCTACAACCAGCTCCCCGTCCGAGTTGGCCTGACTCCACCCTGGCCCCAGGATGGCCACCCCTCACTGCGAAGGAAGCCAGAGATGGCCGAGAAGGTGCTTGCGACAGTAACGCCCATGCAGTTCAGTGACAGGGACTCTCCTGGACCAGCCGGCAGCGGGGCCATGGGCCCTGCCTCACGTGGCCACACCTGGGCCACTCCCAGCACCTGTGCACCTGAGCTCTCCCATCTGGGCCGAGTGCACTGCATGGGTCCCCAGGGCCAGCAGGTCAGGGGTCCCCGGGTGGCAGGAGCCCCAGAGTGGGCAGCACCCATGGGAGAAGGAGGGGACATGAGCGCTCAGACCTGAGAGCATGTTCCCACCCAGCTTCTGCCCCCGCGTGGTGGCCTCGGGAGGAGCAGGCGCGGGGAGGGTGCAGACGCCCAGTGGTGTCCGAGACGAGGGCCGGGCCAGGAGAGGCTCGGGAACGGAGGACCGGCCGTTCTCTGGAGCAAACACCAGGTGTCTATTCTCCATTCGACCACCTGCTTTGAGGCTGAGGGGGCGGCGGGGCGGCAGGGAGAACCGGGGGGGGGGCTTCTCCTGGTCAGGAGCACCCCTGGGCCACGCCAGGCAGACCTGGCGGAACATCAGGGAACGGCCCTTGGTAGCGGTGTCCCAGCAAGGTGTCTCCTCACGGTGAACGCTGGGGCCCAAGCCTCAGGTGAACAGGACTCCTGACCCATGAGCCTGGGGTGCCCTGTCGGCTTGCTGCCCAAGGTCTGAAGAAGAGGGCCCCCAGCCTCGGCCCCCTTCTCCCTTCCAACGAGGGTCTCCTCCGGCGGCCCTCATGCCTTCGCCAGCACAGGCTGCAGTTGGGGGGCAGGGCTCCTGTGCCAGAGCTGTGGGGTCCCCGGAGCTTAACCTCCCATCGCTGCTGTTCTGCCGTCCAGGAGAGACCGAGCGCCTCCTTCCCGGGAGCCACACGTGCAGATGGAGACCCGGTCCCGCTCCGCGCTGACCTGGGGTCCCGCAGAGTCCCCACTGCTGGGCCGTCCAGCTGCCCCCCGCCCCGGTGGAGGCTCGTGGGCGTCCGGGGTCTGGAATGGCGCCGGCGCTTCTGCTGGGATTACACGGATCCAAGATCATTCTCTCAGCAGGCATTACACAATCGCGTTTATTGTAAATGTTTCTCGCTGTCCTGGGGATCAGGGTGAAGCCCACTCCAAACCTCTAGCCCGAGGACGGAGAGTTTTCCGCGGGATAAAGCCAAGGGGGCGGAGGAAGACCTGGTCCCTCCCAGGCCCGGCCTCGGGGAGAGGGTGCACCTCCGGGCACAGAGCCCGCGGGGGTGCTGGGGGCAGACCCGGCTCAGGAGGCACGGGCGGGCTGTGGGAAGGGAGCGAGGTAATCCCCGGCTGATGAGCTGTGAGGGTTGGATGCGTGTCCCCCCAAAACAAGGAGGTGTTCCAAGTGCCATGTGTGCGTTGGGACACGTTGGCCATGTCCAGGAAGCCGGTTTTCAGGATGCGGCGGGAAACCACCCGCCCTGGGCAAGGCCGCTCCTGGCTTGGGGGCGACCGGGGGAGGGGACGGCCGGCTGGCTCGTGGGGAGCATTGAGACCCGTCGAGACCCGCAAGGACGCCGGACCCCGGTGGCGCTCACTCGGCAGCTGTGTTGGGCACCTGCCGTCAACAGGGGCTAAAGTAACGCTCCAGGTTCCAGGAGGGGCCTGGCCACCCTGCGGGGGTCCCTGCGGCTGTGGCAGGACGCAGTGACCAGCACGCGGCAGCTCTGGGTCTCAGCAGGACCCCTTCTGGGGCCTCTTCCCGGGGTGGGAGGACGGCCGTGAGGGGGGTCTGGGTCCGGGTCAGAGAGGGGAGCCCCAGCCCCTGCCAGGACTCCCTCCCTGACCGGGCTCTGCTGGCCGTGGCCTGGGCCTGTGTTAGTGCGAATCGCCCACTCTGGACTCTCACCCAGTTCCTCTTCGTAACTTCCATCCACACCCGACCCGTGGCCTCTGAGTCCCCACCGCCCCGTGCTCAGGGTCAGCTCCGCTCCGCGCTGGGGCTCCCGCATGCTGGCACACGCCCGCGACACCCCTGAAGCTGGGCCTGGCTTCAGAGGGCACGAGGCCTGTTGGACCCCATGACCCCGGGACCCGGGCCGTAGCTCCCGGCGTGAGGCCATCCGGCTGAGACAGGCTCCTCTCTCCTTCGATGGCTCGCGGGGGCACTAGGTGCAGAGCCCGGACACCGAGGCCGCCCACTTGGGGGCCAAGGACGGAGCCGCTGGCTGGGCTGTCAGGTCTGGGTTCCCTCACCAGCTCGATGGGAGCACGGGGCGCCCCTCTCTCCTCAGACCCCAGGAAGCGAGCCCGGGGCATGGTCTGCCTGCCACCGTCACAGGCACCACTGCACCCTGGGCTGAGCTGAGCGTGGCGCCTTCACTGTCTGTGGGCGGTTTTATGACGTGTGGGCCGCAGAACACAGACAGCGGGGCCGGGACGCTGGCCCCCGGAGAGGGGAAGAGGGTCGCCGCAGAGGCGCGGGTGGCCCTCCCTGTGAACACGGACACTGCGGCCACTCCTGGCTGCCCACAGAGATGCCTGTGCCCTGGGTTCCCCTTTGGACCCGGCCGTACCTCCTGGTGCCCTTGTGCGTTAGTGAACCGAGTAGCATGTTGTCCTGTGGTTGCCTCATTCTTGTCTCAGACTCACAATCTTACTCTTCCAAAGAGTAACCGCTAATTCCCCTGGGAGCGAGCCATCCGAGAGGGCTTCCCCAGGGGGCTGGAAGGGAGACAGAGCACGTGCAAAGGGCCTGTGGCCGGTGGGCACAAGGCTGGGGGGCGTCGGAACTGTCGGGGAGCTTGCCCCATCCCCATCATCTCACCCAGCATCCCGCCAGCCTGACCCCGGGCCGCCTCTCAGTCAGTCATCCCATCAGCGACACCTGCCTCCGATGTCCTCCGACAGCCCTGCTTCCTGAGACCCTGCTCCCCGCACTGTCCCCATCGACCCCTTTGCTCCAGACGGCTGAGAACGGCGGCGAAGAACCAGCTCTTGACCGTGGGGGCTTAGCTGGTCACTCGTGACTCAGTGTCCTCATCCAGAAGATGTAGAAAATGTGAGAAATCTAGGTGCTGTCGGACCAGGCAGACAGGGGTCAGCGTGGAAGCCCGTTGCCAACCAAGGGGGGCTTGATTCTTTTTCTCCCATTGGAACCCCAACGGGAGGGCCAGTTTGAGCCCAGTTTGTACCCATCAGAGGTGGGACAGTTAGACGTCAACTGTCCACCCACGACGGGCGTCCCCACGGCGCCTGGTGGAGCTGGGAGCAGAGCGTGGGGCGGGCGACGGCTCCCAGGAAGCACAGTCAACCGCGCTGAGCCCCGCCGCTCCTCAGATGCTCCATGTCTCTCCCCTCCCCCGGAGGACCGAGAACGAGAGGCCTCTTCCCCGCACCCCCGACACTGGCTATCATGTCACCTTCAAATGTTTGTAAATCGGTTGGGTGTGAACATGGAAAGCCCGTTAAAATTTGCATTGCTCTGACTACTGCTGAGTTCGACAATCTCTATGGTGTGTATCCACTGAAATTTTCATCTCTAAGTTTTTCTCTTTTTTAAAAATCATTATTGTTGAGGGTATTACAGATGTCCCCCATTCCCCCCATTACCTCCTCCACCTGGTTGCCTTCCCCCCGCCGCCAGGCCTTCACCGCACTATTGTCTGTGTCCATGGGCTATGCCTACGTGCATATAAGGTATTTGGTTTCTCTCTTCCTGCCCCCCTCCCCCTGAGATTCATCAGTCTCCTCCATGTATCCATGCCTTTTGTTCATCGGTTTATTTTGTTCATTAGATTCCACATATAAGTGCGATCATATGGTGCTTGTCTCTCTCTGACTGGCTAATTTCACTTAGCATAATAATCCCCAGGTCCCTCCATGCTGTCTCAAAGGGTAAGAGTTCCTTTTTCATAGCTGCATAGTATTCTATTGTGTAGATATACCACAGCTTGAGTTTCCTTCCCTATTTTGAACAAACTACTCACTCGATTTAGCTTCTCCTGTCTTCTCCAGTCACTGCCCTTTTCCCAGGGTTCTGCACTGGGCAGATGTCTTGATTCATTTTATATTTTTATACCAGTTCCATCTGTTTGTAGATTTCATTCTATGTTGCCAGAGCCCTTAGATTCTGGGCACAGGTAAAGATGTTAGGTCTAACTTAAGAAGTTCTTTACGCCCTGGCCGGTTTGGCTCAGCGGTTTGAGCGTCGGCCTGCGGTACAGAGAGACCCGGGTTCGGTTCCCGCTAAGGGCATGTACCTCGGTTGCAGTTTGTCCCCGGCCCTGGTTGGTCGTGCAGGTGGCAGCCACTCGATGTGTCCCTTCACATCGATGTTTCTCTCTCTCTCTCTTCCTCTCTCTCCCTCCCGCTCTATCTGAACAAAAAAAGAAAAATGTCCTCGGGTGAGGATAAAAAAATAAAAATAAATAAAAAAAAAGAAGTTCTTTACTGCCCAGGATGACAAACACCACCCCACGTTTTCCTTCATTTAAAAAACTGGTTTTATTATTCACACTGAGCATTTTATCCTTCCCAAGTGTCCTTGGGTAAAGGGTTGGTTTTTCTACATAGTGGTCAGTTTTCCAAATACACTCATTGTCCAGAGGAGAAGCCTGCCTTTTTGCAGACCTCATTCTGAGCTTCGTTCTCCGCGACAGGGCACCCTGTCCTGTTCCCGTGGCTTTGCAGAGATCTCGTGGTTAGCAGGGTGAGCCTTAGCAGGGTGAGCCCTTCGCCTGGCTCTTCTTTTCAAACATGTACTAGCAACTAATCACCCCTTGTGGCACCAGGCCCATGCTAGAAAACATTAGTTAGGTCTGCAAACGCGCTATGAGATGTTGATCGGAACCGAACTGATGCTAAGTGAAGAAGTGCTGTCTTTGAAATGTCCAGTCGTCCTGTTCACGAACACGTTACATCTTCCCCTCTGGTCATCTTGTCTGATGCTCCTCAACAGACAGAGACTCGGCAATTTCTCGGGAAGCCCTGAGGATGCTCTACTAGACTAACTCCTAGGTCTCCGGGAGGTTTCGTTGCTCACATGAATGGCATCTTGCTTTTTACAAATTTTTATTACTGTTTCTAATTATGCCCGTAGAGAGAAATGTTCTCTCTAATTAGAGAGAAATGCTAGTGTGTTTGTATGCTGATCTTTTATCTGGAATCTTACGGAACCCTCTTATTCTGCGCTGAAATTGTTTATATGTTATGCGGGATGTTTACAGAGATGGCCACTATATGGAGGATCAGTCTTCTATTATTTCTACTTTATTTTTATGCTTACAAATAATAATAGGTTAAGTCTTTCCGTTTGACTCTTTGATGCCTTATTTCTTGTTTGTGTCTGAGGTGGCAGACCTTTGACTGGGGACAGGTGGCCTTGGTCATAAAGTGAACGCTTCCATACTCCACCTTCATCAAGTTACAAAAAGCTTCTCCATGTTCCCAGTTTTCTGACAGTTTTTACAGAGATAAGTAAGTGCTAATGTTCATCAAATGCTTTTTCTGTACCTATGAATTTTCCCCTTAATCCATTAATGTGAATCGATCCATTTTCTGAAGTTAAACCATCTTTGCATTCCTGGGATGAACCATATTTGATTAGGACTTACTTTTCCCAACATTTTATTATAAAAACTTTCAAACATATAGAAAAAGTAAATTTCACAGTGAACTGCTATAAACCCACATTTAGATTAACATAGTACTGATAAAATGTAGTTCTA
This sequence comes from Molossus molossus, assembly GCF_014108415.1. Classification (NCBI taxonomy): domain Eukaryota; kingdom Metazoa; phylum Chordata; class Mammalia; order Chiroptera; family Molossidae; genus Molossus; species Molossus molossus. The sequence goes on along the minus strand of NW_023425347.1, from coordinate 103,584,621 downwards.
TTTCACGTCACTTACATTTACAAGGTGGCTTGTGGCATCTGCATCAAATGTGTGCAGATAAAAAAGAATAGACTGTGGTACCTGCCTCAGGTGTATGTGGGGGACCAGGTGCATTCAGTGAGAAATAAGTGGAACGCCCACCTCATAGCAGGTGTACATTCCATCAGTATTTATTTCCTGCTTTCTTCTCACAGGAAATAAAGCAGCAGTGAGTTTCCTCTTTTCAAAGCACAAAGGAGAAAGTTTCTGATAAACAGGATCCGAGACCACATAACCCTAAGTGGGAGTTCTCTGGGAGCCTCTTGGTGCTCCTCCAAACCACACTGCTGTGTACCACCCACCCCAGACAAGTGTGAGACACTGTGTCTCTCAGAATATGTCACCTGTGTACCTTCCCCCTGCCCCATGGGGGCCCAGCTCACTGTCCCAGGAGGGCTCCCGGGGTGCAATGCAAGGAGGAGGAATCTAAACTGAGCCCAGAGTTCTTGAGGGTTAAAGAAAGATGAGTCCAGAGTCCCCAGATGTTCACAATTGCTTAAATTTAAACAGGGTTGAACCAATGCGAATCTCCTGGCTGGCATCTTTGTACCAGGGTTATTATGTAAGATGTTAACATCAGGACAAATTGAGCAAAGAGCAGTTTGGAACTCTGTGTGCTGCTCTTTTGCAACCTTAAGAGTGAAATATAAGATAAAGAGTTTTAAAATTTTTCCACTCCTTAAAAGAAGCAGGACTATAGGAATATATGCCCATGACCAAGAGAAAAACTAATAATTAGAAATAGACCCATATATGACATAATTGATAGAAATACAAGAAGTGAATGTGAAGGCAATTTATATATGTATAATCAATGTTATCAAAAAGGCAGAGGAAAACATAAATGGGATAAGGAGAAAAATGGAAGATACAGCAAAACCCCCAAATAAATTTCTGGAGATTAAAAAAAAAAAACAAAAAAACAAAACAATCTGAAATGGAAAAATACACTTTTAAGAGAACAATAGAAATGATCCAAAATGATATATAGAAAAAAATAAATAGAACAACAATGATTAATAGGAAGCAGCCTAACATACATGTTACTGAAATATCTGATGGGGCGGAAGGAGATGAAGGAGAGAAAAGTATCTGAAGACATAGTTGCTGAAAATATTAAAAATCTGATTTAAGAAAACACTATAAACTCATAGATCCAAGGATCTCCACGAACCTCGAGAAGAACCTCCCCAAAATATATTATAATCAAACTGCTAAGTTAGTAAGAGAAAATCTTCTAAGGCGCCAGAGAATAAAAGACACATGATCAAAGATAAGTATATAAATAATCATCGGAAACTGTGTAAGCCAGAAGACAATGGAGACTTCTTTAAAGTACTACTGAAGGAAGAAAATGGTCAACCAAGAATTCCACACCCAGAAAAAATGTCTTTCAAAATAAGGTGAAATAAATAATATTTCTGTCAAAATAAAAGTTGAGCAAATCTATGGTCAGCAGACCAGCATTACAATAACTCAATTAACATCCTTCACAAAGAAGGAAAATTATACCAGATGGAAATATGACCCTACACAGAAAAATGAAGGATACTGGAAATGAGAAATATGTGAGTAAATATAGAGCATTTAACTTTATTTTAAAATTTTCAAACATAATTAACTTCCCAAGGAAAGTAATAACAATGTCTTAAATGGCTCATTAGATGAAAAAAGTAAAATTTATGAAAATAGCATAAAGGACAGAAGAAGGTAAATGGAGGCATATCATTGTAGGGTTTTTACACTATATGTGAAGTGGTAGAACATTATTTGAAGGCAGTTTGATAAGTTAAAGATGTATATTGCAAACTCTAGGGTATTTGATAAAGAGAAAGAGTGTAGCTAATAAGCTCATACTGAAGGAAAATGGATAGTTGAAAACATTTATTTAACTCAAGAGGTCAGAAAAACAAGAACAATGAAGAAACGAGACAAATAGGAAAATAAATAGTAAGATAATATATTTAAACACAACTATATATATCATCATATTAAATGTAAATGGCCTACACATTCCAATTAAAAGGCAGAAATTGTCAGATTAGATAAAAATAAATGAAGACCCCAATATATACAGTCTTCCAGAACAGCCACTTTAAATACAATAAACATAGGTAAGTTAAAAGTAAAAGGTGGGAATAAGATATGCTATGTAAACATCAATCAAAAGAATATGGGAAATAAAGGTTTATTTCAGAATAAGAAATAGTACCATAGATAAGGAAGAATGTTTGATAATGATAAAGGAGTTAATTCTTCAAGAGGGCACAGTGATCCTAAACACGTATGTACCTACAACAGCAAAACACACATCCTTTTCATGTACACGTAAAATAGTCATGAGAGACCATATTCTGAGCCATCCTGATGCATTTAAAAGGATTGAAATCATACCAAGTATGTTTTCTAACTATAGAAGGATTAAACCAAAAATCAATAGCTGACAATTATCGTAAAATTCTCAAATATTTGGAAACTAACCAACACATATCTTAAATAACACATGGGTCAAAAAATAATCACAAAAGAAATTACAAAATATATTGAACTGAATGAAAATAGAAACAATATTTAGAAATAGGTGGGGTATAGTTAAGCAGTACGTGGAGGAAAACTTGTTACTTTGAATTCTTATATTAGAAAAAAATGTCAAATTAATCATCTATGCTGCCTTCTGAATGAACTATGAAATGAACAAAAGAGAATAAAGTAAGCAAAAGGAAATAATAAAGAGCAAAAATTAAACAAAGTAGACACAAAAATAGAGAAGAACCTGCAAAACCAAAACCTGTTCTTGAAAAGGTTTATCGATAAACCTCTAGCCAAAATGATACGGAAAAATAGGGAGAAGATGCAATTACCAGTGTCTGAGATGAAAGGGAGACATCACTACCAAGCCTATAGATGAGTAAACGAGTAATAGGAATGCTATGAACAACTTTAGGCAATACATTTGAAAACTAAGATAAAAGGGATAATTTATTAAAAAAAAAAAAAAAACAAACATACAAGCTACCAGTGCTCACATCTGCTTAAAAAGACATAGGTGCAGAAAGACATAGGTGCAGATAACGCATTTGTCTACGTAGAAAATACAAAGGAAAATACAAAAAAGATACAATAGCTAGTGAGTTTAGCAACATCACAATGTGCAAAAGTCAATATACAAAAATAAATTGGAGTCCTATGTGCTAGCAATGACAACAAAAACTTGAAATAAATTTTTTCTACAGGATAAAAATATATGATACCCTTAGTGATCAATTTAACCAAGGAAAGTGTAAGACTCATACACTGAAAACCACCAAATATTGCTGAGACAAAGAAAGAAGACCTAAATAAATGGAGAAATATACCACGTTAATGAATTGAAAAGGCCAGTATTGTCAGAATGACAATTTTCCTGAAATTGCTCTACAGATTCAAACAATACCAATAAAATAATCCAAGAATTCTCTCCTAAAGAAATTAACAAACTAGTGAAAACCGGTGGTTGTTGGCCCCATGCATTGGAGCATTCAGGGAAGAAGGAAACTTCACTCTGCAAAACAGCTCAATTGTGATACGGCACCAGAGGGGAACTGGCTTATATGGGCAGAAGTCTCTGCCCCTGGTCCCTGATTGGTCTGTCCCCATGCAAATGAGGACTCCAAATCTTCGCAGTTTGATTGGTCCAAAAGGCACTGTCTTGATTAATCAGAATAGCTGCTCTGGTTGGTCAGAGCTGTGCAGTCCTATTGGTTGAAATAGGATTCCAGAAACTCCTCTGTAGGGCGGGCACTGGGAGCAGAACCTCAGTGCAGGTGTCTCCCTGAGCTGTTGTTTGCATGAGGGGCCCTGTGTAGAAATGGCTGCTTAAAGGCTTTGTGTTTTTGGTTTTGTTTTGTTTAGAGAGAGGAAGGGAGAGAGAGAGAGAGAGAAATATGAATGAGAGATAAACATTGATTGGCTGCCTCCTGCATGCCCCCTCCTGGTGACTGAGCCCGCAACCTGGTCAGGGAATTGAACCAGTGACTTCTTGGCCCATGGGTCAACGCTCAACCACTGAGCCACAGCAGCTGGACTTGTTGTTTTTAATTTGAGCCAGTTAGCTACCAGGAGCCCTTCTTTCTCAGGGTTCACACTAATCTTAATGTTTAGGTGGAAATGCAAAGGACCTAAAATCGCCTAAACGATTTGGAAAAAGAAGATAGTTGGAAGACTTACACCGTATCTGGAGGCCTTGAAGCTCGAGTCACCCGGATGGTGCGGAGCCGGAAAAGGCTGGACTCGTGCACCAGTGGAACAGAACCCACACACAGACCACACGCCTTCGGCCGGTTCATTTCTGACAAGGCTGCCCAGACGACGCATCGGGGAAATGACAGACTTCTCAACCAATGATGCTGGAGGAATTGGACACGCAAATGCAGAGAAAGGATCTTCGGTCTTTATCTCACACCATACCCCCCAAACAAACAAACAAAACACCTCGAAACAGATCTTAGATCTGAATATAAGCATGAAAACTGTAAGCAAGGAGAAAACACAGATTGGTGATTTTCTTGGGTTAGGCAAAGACTCTTCCAAAGGACAGAAACGAAAGTGCAGAATTATAAATTATTGCTAAAACGAAAACGCGTGTTCTTCCAAACACAGTGTTAGGAACATGGAAAGGCAAGCCAATCCCGGGAGAGCGGCCCTCCGATCACGTGCGTGGGAGGGCTGGTTGGATGACGAGGTCCCTGGACCCTCAGGGGCCGCACTGACACCAAAGCCCGGTGTCCTAACCAGCGTGGGTACGTGTTCTGAGGTTGCACAAAGCACCATTTCATCTTTGGGTGAATTCCCACTTTTCAGGCATTTAAGCCTCTCACCAGCCGTCCTCCTTGGCTGGAGGGTCCGAGTGGGCTGGGCTGCCTGCCCTGTCTCTGGGCTGTGCTCATCCCAGTACGCAACGTCCCCAAAGTCATGAAGACAAAGGGGGCCTGGGTCCCCCCCACCCACCTGAATGTCTGCCAACACGTGGACCCCCCACCACGCCGGACCCTGTCCTCCCGGTCCTCCCTGCTGGCCCGGGCTGGGCTGGGAGGCAGCTGGACTAACGCTCCGGGCGCCTTTGGAAGGAGTCCACCTTCGAGGCAAGAGGGTAAACGACCAGTGTGGTTCTTCTGGCAGAATTCGCAGAAAAAAATAACGCCGTCTTTCTAAGGGAGTCAGCTGAACATTTTACAATTCTTCCCCAAATCGACCAAGCCGTTTTCACAGCGTAAAACAAGCAGAAAGTGTAATTATTTCAAGGTGCCCTTCACCTCGAATTCACTGGAGGCTCGCAGCTTAGGGGTTTTTAAAAATATATATATTTAAAGCAAATATTATTGCAAATGACTACTCTGTAATTTGGATTAATTGCTTTGGTTTTTTCTGGAAATAAAATCTTTAAGGCAAACCCATAAAAACCCTGGAGTTGTTCCTGCAGAGCCCGGGGCTGCCCCGCAGGGACCTCGGCGGGTCTCAGAGTCCCCTCTCGGGCCGAGGCCACTGCTGGAGGCTGTGCTGCACCAGCGTGGTCCAGCGGAGGACAGCCCGGCCCGCACCATGGTGGCCTGGTTACACCCGGCTGGGATGACATCTGTGAGCCTCAGGGGTGGCTTAGGACCCCAGCCTAGGAAGGACCCAAGTTCATGGCCACTGGCCAGGTTCACTGCCACTCCCTCTGCAGGCCAAGGTCAGAGGCTCCTCCAGACCCTGCTGGCTCGGTGTCAGGGACCCACCTAAGGGGACCCATGCTGGCCCCATGGCAGTGCCCAAGGTCACAGGACATGTGTGACTGTGGGTATGTTGAGGCAGGAGAGGCTGTGCAAAAGGGCGGATGTACCGAGGAACCCTACACTCTGGGTAGCACCCTAGGGGCTTCCTGCCTGCCTTGGACATCTGGGACTTGGAACCCAGCCGGACCCTCCTCTCACAGAGGGGCCTCAGCAAGGTCCCGGGGAGGGTGTGTGTCCCTCCTGAGGAGTGAACTGGATGAGCATACACAAGGCTGTGGGGACACTGCAGGAAGACGGGGATGGAGCAGCGGCCGTCCAGGCGTCTCTGGGGACCCCGGAGAGCAGTTTCAGCAGGATGAGGCAGAAAGGGCAGTGACTAGTGGGCAGGGAACGGAGGCCATGTACCCATCACTCACCTGGTCCATTCAAGCTCATCGTCTTATCTGTGCTGAGCAGCATCCCTGAGAGCTGGACCATGTTTCCTTTGCTGGGCTCTGCACCGGGTCACGTGGCTGGGAAGTGACCATGCTTCCTACAGGTGCAGGTGAATGAGCTGAGGAGGAGCAATTCCTGGACTCGGAGGGTCAGTGCAGACACAGACATGTAGATATAGATTCCGAACGTACCGCTACCAACAACTGGACAGGGAGAAAGAGGTCTGGAGCTCTGGGCCATCTCTGTGGCCAATGGGCACTGTGACCTTGAACAAATTCCATCCCCCATTCCATCCCCCCCAGATGTCAGTTTCCCAAGTTCATTCTCAGTTTCAACATTAAACTCAATTTCCTCAGATCATTGGGGGGGACATCCATCTTTCATCCATCCACCCATCTATCGTTATCCATCCATCCATCCACTCATCAATCCATCCATCCATCTAGCCATCCATCATCCATCTCCCACCATCCATCTAGCCATCCATCATCCATCTCCCATCCATCCATCCATTTGTCCATCCATCTACCATCCATCCATCTACACACCCACCCATTTACCATCCACCCATCCATCCTCCATCCATCCTCCATTCATCCACCCATACACTCATCCATTCATTCATCCATCCATGTAACTACCCACGTACTCATCCCTCCATCCATCCTCCACCCTCTGTCCATTTCCATATAAACCTATTGTCATCTCCCGGATGTCATGGTCTCAGCAGCGGAAGGGCAGAGGACAGGAAAAGCAGACAGGAAGAGCAGGGAAAGGAAGAGCAGACAGGATGAGTAGACAGGAAGAGCAGAGAGCAGGAAGAGCAGACAGGAAGAGCAGAGGACAGGAAGAGCAGACAGGAAGAGCAGACAGGAAGAGCAGACAGGAAGAGCAGACAGGAAGAGCAGACAGGAAAAGCAGACAGGAAGAGCAGACAGGAAAAGCAGACAGGAAGAGCAGACAGGAAGAGCAGACAGGAAGAGCAGAGGACAGGAAGAGCAGACAGGAAGAGCAGACAGGAAGAACAGACAGGAAGAGCAGAGGACAGGAAGAGCAGACAGGAAGAGCAGACAGGAAGAGCAGACAGGAAGAGCAGACAGGAAGAGCAGAGGACAGGAAGAGCAGACAGGAGAGCAGACAGGAAGAGCAGACAGGAGAGCAGAGGACAGAAGAGCAGACAGGAAGAGCAGACAGGAAGAGCTAGAGGACAGGAAGAGCAGAGGACAGGAAGAGCAGACAGGAGAGCAGGCAGGAAGAGCAGAGGACAGGAAGAGCAACAGGGAAGAGCAGACAGGAAGAGCAGACGGGAAGAGCAGAGGACAGGAAGAGCAGAGGACAGGAAGAGCAGACGGGAAGAGCAGAGGGCAGGAGGGCAGACAGGAAGAGCAACAGGAAGAGCAGACAGGAAGACCAGACAGGAAGAGCAGACAGGAAGAGCAGAGGACAGGAAGAGCAGACAGGAAGAGCAGAGGACAGGAAGAGCAGGCAGGAAGAGCAGACAGGAGGAGCAGACAGGAAGAGCAGAGGACAGGAAGAGCAGACAGGAAGAGCAGACGGGAAGAGCAGAGGGCAGGAGGGCAGACAGGAAGAGCAGACAGGAAGAGCAGATAGGAAGAGCAGAGGACAGGAAGAGCAGACAGGAAGAGCAGACAGGAGGAGCAGACAGGAAGAGCAACAGGAAGAGCAGACAGGAAGAGCAGAGGACAGGAAGAGCATGACTGGAAGAGCAGAGGACAGGAAGAGTCAGACAGAAAGAGCATAGGACAGGACGAGCAGACAGGAAGAGCAGACAGGAAGAGCATGGACAGGAAGAGCAGACAGGAAGAGCAGACGGGAAGAGCAGACGGGAGAGCAGACAGGAAGAGCAGACTAGAGCAGCAGACAGAAGAGCCGAGGACAGGAAGAGCAGAGGACAGGAGAGCAGACAGGACGAGCAGGGACAGGAAGAGCAGCAGGAAAGCAGAGACAGGAGGAGCAGACAGGAAGAGCATAGGACAGGAAGAGGCTGACAGGAAGATCCGACGGGAAGAGGCAGAGGTCAGGAGGGCAGGTACAGTATATCAGACAGGAGAGCAGATAGGAAGAGCAGAGGACAGGAAGAGCAGACAGGAAGAGCAGACAGGAGGAGCAGACAGGAAGAGCAGACAGGAAGAGCAGACAGGAAGAGCAGAGGACAGGAAGAGCAGACAGGAAGAGCAGAGGACAGGAAGAGCAGACAGAAGTATCGCTAGGACAGACGATCAGACGAAGAGCAGACAGGAAGAGCAGAGTACAGGAAGAGCAGACAGGACAAGAGCAGACGGGAAGGAAGAGCAGAAGCGGAAGAGCAGACAGGAAGAGCAGACAATAAGAGCAGGACAGAAAGAGCGAGGCCAGGAAGAGCAGAGGACAGGAAGAGCAGAGGACAGAAGAGCAGAGGACAGGAAGAGCAGACAGAAAGAGCAGAGGACAGGAAGCAGCAGAGGACAGGGAAGAGCAGACAGGAAGAGCGAGGACAGGAAGAGCGCAGACAGAAAGAGCTAGAGGACAGGGAAGAGCAGACAGGGAAGAGCAGACAGGAAGAGCAGAGAGCCAGGACGAGGCAGACAGGATGAGCAGACAGGAAAGAGCAGGCAGGAAGAGCAGACAGAAGATCATACCAGTAAGAGCAGACAGGAAGAGCAGAGGACAGGAAGAGCAGAGGACAGGAAGAGCAGAGGACAGGAAGAGCAGACAGAGACGAGCAGACGGGAAAGAGCAGACGGGAAGAGCAGACAGGAAGAGCAAGACAGGAAGAGCAGACAGGAAGAGTCAGACAGGAAGAGCAACATAAGAGCAGACAGGAAGAGCAGACAGAAAGAGCAGACAGGAGGAGCAGACAGGAAGAGCAGACAGGAAGAGCAGACAGGAAGAGCAGACAGGAAGAGCTGACATAAGAGCAGACAGGAAGAGCAGACAGGAAGAGCAGACAGGAAGAGCAGACAGGAAGAGCAGAGGACAGGAAGAGCAGAGGACAGGAAGAGCAGGCAGAAAGAGCAGACAGGAGGAGCAGACAGGAAGAGCAGGCAGAAAGAGCAGACAGGAGGAGCAGACAGGAAGAGCAGAGGACAGGAAGAGCAGACAGGAAGAGCAGACAGGAAGAGCAGACAGGAAGAGCAGAGGACAGGAAGAGCAGGCAGAAAGAGCAGACAGGAGGAGCAGACAGGAAGAGCAGAGGACAGGAAGAGCAGAGGACAGGAAGAGCAGGCAGAAAGAGCAGACAGGAGGAGCAGACAGGAAGAGCAGAGGACAGGAAGAGCAGACAGGAAGAGCAGACGGGAAGAGCAGGCAGGAAGAGCGGAGGACAGGAAGAGCAGACAGGAAGAGCAGACAGGAAGAGCAGACAGGAAGAGCAGAGGACAGGAAGAGCAGAGGACAGGAAGAGCAGGCAGAAGAAAGAGCGAGGAAAGGAGGAGCAGGACAGGGAAGAGCAGACAGGAAGAGCAGACAGGAAGAGCAGACGGGAAGAGCAGACGGGAAGAGCAGACAGGAAGAGCAGACAGGAAGAGCAGACAGGAAGAGCAGACAGGAAGAGCAGACAAAGGAGCAGACAGGAAGAGCAGACAGAAAGAGCAGACAGGAGGAGCAGACAGGAAGAGCAGACAGGAAGAGCAGACAGGAAGAGCAGACAGGAAGAGCTGACATAAGAGCAGACAGGAAGAGCAGACAGGAAGAGCAGACAGGAAGAGCAGACAGGAAGAGCAGACAGGAAGAGCAGAGGACAGGAAGAGCAGAGGACAGGAAGAGCAGGCAGAAAGAGCAGACAGGAGGAGCAGACAGGAAGAGCAGGCAGAAAGAGCAGACAGGAGGAGCAGACAGGAAGAGCAGAGGACAGGAAGAGCAGACAGGAAGAGCAGACAGGAAGAGCAGACAGGAAGAGCAGAGGACAGGAAGAGCAGAGGACAGGAAGAGCAGGCAGAAAGAGCAGACAGGAGGAGCAGACAGGAAGAGCAGAGGACAGGAAGAGCAGAGGACAGGAAGAGCAGGCAGAAAGAGCAGACAGGAGGAGCAGACAGGAAGAGCAGAGGACAGGAAGAGCAGAGGACAGGAAGGAGCAGCAGAAAGAGCAGACAGGAGAGCAGACAAAGAGGAGCAGACAGGAAGAGCAGACAGGAAGAGCAGACAGGAAGAGCAGAGGACAGGAAGAGCAGAGGACAGGAAGAGCAGGCAGAAAGAGCAGACAGGAGGAGCAGACAGGAAGAGCAGACAGGAAGAGCAGACAGGAAGAGCAGACAGGAAGAGCAGACAGGAAGAGCAGAGGACAGGAAGAGCAGAGGACAGGAAGAGCAGGCAGAAAGAGCAGACAGGAGGGAGCAGGACAGGAAGAGCAGACCGGGAAGAGCAGACAGGAAGAGAAGGACAGGAAGAGCAGACAGGAGAAGCAGGCAGGAAGAGCAGACGGGAAGAGCAAGGACAGGAAGAGCAGAGACAGGAAGAGCAGGCAGAAGAGCATAGGACAGGAACAACAGTAAGAGCAGACAGGAAGAGCAGACGGGAAGAGCAACGGGAAGAGCAGACAGAGAGCAGACGGGAAGAGCATGGCAGGAAGAGCAGAGACAGGAAGAGCAGACAGGAAGAGCAGACGGAAGAGCAGACCTGAAGAGCAGACAAGGAAGAGCAGACTGGAAGAGCAGACAGAAGATCAGCAGGAAGAGCAGACGGGAAGAGCAGAGGCAGGAGAGCAGCCGACAGGAAGAGCAGGCAGAAGAGCAGAGGACAGAGAGCAGACAGGAAAGCATACGGGGCAGAGCAAGACGGGAGAGCAGACGGAAAGGCAGACAGGAAGAGCAGACGGGAAGAGCATGGCAGGAGAGAGCAGAGGACAGGAGAGCAGACAGGAAGAGCAGACAGGAAGAGCAGACAGGAAGAGCAGACGGGAAGAGCAGACAGGAAGAGCAGACGGGAAGAGCAGGCAGGAAGAGCAGAGGACAGGAAGAGCAGACAGGAAGAGCAGACGGGAAGAGCAGACAGGAAGAGCAGACATGAAGAGCAGAGGACAGGAAGAGCAGACAGGAAGAGCAGACAGGAAGAGCAGAGGACAGGAAGAGCAGACGGAAGGCAGAGGACAGGAGAGCAGACAGAAGAGACAGACACTCGGGAGAGCAAGGACAGAAGAGCAGACCTGGAAAGAGCAGACGGAAAGCGGACAGGGAGAGCAGAACAGGACGAGCAGGGCAGGAAGAGCAGACGGGAAGAGCAAGGACAGAAGACGGCAGGAAGAGCAGAGGACAGGAGAGCAGACAGGAAGAGCAGACAGAAGAGCAGAGGGAAGAGCAGGCAGGGAAGAGCAGAGGACAGGAAGAGAAGACAGGAAGAGAGACGGAAGAGCAGACAGGAAGAGCAGACAGGAAAAGAGCAGGCAGGAAGAGCAGACGGGAATAGCAGAGGCAGGAAGAGCAGAGGACAGGAAGAGCAGGCAGGAAGAGCAGACGGACAGGCAGATCAGACGGAGAGCAGACAGGCTAGCAGACGGAAGTAGCACGTGAAAAGCAGAGGACATTAAGAGCATACAGGAAGAGCAGGCCGGAAGAGCCGAGGATAGGAGCAGACAGGAAGAGCAGACGGGAAGAGCAGACGGGAAGAGCAGACGGGAAGAGCAGACAGGAAGAGCAGACGGGAAGAGCAGGCAGGAAGAGCAGAGGACAGGAAGAGCAGGCAGGAAGAGCGGACAGGAAGAGCAGACGGGAAGAGCAGACAGGAAGAGCAGACGGGAAGAGCAGACAGGAAGAGCAGAGGACGGGAAGAGCAGGCAGGAAGAGCAGACAGGAAGAGCAGACAGGAAGAGCAGACAGGAAGAGCAGGCAGGAAGAGCAGACGGGAAGAGCAGAGGACAGGAAGAGCAGGCGGGAAGAGCAGAGGACAGGAAGAGCAGGCAGGAAGAGCGGACAGGAAGAGCAGACGGGAAGAGCAGACGGGAAGAGCAGACAGGAAGAGCAGACGGGAAGAGCAGAGGACAGGAAGAGCAGACGGGAAGAGCAGACAGGAAGAGCAGACGGGAAGAGCAGACAGGAAGAGCAGACAGGAAGAGCAGACAGGAAGAGCAGACGGGAAAGAGAGGACAGGAAGAGCAGAGGACAGGAAGAGAGGCAGGAAGAGCAGGACAGGAAGAGCAGACAGGCAGAGCAGACGTGAAGAGCAGACGGAATAGCAGACGGTAAGAGCAGACGGAAGAGCAGACGGGAAGAGCAGGCAGGAAGAGCAGACGGGAAGAGCAGACAGGAAGAGCAGACAGGAAGAGCAGACGGGAAGAGCAGACGGGAAGAGCAGACAGGAAGAGCAGACAGGAAGAGCAGACAGGAAGAGCAGAGGACAGGAAGAGCAGACAGGAAGAGCAGAGGACAGGAAGAGCAGGACAGGAAGGCAGACGGGAAGAGCAGACAGGAAGAGCAGACGGAAGAGCAGACAGGACTAGCAGCCCGGAAGAGCAGACAGGAAGAGCAGACGGGAAGAGCAGACAGGAGAGCAGACGGGAAGAGCAGACAGGAAGAGCAGAGGACAGGAAGAGCAGACAGGAAGAGCAGACGGGAAGAGCAGACAGGAAGAGCAGACAGGAAGAGCAGACAGGAAGAGCAGACAGGAAGAGCAGACAGGAAGAGAGGACAGGAAGAGCAGACAAGGAAGAGCAGACAGGGAAGAGCAGACAGGGAAGAGCAGACAGGAAGAGAGCAGGACGGGAAGAGCAGACAGGAAGAGCAGACGGGAAGAGCAGAGGACAGGAAGAGCAGACGGGAAGAGCAGACAGGAAGAGCAGACGGGAAGAGCAGACAGGAAGAGCAGACGGGAAGAGCAGACAGGAAGAGCAGACGGGAAGAGCAGACGGGAAGAGCAGACAGGAAGAGCAGACAGGAAGAGCAGACGGGAAGAGCAGACGGGAAGAGCAGACAGGAAGAGCAGACAGGAAGAGCAGACAGGAAGAGCAGACAGGAAAGCAGAGGACAGACGAGCAGACAGGAAGAGCAGACAGGAAGAGCAGACAGGAAGAGCAGACGGGAAGAGCAGACGGGAAGAGCAGAGGACAGGAAGAGCAGACGGGAAGAGCAGAGGACAGGAAGAGCAGACGGGAAGAGCAGAGGACAGGAAGAGCAGACAGGAAGAGCAGAGGACAGGAAGAGCAGACAGGAAGAGCAGGCAGGAAGAGCAGAGGACAGGAAGAGCAGACAGGAAGAGCAGACAGGAAGAGCAGACGGGAAGAGCAGACTGGAAGAGCAGACAGGAAGAGCAGACGGGAAGAGCAGACAGGAAGAGCAGGCAGGAAGAGCAGACAGGAAGAGCAGACAGGAAGAGCAGACAGGAAGAGCAGAGGACAGGAAGAGCAGACAGGAAGAGCAGACAGGAAGAGCAGACAGGAAGAGCAGAGGACAGGAAGAGCAGACAGGAAGAGCAGACAGGAAGAGCAGACAGGACGAGCAGACAGGAAGAGCAGACGGGAAGAGCAGACAGGAAGAGCAGACGGGAAGAGCAGACAGGAAGAGCAGACAGGAAGAGCAGACAGGAAGAGCAGAGGACAGGAAGAGCAGACAGGAAGAGCAGACAGGAAGAGCAGACAGGACGAGCAGAGGACAGGAAGAGCAGGCAGGAAGAGCAGAGGACAGGAAGAGCAGACAGGAAGAGCAGGCAGGAAGAGCAGACAGGAAGAGCAGGCAGGAAGAGCAGAGGACAGGAAGAGCAGACGGGAAGAGCAGACAGGAAGAGCAGACAGGAAGAGCAGAGGACAGGAAGAGCAGACAAAAGAGCAGACAGGAAGAGCAGAGGACAGGAAGAGCAGGCAGGAAGAGCAGAGGACAGGAAGAGCAGACAGGAAGAGCAGAGGACAGGAAGAGCAGACAGGAAGAGCATAGATGGAAGAGCAGACAGGAAGAGCAGACGAGGACAGGAAGAGCAGAGACGGGAAGAGCAGACGGAAGAGCAGAGACAGGAAGAGCAGAGGCAGGAAGAGCAGAGAGCGGGAAAGGCAGACTGGAAGAGCAAGGACAGGAAGAGCAGGCAGGAAAGAGCAGAGGACAGGAAGAGCAGACAGGAAGAGCAGACAGGAAGAGCAGACAGGAAGAGCAGAGGACAGGAAGAGCAGGCAGGAAGAGCAGACAGGAAGAGCAGACAGGAAGAGCAGAGGACAGGAAGAGCAGACAGGAAGAGCAGACAGGAAGAGCAGACGGGAAGAGCAGACAGGAAGAGCAGAGGACGGGAAGAGCAGGCAGGAAGAGCAGAGGACAGGAAGAGCAGGCAGGAAGAGCAGAGGACAGGAAGAGCAGACGGGAAGAGCAGACAGGAAGAGCAGACAGGAAGAGCAGACAGGAAGAGCAGAGGACAGGAAGAGCAGGCAGGAAGAGCAGAGGACAGGAAGAGCAGACCGGAAGAGCAAGACCGGAAGAGCAGACAGGAAGAGCAGAGGACAGGAAGAGCAGACAGGAAGAGCAGAGGACAGGAAGAGCAGACAGGAAGAGCAGACAGGAGGAGCAGACAGGAAGAGCAGAGGACAGGAAGAGCAGACAGGAAGAGCAGAGGACAGGAAGAGCAGACAGGAAGAGCAGACAGGAAGAGCAGAGGACAGGAAGAGCAGGCAGGAAGAGCAGAGGACAGGAAGAGCAGACAGGAAGAGCAGAGGACAGGAAGAGCAGACAGGAAGAGCAGGCAGGAAGAGCAGAGGACAGGAAGAGCAGGCAGGAAGAGCAGAGGACAGGAAGAGCAGACAGGAAGAGCAGACAGGAAGAGCAGACAGGAAGAGCAGAGGACAGGAAGAGCAGGCAGGAAGAGCAGAGGACAGGAAGAGCAGACAGGAAGAGCAGAGGACAGGAAGAGCAGACAGGAAGAGCAGGCAGGAAGAGCAGAGGACAGGAAGAGCAGGCAGGAAGAGCAGAGGACAGGAAGAGCAGACAGGAAGAGCAGAGGACAGGAAGAGCAGACAGGAAGAGCAGGCAGGAAGAGCAGACAGGAAGAGCAGACAGGAAGAGCAGGCAGGAAGAGCAGGCAGGAAGAGCAGAGGACAGGAAGAGCAGACAGGAAGAGCAGACAGGAAGAGCAGGCAGGAAGAGCAGGCAGGAAGAGCAGAGGACAGGAAGAGCAGACAGGAAGAGCAGGCAGGAAGAGCAGAGGACAGGAAGAGCAGACAGGAAGAGCAGACAGGAAGAGCAGACAGGAAGAGCAGACGGGAAGAGCAGAGGACAGGAAGAGCAGACGGGAAGAGCAGACAGGAAGAGCAGACGGGAAGAGCAGACAGGAAGAGCAGGACAGGAAGAGCAGACAGGAAGAGCAGAGAGCAGAGAAGGCAGGAAGAGCAGACAGGAAGAGCAGACGGGAAGAGCAGGCAGGAAGAGCAGAGGACAGGAAGAGCAGACAGGAAGAGCAGACAGGAAGAGCAGACAGGAAGAGCAGACAGGAAGAGCAGACAGGAAGAGCAGACAGGAAGAGCAGACGGGAAGAGCAGAGGACAGGAAGAGCAGGCAGGAAGAGCAGACAGGAAGAGCAGACGGGAAGAGCAGACAGGAAGAGCAGACAGGAAGAGCAGGCAGGAAGAGCAGACAGGAAGAGCAGACAGGAAGAGCAGACGGGAAGAGCAGACAGGAAGAGCAGACGGGAAGAGCAGACAGGAAGAGCAGACAGGAAGAGCAGACAGGAAGAGCAGACAGGAAGAGCAGACAGGAAGAGCAGGCAGGTAAAGCAGCAGGAAGACAGACAGGAAGAGCAGACAGGAGAGCAGGCAGAAGAGCAGACAGAGCTGACATAGAAGCAAGACATGAAGAGCAGACAGAAGAGCAGAGGAAAGGAAGATCAGACAGGAGAGCAGCAGGAGGAGCAGGAAGAGCAGACAGGAAGAGCAGACGGAAGAGCAGGCAGGAAGAGCAGACAGGAAGAGCAGGACAGGAAGAGCAGACAGGAAGAGCAGAGGCCAGGAAGAGCAGGCAGGAAGAGCAGAGGACAGGAAGAGCAGAGGACAGGAAGAGCAGACAGGGAAAGAGCAGACAGGAAGAGCAGGCAGGAAGAGCAGACGGGGGAAGAGCAGACAGGAAGAGCAGACAGGAAGAGCAGACAGGAAGAGCAGGCAGGAAGAGCAGACAGGAAGAGCAGACAGGAAGAGCAGACAGGAAGAGCAGAGGACAGGAAGAGCAGACAGGAAGAGCAGAGGACAGGAAGAGCAGGCAGGAAGAGCAGAGGACAGGAAGAGCAGACAGGAAGAGCAGACAGGAAGAGCAGGCAGGAAGAGCAGACAGGAAGAGCAGAGGACAGGAAGAGCAGAGGACAGGAAGAGCAGACAGGAAGAGCAGACAGGAAGAGCAGACAGGAAGAGCAGACAGGAAGAGCAGACAGGAAGAGCAGGCAGGAAGAGCAGACAGGAAGAGCAGACAGGAAGAGCAGACAGGAAGAGCAGACAGGAAGAGCAGGCAGGAAGAGCAGACAGGAAGAGCAGACAGGAAGAGCAGACAGGAAGAGCAGGCAGGAAGAGCAGACAGGAAGAGCAGACAGGAAGAGCAGACGGGAAGAGCAGACAGGAAGAGCAGAGGACAGGAAGAGCAGACAGGAAGAGCAGACAGGAAGAGCAGACAGGAAGAGCAGACAGGAAGAGCAGACAGGAAGAGCAGACAGGAAGAGCAGAGGACAGGAAGAGCAGAGGACAGGAAGAGCAGACAGAAAGAGCAGACAGGAAGAGCAGACAGGAAGAGCAGACAGGAAGAGCAGAGGACAGGAAGAGCAGACAGGAAGAGCAGACAGGAAGAGCAGACGGGAAGAGCAGGCAGGAAGAGCAGGCAGGAAGAGCAGACAGGAAGAGCAGACAGGAAGAGCAGACGGGAAGAGCAGACGGGAAGAGCAGACAGGAAGAGCAGACGGGAAGAGCAGACAGGAAGAGCAGACAGGAAGAGCAGAGGACAGGAAGAGCAGACGGGAAGAGCAGACAGGAAGAGCAGACAGGAAGAGCAGAGGACAGGAAGAGCAGACGGGAAGAGCAGACAGGAAGAGCAGACGGGAAGAGCAGACAGGAAGAGCAGACAGGAAGAGCAGACAGGAGGAGCAGACAGGAAGAGCAGACAGGAAGAGCAGACAGGAAGAGCAGACAGGAAGAGCAGACAGGAAGAGCAGACAGGAAGAGCAGAGGACAGGAAGAGCAGACAGGAAGAGCAGAGGACAGGAAGAGCAGACAGGAAGAGCAGACAGGAAGAGCAGACAGGAAGAGCAGACAGGAAGAGCAGAGGACAGGAAGAGCAGACAGGAAGAGCAGAGGACAGGAAGAGCAGACAGGAAGAGCAGACAGGAAGAGCAGACAGGAAGAGCAGAGGACAGGAAGAGCAGACAGGAAGAGCAGAGGACAGGAAGAGCAGACAGGAAGAGCAGACAGGAAGAGCAGACAGGAAGAGCAGACAGGAAGAGCAGACAGGAAGAGCAGACAGGAAGAGCAGACAGGAAGAGCAGACAGGAAGAGCAGACAGGAAGAGCAGAGGACAGGAAGAGCAGACAGGAAGAGCAGACGGGAAGAGCAGACAGGAAGAGCAGACAGGAAGAGCAGAGGACAGGAAGAGCAGACAGGAAGAGCAGACAGGAAGAGCAGGCAGGAAGAGCAGACGGGAAGAGCAGACAGGAAGAGCAGACAGGAAGAGCAGACAGGAAGAGCAGACAGGAAGAGCAGACAGGAAGAGCAGACAGGAAGAGCAGACAGGAAGAGCAGCCGGAAGAGCAGAGGACAGGAAGAGCAGACAGGAAGAGCAGACGGGAAGAGCAGACAGGAAGAGCAGGCAGGAAGAGCAGAGGACAGGAAGAGCAGACAGGAAGAGCAGACAGGAAGAGCAGACAGGAAGAGCAGACAGGAAGAGCAGGCAGGAAGAGCAGAGGACAGGAAGAGCAGACAGGAAGAGCAGAGGACAGGAAGAGCAGACAGGAAGAGCAGAGGACAGGAAGAGCAGACAGGAAGAGCAGACAGGAAGAGCAGACAGGAAGAGCAGGCAGGAAGAGCAGAGGACAGGAAGAGCAGACGGGAAGAGCAGACAGGAAGAGCAGGCAGGAAGAGCAGAGGACAGGAAGAGCAGACGGGAAGAGCAGACAGGAAGAGCAGGCAGGAAGAGCAGAGGACAGGAAGAGCAGACGGGAAGAGCAGACAGGAAGAGCAGGCAGGAAGAGCAGAGGACAGGAAGAGCAGACGGGAAGAGCAGACAGGAAGAGCAGACGGGAAGAGCAGACAGGAAGAGCAGACAGGAAGAGCAGAGGACAGGAAGAGCAGACAGGAAGAGCAGACAGAAGAGCAGGCAGGAAGAGCAGACGGGAAGAGCAGACAGGATAGAGCAGACAGGAAGAGCAGACAGGAAGAGCAGACAGGAAGAGCAGACAGGAAGAGCAGACAGGAAGAGCAGAGGACAGGAAGAGCAGAGGACAGGAAGAGCAGACAGGAAGAGCAGACAGGAAGAGCAGGCAGGAAGAGCAGAGGACAGGAAGAGCAGACAGGAAGAGCAGACAGGAAGAGCAGACGGGAAGAGCAGACGGGAAGAGCAGACAGGAAGAGCAGAGGACAGGAAGAGCAGGCAGGAAGAGCAGACAGGAAGAGCAGAGGACAGGAAGAGCAGACAGGAAGAGCAGACAGGAAGAGCAGGCAGGAAGAGCAGACGGGAAGAGCAGACAGGAAGAGCAGACAGGAAGAGCAGACAGGAAGAGCAGGCAGGAAGAGCAGAGGACAGGAAGAGCAGACAGGAAGAGCAGACAGGAAGAGCAGAGGACAGGAAGAGCAGAGGACAGGAAGAGCAGACAGGAAGAGCAGACAGGAAGAGCAGGCAGGAAGAGCAGAGGACAGGAAGAGCAGACAGGAAGAGCAGACAGGAAGAGCAGACGGGAAGAGCAGGCAGGAAGAGCAGAGGACAGGAAGAGCAGACAGGAAGAGCAGACAGGAAGAGCAGGCAGGAAGAGCAGGCA
Source organism: Molossus molossus (assembly GCF_014108415.1). NCBI lineage: Eukaryota > Metazoa > Chordata > Mammalia > Chiroptera > Molossidae > Molossus > Molossus molossus. The sequence goes on along the minus strand of NW_023425347.1, from coordinate 103,565,494 downwards.
GGAAGAGCAGAGGACAGGAAGAGCAGCAGACAGGAAGAGCAGACAGGAAGAGCAGACAGGAAGAGCAGACAGGAAGAGCAGACAGGAAGAGCAGGCAGGAAGAGCAGAGGACAGGAAGAGCAGACAGGAAGAGCAGACAGGAAGAGCAGGCAGGAAGAGCAGACGGGAAGAGCAGACCGGAAGAGCAGACAGGAAGAGCAGACAGGAAGAGCAGGCAGGAAGAGCAGACAGGAAGAGCAGAGGACAGGAAGAGCAGACAGGAAGAGCAGACGGGAAGAGCAGACAGGAAGAGCAGACAGGAAGAGCAGACGGGAAGAGCAGGCAGGAAGAGCAGAGGACAGGAAGAGCAGGCAGGAAGAGCAGACGGGAAGAGCAGACAGGAAGAGCAGACAGGAAGAGCAGACAGGAAGAGCAGGCAGGAAGAGCAGAGGACAGGAAGAGCAGACAGGAAGAGCAGGCAGGAAGAGCAGACGGGAAGAGCAGACCGGAAGAGCAGACAGGAAGAGCAGACAGGAAGAGCAGGCAGGAAGAGCAGACAGGAAGAGCAGAGGACAGGAAGAGCAGACAGGAAGAGCAGGCAGGAAGAGCAGACAGGAAGAGCTGACATAAGAGCAGACAGGAAGAGCAGACAGGAAGAGCAGAGGACAGGAAGAGCAGACAGGAAGAGCAGGCAGGAAGAGCAGACAGGAAGAGCTGACATAAGAGCAGACAGGAAGAGCAGAGGACAGGAAGAGCAGGCAGGAAGAGCAGAGGACAGGAAGAGCAGACAGGAAGAGCAGACAGGAAGAGCAGGCAGGAAGAGCAGACAGGAAGAGCAGAGGACAGGAAGAGCAGAGGACAGGAAGAGCAGACAGGAAGAGCAGACAGGAAGAGCAGACAGGAAGAGCAGAGGACAGGAAGAGCAGAGGACAGGAAGAGCAGACAGGAAGAGCAGACAGGAAGAGCAGGCAGGAAGAGCAGACGGGAAGAGCAGACAGGAAGAGCAGACAGGAAGAGCAGACAGGAAGAGCAGGCAGGAAGAGCAGACAGGAAGAGCTGACATAAGAGCAGACAGGAAGAGCAGGCAGAAAGAGCAGAGGACAGGAAGAGCAGACAGGAAGAGCAGAGGACAGGAAGAGCAGACAGGAAGAGCAGAGGACAGGAAGAGCAGACAGGAAGAGCAGACAGGAAGAGCAGACAGGAAGAGCAGAGGACAGGAAGAGCAGAGGACAGGAAGAGCAGACAGGAAGAGCAGACAGGAAGAGCAGACAGGAAGAGCAGAGGACAGGAAGAGCAGAGGACAGGAAGAGCAGGCAGGAAGAGCAGACAGGAAGAGCAGAGGACAGGAAGAGCAGAGGACAGGAAGAGCAGACAGGAAGAGCAGACAGGAAGAGCAGAGGGCAGGAAGAGCAGAGGACAGGAAGAGCAGAGGACAGGAAGAGCAGACGGGAAGAGCAGAGGACAGGAAGAGCAGACAGGAAGAGCAGACAGGAAGAGCAGACAGGAAGAGCAGAGGACAGGAAGAGCAGACAGGAAGAGCAGACAGGAAGAGCAGACAGGAAGAGCAGACAGGAGAGCAGACAGGAAGAGCAGACAGGAAGAGCAGACAGGAAGAGCAGCGGCGACTGAGAATGGAGAACAGTGGCCCTTGTGCCCACAAGCAAGGGGGAGGGGGCAGAGCCCGGGGAGGGCAGCAGGAGGAGGGCATGGCGGCTCTGGCCACCCCAGACCTGGAGGGGGAGGAGGTGTTCAGGCCGCTGCCCTGGAGAACCTGTGTGTAGAGAACAGGGAGGCATGTGGAGGGGTCCCCAGGTGAGCCCACAGGGGAGCTTCAGGATGACCTCATCCCTGCCACAGGGAGGGGGGAGCTCATTCAGCCCCTTGGGCTGCCCCACCCAGCCCCCATTTCCAGGGGCTCAAAGGGAGGGCACCTGCCTCCGTGTACTTATCCAGACAGGTCTCTTCTGACCACCCAGCCCAGGGGCATCCACCTACGGGCTCGCTTCTCTGTGCTGACAGGGTTGGGGTTAGGGCTGTGAGCTCCTCCTATGAGAACCCGCTGTGCCCAGGCTTCTGACTGCAGTCCATGGACGTGGGCTGGGGCGGGGCTCCCTGGAGGACACAGCCTGCGGCCCTGGCAAGCTCCCTCCTGCGTGCCCAGCGGCTGACCCACCGCGTCTGTGCAGGAGGGCTGTCCGGAGGGTTGTGCAGAGCCCGCCTGAGCCCCCATGGCTAAGCTTCGCCCTCGAGCCTCCATCCTGACTTCCGCAGCTTGGGTGACTCCTGCCGTGTCAATGAGCCCCTTGTCAGCCCTGGGGTGTGGCATGCAGCTGGCAAGGTGCCCCCGCGGCTCAGGTGGCAGTACCCTGGCGAGCAGAGTAACTCCTCGGGCTCATGCTGACACTTCTGGGCATCAAGCTTGTGCCTGGGGAAACCTCGTGGAGGAGGCGTTCCACCTGTCTGCTGTTTCCAGGGAGATGTGGGGGCCAGGGGTGCCCTTCTGGCCCTGGAGGCGGCCTGAGGCTGAAGGGCAGGCCTGTTTGAAAGGGCGGGGGCAGGGCTGTGATCCCACCCGTCCAGAGCTCTTCCAGGGTCATCTTTGGGGGAAAGGCCCAATTTTAGGGGTGTGGGTGGAGACCAGTCTCTAACCTGCAGCCTTCACACAGCCCCCACCCCCGTCTCCGGCAGGAGGCTCGTGTCTCCCCCGTGTCCTCCTGGGGTCACAGATGAGGGGAGCACAAGGCCCTGGGAACTCCAGCATCCCGCAGGGTGAATTTCAGATAAAAGTGAGTAAAATCTCAAGTGCAACGCCAGATGGGCCCCGTAGAGACCGTGGAGGTGCCCACTCCCCACCCACCGGGAGACGGGGATGGGAGAGCAAATGGGACCCCATGAAGACTCAGGAGGGAAAAGACAGAGGGATGAGAGGAAGGGCGTGTACCCCCAAAGAGACCCCCAAACAGGCCCATAGCCCCCGTGCTGAGGAGCCAGGAGCAGAGGCGCGTAGCAACCCCTGGGCCAGGCAGGCGTAGAGGGAAGGACCCGATGAGCAGCCGGCATCCCTCTGTGGACCGAAGGAGGGGGAACGCGAGGTGTGTCCACACACCGGAGGCCGGTCAGCCTCAGAGGCAGGGACAGTGACAGCCCCTGCAGCACCCACAGGCCTTGGGGACATGGTGCTGAGTGAGGTCAGTCAGCACAGAAGGACAGGCGCTGTGTGATTCACTCACGGGAGGTCCCTGGAGGAGGCAGGTCCGTAGAGACAGGAGCAGATGGTGGTGCCAGGGGCCGGGGGCTGGGGTGTTAAAGGAGGACGGGGTTCCAGGTTGGGGAGCGGGAACGTTCCAGAGATGGTGAGGTGAGTGTGCTGTCTCCCCGAGCCGAGCACTTGGAATGGCTAAGGTGGTCATTTCCATGCGTGTTCTCAGCCCTTCCCAGAGGCCCGGGGGGCGGGGCTCTCGTGTTTACAGGCGAGGAGATTGAGGGCCAGACAGGTGTGACCAGGTCACATGCCCAGGGCGGCTGAGGCGCATGTGAGCAGGTCCCCCGCACCCCCTCCCGGCCTCCGGGTTGGAGCCCAGATGCCGCTTCTCCCGCCTAAACAGATGAAGAAGGGGAGTCAAGCTCAGAGTGTCTGTCCCCAGTCCCACACCCGGCTAGACCTGAAGCTTAAACGTATACATTCAGTTGATATTTAGAAAATAAAGTTGTTTTTGTTTGTTTGTTTGTTTTTTGGTCATCCCCACCTGAGGATATTTTTTCCATTGATGTTTAGAGAGAGTGGAAGGGAGGGAGGGAGGGAGGGGGAGAGAGACAGAAACGTCGATTGGGGACCTCCCTCACGCACCCCGACCAGTGCCTTGGATCGAACCTGCAACCCAGGTGTGTGCCCTTGACCGGGAGTCAAACCCATGACCCTTTGGTGTGCGGACCTATGTTCTAAACACTGAGCCACACCGGCCAGGGCTAGAAAATAAAGCTTTATTTAAAGCCCAGTTCACACATGTGGTGGGATCGGGAGAAGCTTCTGAGAGGTGATGCTGTCCGAGCCGGCTCTTGACGGACAGGTAGGATTTGGTTCTTAAGTTTAAACATTGAAGCAATTGCACAGCACATCTATGGTCACTGGAGAGGAATGAACATTCAGGTAAGTGTAACAGAGAAAAAAGTTAGGATAGTCTGAAATAGCGTCCCTCAGAGAGAACCCCCCTTAACACTTCCCATTTACATTCCGAAAGGTCCCGTCTCATCAGGGACGTATCAGTGCGCAACAGGCCTGCAGCCAGCGCATGGTGTCTAACTGCAGCCCATCGGGTGGCGCTCACAGACTGGGTGGGTCAGCGCTTTCTGTTTCCGGAATGAGTCGGGGGGGGGGGAGCTCCGGGGAAGTCACTGGTCAGGACCCAGGAACCCTGAGTGGGGTGGGGCCCAGTCTTACGGGTGGATACAGCTCGTCTGACAGTCACCAAGGCCTCCAGGTTAAGATGGCAGGTGACACATACCTGCAGAGCCCACTCCAACCACAGCACAGAGATGTTAATAGACGTTTGCCCAGAAGGGAGGGAGGGCAGGGCAACAATGAATAACTGAAAGGTGAGTTACAGATGGACCTCTGGTCTTGGGGTCGCCCACAAGAGAAAGGCAGCCCTAAGTGGAGGGTGGGGCCAGTGATGTTTTACCAGATTTAGTACAAAGAATACCACTAAACTCAGGATTGGTCCCAGAAGTGCCCCTGGGACTAGGGGTGCAAGAATGGTGACGGATCAGGAGTCTAGAGGGACAGAGGCGATGAGGGAGTTAGATTCCTAGATCCCCTCCCTCTCCAGCTTCCCCTCCCCCTTGTCAGAAAAAGGCCAAAGTCTACTCTTTGGACCACAAGTAGCCTTGACTGAAAGCTAGACTGCAGAGGCCCCCAACTGGATTCCCAGAAGACTGGCTGTCAGAGCCCTCCCTCATTCCCCGAGAGCTTCCCTGGGAGTCAGCGCATGCCCTACAGATGCTGACATCACAGGCTTCCTGAATATCAGAGGCAACAAGCCCCCCTGACTTTCAGATCTTCCCCCGGCTCTGTGCTCCCCTCGCATCGTGGGCTGACAGCCAAGGAGCAACAGATATTGGAAGGAAGACAGAGACTAAAACAAATACAACAGAGCCATTTGGAGGACACCCAGCCTACATCATACTCTCAGTTTCCAAAAGCAAAAAGCAGAAGAAACAGAGGATAGAAAGTCAGAAAAAAAAAAAAAAAAAAAGGTTTCAGGAAAATTTCCCAGAGCTGAAGACATATTTCCAGTTTGAGAGGACCCACAGTGGGATGCAAGCAGACATATTCCAGGGCACATTACTGTGAAATAGTGGAACAATTGGGACAAAGAGAAGATTCGGTAAGTTTCCAAAGACAAAAAAGCAAGTCACACACAAAGCATAAAAAATGGACTCTCCACAGACTTCTCAATGGCTACCCTGAAAGCAAATGACATAGGGCAAAGCTCTTAAAATGCCAGAATTAAAATCCTTTCCAATCAAGAATTCTATACCCTGCCAAACTATCATTCTTCGAGGGTATCAACGCATTTTCAAACAGCCAAGGTCCTTAAATGCTCACTTCCCAATTAATCAGAAGTGGCTAGAGGGAGCACTCTACGAAAATGAAAGTGTAAGCCAAGAAAATATAGGCTCCAGGGAGTCAGAACTTCACTGAAGTTCCCCAGAGCTAAACACCCAGAGATCCTAGGATGGTGTCTATGGGCAGGATAGGGCGTCTGGTCCATATTGGAGCACAGTGACTAAGGAGCCAGATGTGAGGACCACCATTACCGATAACCCTGCAGTCACCATTTGGGACCGCCTGGCTCAGACCTTTACCTTACTGGCTGAAGTTCAGCTGAAGTTCCTGCCTTACCCCTCTGTATGAGTTTCCTGTGGTTGTTATAACAAATGATCACAAATTTAGTGGCTTAAAACAGTGCAAAGTTCTGTTTAAAATGGGTCTCACTGGGCCCAGCCGGTGTGGCTCAGTGGTTGAGCGTCGACCCATGCACCAAGAGGTCACTGGTTCGATTCCAGGTCAGGACACATGCCCAGGTGGTGGGCCCAAATCTCCAGTGGGGGGCATGCAGGAGGCAGCCAATCAATGTGCTCTCTCATCTATGTTTCTATCTCTCTCTCCCTTCCTCTCTCTCTAAAATCAACAAAGAAAAAAAATATTTAAAAAATAAAAGAAAATAGGTCTCTCTGGGATGGGGAGATGCTGAAGTACCAGTGGGGCTGCTTTTCTCCCTGGAGGGTCTGGAATGCATTTTTTTGCCTTCTCCTTCTGCAGGCTGCCAGGTCCCTTGGCTCATGGTCCCCTTTTCACAGTCAAAGCCACAGTAAGGCCATCCAATGTTTCTGCCTCTGTCTAGCACATTCAAGGACTCCTGTGATGACAGGGGGCCCACCTGTACAATCCAGGACACTCCCGATCTGCCTGTCAGCTGAGTAATCATCATAAGTCTATCTGCAGCCTTATTCTGTACCTGCCACTCACTGCCCGCTGCATGGACTTCCTCTCTGTCCCTCCATCCTCTGCTCCAAGCACACTGGCCATCTTTACCTCAGGGCCTCCGCACTGGCTGTTCCCTCCACCCAAGTGCTGTTGCCGAGGTGTGCACTTGGCTCCAGGGCCTCCGCACTGGCTGTTCCCTCCACCCAAGTGCTGTTGCCGAGGTGTGCACTTGGCTCCTCCTCACATCTTCACGTCTCGGCTCAAACGTCACCCCCGCAGAGAGCTCTCTCTCGACCTCCCTATTGGAAACGGGGCCCTCCTCGCCTCTGGCCCCTCCCCTTCTCCCCTCCTGCTTCTCCCCAGCACCGACCATGTTCCAGTGCTCTGTGCAGGGTTCTTCTGCATCTTCCTCTGCTCCAGGGGAGGGGGTGGGCTCCTGCTGTTTCAGTCATGCTGCACCCTTGGGGCCTGTGGCCACCTGGCATGTGGCAGGTGTGCAGTGACTGTGTGCATGGCTCACACTGCAAGGTGAGCACACCTGACCGAGGTCAGCCCTGGCTCCGTCTGAGGGTCTCCCGTCAGTGCACGGTGCCTGGCTCACGTCCTCCTAAACCTGGCACCTACCCGAGACACTGCTGCCTCCCTGTCCATGGCTAGGCAACCGCCCACGTGCGTTCTGTACCCGGCACTAACCTGTTCTGGACACGTCCTATCAATAGTCAACCAGCACGTGGCATTTAATGTTCGGCTCCTGTCACATAGCTCGTCTGCAAGGCTCATCCGGGCCACAGCGCGTGTCAGAACTGCAGCCCTTTTCCTGGCTGAATAGTGTTCCACGGTGTGGCGTTCCCAGAGGATATGCTGCGCTTCGCGGGCCTGTGATGGCGATGTCCCTGTCCCTCACGCATGTCACCGTCACGAAGCTCTGCAGCTGGGCTCACAGTGTAGACTCTGTATTGGGCGAGGACACAGGAGCCTGCTAACACAGGACACCCGCACAGAGGTCGCCTAGGGCTGGTGGGAAGGGATGCAGCGAGGGAAGGGGGCCACACAGCCGAAAACAGCCCCGAGGGGCTCACGCTACACCCCTCAGGGCGTGTCCGTGGGGCTCACATGCTCCTCTAGCTGTACGTTTGTTCCTGAATTGAAAAAAGCTTTAAAGATGAACCTAAAACCCCTTAAACCTACAGGCTCATAGCGGTTTTTACATAACAGAGCTACTGAGTCCTAATTTGCACTTCCTGCCACGCACTGTTGGTGAGGCACAATCTGTGGCATGTAGCACATCGACTCTCGTGCCACCATGACCGCCACCTAGTTCCAGAGCTTCCTCCCAGGAGACCCAGCCCCACTAAGCCGTGTCCCCAGCCCCCGCCGCCAAGAATCTGTGCTGTCTCCGTGGATGTCCCGTCCTGCACACGTCCTGTGAATGGAGTGGTCCGATGTGTGGCCTTTTGTGACGACTGGCTTCCTTCCCTGAGAATAAAGGGTTCAAGGCTGGTCCACGTGGCTGCGTCAGGTCTTCCATCTGTTCGTGGCCAGTGCTCGTGTGCATGCGGCCAAACCAGGTCTCGTTCCCCCAGCGGTGGAGACGTTCACGTTCCTCATTCGCTTCAGTGTGAGTCCTTTGCAGTGGGACTCTGGGGACCCAGCGGACCTCCCACTCTGAGGGGTCTGCACACGTTCTCCTGGAGGCTGGGACGGTCTTCCGGCCTCAGAACTTCCAGGGCAAAGCAAAGGCTTTAGAAGCGGTCTGTGTGGTCCGGCCGGTGTGGCTCAGTGGTTGAGCGTGGACCCTGCACCAAGAGGTCGCAGGTTCGATTCCCAGTCAGGGCACGTGCCCAGGTTGTGGGCCCGATCCTCAGTGGGGGGCATGCCGGAGGCGGCCAATCGATGTTCTCTCTCATCAATGTTTCTATCTCTCTCTTCCTCTCCCTTCCTCTCTCTAAAATCAATAAATGGGAAAAAAATTTTTTTAATAAAAATAAAAATAAAAACAGTCTGTGGGGTTGAAAGAGTCTTCCCGGTTTTGATCCGGTTCTGCCGGGCCGACCCGGGGCAGGCAGCGAGCTGAGGTCCTGGCCACGCAGAGGGAAGAGCGGCGTGGGTGCCAGGCTGGCTTCTCTTGTTTTGCAAAAAAAGCGCCCACAAGAGGCGAGTCCCCGAACGCAGACCCGCCGGGAAGGCCGACTTCAAGGCATGACATCACTCGGAGAACATAAATCTTGGTGCGTGTGATTTATTTATGTTAAGAAATCCACATACGATGCTGAGTTTTCGATGGCTTTGTTTAAGTGATAGTTTTTCCTTCTTAGTGAAAGTTGGAGTGAGGATAAACAGCTCCAGCTGTAAAAATTAAAGGTGGGGTGAAGCCAAGGTGATTATTACACAGAAAAGCTGAGTGGGGCAGGCCCCGGGTCCCCCCATCTTCTGAAATGGAAATTGCCCGCCACCACAATGCGCCACGAACAATCGCCTGCTGTTTATTAATTAACTTATTTTAGGAGCACTCGGTTTCCACTGGAAACTGCGATTTCTCTAATGTGAAAACGGCCTTATTCGTGTTTATTAGAACGACCGTGTCCCATGCGGGCCAGGCTCAGGGCACACTCAACTGACACGCACATTTTCTAAATGACACATTTTATGATTGGAAACACCTCGCTGGAAGCCCAGATGCTGAGCATGACTTGCGTGGCATGTTAGTCCCAAGTGGGTCCCCAAAGCCACTGGCTGGGTTGTGGAACCTGCTCCCAGAACAGTCCTGGGACGGACACCCTGAGGGAGGCCCAGACTCCCCAGTGAGAGCTGGATTCAGGAAATACCCACCCCAAATGGCTGTCTTTCTGGAGACAGCCTCAGTTAGTGTTAGGAGCACGCGGGTGACCACCAGGCCAGAGCATGAGGAGCTCCCACCCCACCCCCACCCCCACCGCAGTGTTACCTTGCCACATGCACGCTCTAGGCAGCTTGGTCTTGCTGCCCAGGCGCCTGGGGTGGGGCCTTGCAGGGCCCTGGCCCCTGGCCCCTGTGCCTCTGACAGGTCTCGCCTCTCTGAGCCTCAGTTTCCCCATTTGTAAGGAGCAGACAACTGCAGTCCCTCCTGCATGAGATTGTTGTGAGGGTCACATGAATAACCCAGGGGCAGGAACCAAGCCTGTGCCGACACCCTGCCTGGCTCAGGACACAGGCACCACTCGGCTCGACCGCTCCAGGCCAGGAGACCCCACGGACAGACAGTCTCCCGACAGCACTTTTCCCAACGTGTCCCCCGCCCCCATCATCCCACTGAGACCTCCAAGCAAGTGGGCTTCCTTGTGCAAATGTGCCCCACACAGCAGGGCTCCTGGGGGGCACATGGGACACTAGTCCTGGCTGCTGGAGGCAGGTGGCCCTCTGCAAGCCGGGACAGATGAAGGACCAGTCGCTCAGCACAGGGCTGCTGTCTCCACTCCAATGTCCTCCTTCTGTCTTCCCCGGGGCTGAAACCAGGCGGTGGGCACACGTCCTACCCACTCAGCAGTCTTCAGTCATCTGTGACCCCCCCCAGGCTGGGGCCAGGCCCTGGGGCCTTCCGGGGGGTCGGAACCCCGAGCTCCGGCAGCACTCAGCCTTGCTGAGGCCTCCTGCCATCCAGGGAACAAGGAAGGAAGGAAGGACAGCATGCGTCTGGGTCTGCAGCAGGATCCGAGAGCCTTTCCCCCAGAGGGCAGGTGGCGGCCTGTGCCAAGCACTGACCGCAGGTGCCAGGAAGCCAGCTGGCCCTTGAACAGCCTCCACTCTGACCAGGCGGGACTGGGGCAGGCCAAGGTCAAGAGGGAGGGGGCTGCCTCTGGCGCCCCTTAAGGCCCCTCAAGACCCGAGGGACAGCTCCCAGGAGCGCGTGCTGGATCCCTCCCCCTTGGCCCTTGGCATCTGCGGGGAAGGAGGGCTGCTCTCCATGATTCCAGCTCGCAGCCTTTGGGACAGGCCTTGGTTCTGGGAGAAGAGGGGTCAGAGGACACGGGGACCTCTGCTACCAGTGGTCGTTGTCCCAGCAACCCCCAGAGCCCCAGGAAGCTCCAGGACCCCCCCCAGGCATGCTCCAGGCACACCCCCTCCGGCTTATCTGTTCCCACAGGACACATAAGAAATTGGGGCTCCCGGGAAGCTGCACAGGCTGACCCAGGCTTTCAGGGGGGTGACTGAGTTAGAAGCTGGCTCTACTGTGCTGAAGCTCCTACCGTCTCCCCCGCCCCCAGCTGTCTGCTTGCCCTGGGCGCTGAGGAGGGGGGGTCACAGCAGGAGGCACGGGACGCAAAGAAGGCGCGCGCTTGTGGGGAGCAGTGCCCAGGCAATCCCTCTGCTGCCCCCCACCAGGCACAAACACCCATTACAGTTCCTCTGGCGTCAGGGGTGCCCGTGAGCGAGGGCTGCCCAGGACTGCGATCACGCTCTCCTTACCCGAGTCCCCAGGCCTGGCCCACCCCTGTTCTCGTGAAGTGCTGTGACGGGCCTGGGCTGTGGGGTGTGAGCACCCGCCTCTCCGCCATCCCTGGGGGCTTAGGTCTGGGACGCAGGAGGGCAGGATGGGGAGCACCCCTGCAGGTGTGGAAACCTGAGGTGGAGGAGCCAGTTGCCTGCACCCTGCTCCCTTCCCAGAGCCTGGGTGGTGGGTGCCCGGCCTCGCGCTGGAGGGCACGCAGGCTCATGCGGTCACCTGCGGGTCACCGCTCCCCAGAGGTAATGCTTCTCCTGCGGGAGGCGGCCCTGGCCTCCATCCTCTTCCTGACTCCGCTGGCCACTGCCTCTAGAGAGCCCGGGTGCAGTAGCCAGAAAGCCGGTGGGGGAAGGGGTGTCCACTGGGGCTGTCCCTGTCTCCCCCACCCCTTCCCTCCTCTCCCTGGGTCCAGCCTGGAAGCAACAGGAAGTCTGGGAGGGTTCCTGGGGTCTTCCTTGCTCCCGCTCTGGCTCCCCGTGTGCCCCTCCCCAAGTCAGCACCCAGCGGGATAGTTTAAGGGAGGCTAAGGAAGCTCAGGCTCCCTGAGGGTGCCGCTCACACTGGTCTGGAAATGCAGGTCCCCAAAGCGAGGGACACCCAAATCCCAGCAACCAGCCGGAGAGCGGAGGGAGGGGGGAGGGGTGTGTTCCTTCCCAGGAGCTCAGCTGGGGCAGCCCCAGCTTCTGCCCTCTACAAGATATGGGGTGCACATGGACCACCCAAGAGTTGGAGAGTGCTAACCCCCCTGCATCCCAGGCTCCAGAGGAAACAACAGAAGCCCGGGCTAGAAAACCCTGTCCAGGGGCAAAGCTGGATCCTCACCCTCCTCCACCAGCCCTGCAGAGGGGAGTCCTGGAAGGGGGTGCTCAGAAAAGGCAGAGATGGGCAGATATCACTAAGGTCAAACTTGCACCCCTTGGGGTCTGTACCACCTCTGAGCCCCACGGCTCAAACGTGGCCCCAGAGGGTGGGCTGCGCGGCCCCCACTGCCGGTTTCCATCTGTTGGTTCTCTCTCCAACCTCACAGAAACAGGTGAGGGGCACAGGTGTGCCTGGCCCCCATTTCACAGCCGGGGACACTGAGGCGTGAGGAAAAATCTACCGCAGTTCTCCGAGCAGGGTGGGATCTGCGGGCGTCTGGCGCTCAGGACCAAGGGCGAAATTTCGTTTCGGAACTGAGCCGGCTGGGGTGTGGGGCGGGGACCACGCGGAGGAGAGGGGAGGAAGGGCCTTGGCGGGCGGGGCTGTGGATTCGGGGGGAAGCCCACTTGGGGTCTCCTGGGGTTCCAGGCGGTCCAGCTGGAGTCCTCCGCGCCGGGGCATACGGGGACTTCAAGAAAGGGCTCCCCACCCCGCGGCGCCCGGGACCCCGCGGTCCGGAGGGCGACAGGGCTCCGGTTTTCGTTGTGGCCGGCGCCCGGCCCAGCGCGGCCAGGCGGGGAGCAGGAGGCGGCGGCCGCGGCCACACGTGCCGCGCCCGGAGCGGCCCCAGCGCCCAGCCGCCGCGCTCAGCTCCGCCCGCACCGCGGGGCCGGGGCGCGGGGCCACGCAGCGGCTCCGGGCGTGCGGGGCGGGAAGCCGGGTGCGGGCGGCGCGAGGGTCCCCGCTCCCAGAGGGGCTGGCGAGTCGGGGCGCGGGGTGAGCTCGTGGCTCAGGATCCACGCGAACCGAACAAAGGGATTCGTAGGCGGATTTTTAAAGGTTCTTAGGTGGCGCGGGAGAGCGTGGGAAAGCGATTTCGTTTATTGCTCCCGGCGGCAGAGGCCGCCCGCGCAGTTGCTGGAGCCCGCGGCCCCGCCGCGCTCGGTTCCGGCCCACCGTGCGCTCCGCTGGGGAGGGTCCTCGGGGCTCCGCGCGCCTCTCCGAGCGCAGGTTGGGCCGGGATACGGGAGCCAACTCTCTCGGGCTCAAACGGGGAGTTCAGGTCCGCGTGTGTCTTAATTTCTTGCATTAAAAATCTAAACAAAAATTTAAAAGTCCCGATTGTGCCCCTCAAATGCACGCAGACCACCCCAGGGGCCTGCCGTCAGGCGTCCGCACTCTTGAGCGATGGTGTCCGCTGCCAGGACCCCAGAACGTAGGGATGGCAGAGATGGGGGCCTCCCAGTCGGCTGCCCGTCTTCTTGGGACAAGGTCCTTCTGCCTGGGAATCAGATAGGTTTGCTCAAAATTGGTGACCTGGTTCATACTCTTGGGAAGTCTTGGTTGGGAGCAACCCCAGCCCTCTCTGGGACCCCATTAGGAGCCGGGGCCTGGGTGTGGGCCTCCACTCGGAGCAGCACAGGGAACAGCCTTGCCACGTGGCTTCGGAGCTCACTGGGCCAGAGACGGGGACCTGTGTCTGTCCTTGAAAGTGATCTGGGGTCACCCCGAGTTTCTCTGAGGCTGGGGTAGCAAAGGGGGGAGGGTGCCTGCTGTGCCCCAGTCCGGAGCCGAAGCCGGTGCTGGGGGTAGCAGGGCTGTGGGCCAGTGTGGCAGCCCGAGGGGGGAAATGGCCCGCAGGTCGTCTGTGCCCCGCCCTACCCCCATCTAGATCAAACACTCCAGCCAGCGCTTGGCCCCAGGCTGCCGGCCTGGGCATTCAGTCCCCAAGGAGTCTCCTGCCGGCTGCCAAGGCCGCATGTCCTTTGCACAGTGGGAACCAAACTGGCTTGTCCCGGCTCGTCCCCAAGTGTCCCTCAAGGTCTCCAGCCTTTTCTGTTACTCAAATCTGGGAGACATTTCCACCTAGTGCAGGGCAGGAGAAGGAGCCCAGAGAGGACCACGGGCGATGCAGCTGACTCAGTGGCCCCGTGTGGGAGGTGGGGCCAGGGCTGGTGGTCGGGACCCCTCCTGGGCAGGTGGGGTCTCCCCAGAGAGCCCTCGTGTGAACGGAGGGACAGTGGCTTCCAATCTCTTAGCTACTCAGCCTCTTCCGGAGCAGGAAGCAGAGGGTGAGCAAGCTTGACCTGGACGCTCACGGGTCCCAGAAGCGGAGGGCCTGACAGCCCGGCCGGGCTTCCGGAGCAGAGACGGAGGGAGCGGTAAACCTGGCCAGTCCTGCATCTGCCCGGGAGTCTGCAGTCTGCAGCGGACTCCCTGGGGCCTGGGCATGCCGCTGGGCCGGCTCCGACCCTGCGCCTCCAGGCACACGGATCACACAGGCCCCGGCCCGGCGGTGCACGGACTCCTGGACTTCCGGGTGCACGGTGGGCCCTGGTGCGGCTTCAGCACACATGGGCTTTTCCCCAGAGTGGGGGACCCGCCGCACTTGTCCACACTACCACGCTTACCACAGCACTGCAGGACCCTCCTGGCTGGCTCTCCCACACCTGACCCTTTCCCGGAAGGTCCTGATCCAGGGTCCCCAGCTGTGCCCCCTGCCTGCTGGGCAGGCTGGGAGCAGGCAGAGCGCCGGCTGAAGCGGGCTCCGGTGCGGCAGGAGTCGGTGGTAAAAGTCCCCTCTCCAGGGCCCTGACCCCAGCAACATAGTCCATTTCAAACCGCACAGGGTGTGGGGCACGTCCATGCGGCCAGCCCACAGCTCACCAGCCTCCAACAATCTGATGGCGCCTGAGACCAAGAGGTCACTGGGCATAGGGAGGGTGCTGGGTCCCTCGGGCGGCAGGGACCACAAGACTCCTCAGAGCTGAGCTCATTTTGAAAACTGCCCTTAAACCTTATAGTATCAACAAAATGAAAACTGGCCCCCACTTGCCCACACCTGTTCCCCCCAAGTCATCTTATGTCTGCGGGCCGGAGGAAGAGCTGGGGGCCCAGGAGGACCTGCGTCTTATTTTCCCTCCTTCACCCGCCTCTCATGGGAACTCCACAGGCCTGGCCTGCTCGCCTTCTAAGTCTGGCCACGCGGGGGCAGGGCCTGGCCAGGACCATGGCCTTGGGGATGGCCTGCCCGGGCTCCTCGGGCTGATCCGGGCTGATTGGAGGGAGCCCTGAAGGAGCTGGGGAGATAGGCACTCTGCTCCTTTCCCGGTCATCCTGGTCTCTAGATCCCCCTCCTCCAGGCGGCCAGGAGCTGCCCCAGTCCCAGCCCCAGCCCCAGCCCCAGCCCCAGCCCCAGCAGGGTGCTAGCAGGGGGCAGGGAGGAATGACCTTGCCACCTCTGGCCCTCCTTCCCCAGGCCTGGCAAGGGTGCAATCCCAGAGTATGGAGGGTGTCCTGGCCCCGCCTGGCCAGGGCTCTGAGGATTTTAATGGCCTCCTAAGTTGAGGGAGGGAGCAGGAGAGGGCCTGAGTGAGCTGGGTGCCCCCAGAAGTCTGGGTCTACCTACACTTGTGGTCTGCTGGCTACTTCCAGGGAAGGGGACCCGTGCTGAGTTGGGGTCGGGGGTCGGGAGGGGACCCTCTCTGCAGGTGGGAGAGCTTCCGCAGACACCCTTGTATTCTCCCAGGCCTCACACCTAACCTTGCCGGAGGCTCCCTACCAGGGGGTCTTGGGGTGCTGAAGGTAAGGGGGTGATCCTGTGTTCTCTGGACTCTGCCTTGGCTGGGCTGGGCAGGCAGCTCCAGAGTTCTGGGATCCAGCAACCTTCCTTCCTGCCTCTGCCAGCAACCACCCTCCCACCCTGGGCAGGAGTGGGCTCTGAGCGGGCCTGCTCCAATGTCCTAGTCTCCAGTGGGCACACAGAGCCTGGAAGCAAGGCCCAGGGACCCTCTGAGCCCAGCGGTGCCCGCTCGGCCCACAGGGAGAGATGGGGAGAGAGACTGAAGGAGGGCAGCGCCAGGGCCCCTCCGCCCACAGCACTCACCTAAGGCTGCAACGCGGAGGCCTCTATCAGTGGGAGCCAGAGTCAGGCAGAGAGCACCTTCTCCCACCTGGGCAACGAGCCCAGCGGGGTGAAAGACTGGGCACCCTACGCAGTGGGACCTCCGTCAGGGTCCCGTTCCAGCTGGGAAGTGCTGCAGGCCGAGGAGGCACAGGGTGGAAGGCCCGGTGCACATACCAGCTCGCTCCTGCAAAGCCCGGGCTTTTCCTCTGGGGTAGCCTTGGCCGGGCGCCCCTCCATTCGGGTGCCTGCTCGCCCCCCCCGGGGTCTCTGGTTAGCTCCTTGGCGGGTTCATCTCTTTTATGATTTGGGTGCGGGTCCCAGGGGAGGCACTGCTGTTCTCGCTGCACAACATGGAGGGGGGGCATGGCCAGGGCCCCCCCCCCCCACGGAAGAGAGCCCGCATGGCCGCCATGACCCCTTCCAGGCTCAGGTTGACT
Source organism: Molossus molossus (assembly GCF_014108415.1). Classification (NCBI taxonomy): domain Eukaryota; kingdom Metazoa; phylum Chordata; class Mammalia; order Chiroptera; family Molossidae; genus Molossus; species Molossus molossus. The sequence continues at coordinate 103,549,343 of NW_023425347.1, read as the reverse complement.
CTGAGGCAGCTCCAAGTCCAGCAGCCTGGCAGAGCCCTGCTTCTCTACAAGGCGCGGGGCCCAGTGCCTCCGGTTAGGTCCAATTCATTCCAGAATCCCAGACAGACGACCCAAGAATTCTCACTGTCCCACCAGGCCCGGTGCCGGACCCGTGCCTTCGCCCAGCGCGTCCCTCTGCTGCCCAGCCTCCGAGTTTGAGAGCTGCGGGCAGAAGGAGCACCCGGTCGGCTCCCGCCCGCTCTCCTCCACCTGCTCCGCCGGCCCTCGGGTCCCCTACACACCTGGGCCGCGAGCGACGCGGGGGGAGTGTCCCCGGAGGCCCTGGTCCCTGGAGGTGGTCCAGCAGGGGCGAGCGCGCTGGATACTCACCTGGGGGCCGCGGAGGCAGGAGGGCACAGGCTGCCCCCAGGCAGGGAGGGGCGGACGCCCCGCGAGCGCACGGCTGCCCCCGCGCCGCCTCCGGGAGCTGGCGCGCTTCTCCCCGCAGCTCCGCGCGGGACCGAGGGCGACGGGTCTGAGTTTCGCCTGCCGGCCCCGGGCAGTGGCGAGCGCGGCGCGGGCGGCGCGGGCGGCGCCGGCGCTGCCGTTTCTGAGCCACTTAGCCCGAAGCAGCCGCGGTGGGGTGGGGGTGAAGGGGAGGGGCGGGGGCTGGGAGGCCCGCGGGGGGTGGCGGCCCGGAGTGGGCTTCGGAGGAGCCGGGTTCGGGCGTGCGGACCCGGACACCCCCTTGGGCGATCGCGGGTCAGAGGCGGGGGCGAGGGGCCGACAGGGAGAAAAGCGGCTGGGGCAACGGTGAACGCCAAGCTTTTAATTCGTATCAAAATGCAATAAAACGCGGCGGAACCAGCCAGACCCGCACCCGAACTGTCGAAGCGCTTGCCCCCCATAACCAAGGAGCCGGAGGACGAACGCGGCCGCCACCCCATCTTCCGCCGGCTGGGGCGGGAGCGGCGGCGCGACGCGGCACAGGGGAAGGGTGGGGGGATAGTCACCTCGCCTCCGGGGCCACCTGGGTCCTTTTAAAGTGTCCGGGGTGCGGGCCCCGGGCGGGAGCGCCCAGCCCGGAATGTTTTCTTAAAGGGCCAGTTCCGAGTTGCGCTGGGCAGGGGGGTGGGGGAAGGGGGCGGGGGGAGAGCGAAGTGAGGTGAAGCCCGGGAAGGCCGAGGAGAGCCCCCCAATCCCGCGCCGAGGCGGCGGGCGGCGGCGGCGGCGGCGGCGGCGGCGCGACGATGAGGATGATGAATACATTGCAAAGTTTTTTTGGCCCCGGCGAGGGGTGTCAGATTGAGTGCTCTGTGCGCATGTGCGAAGGTGTCCAAACTGACAATGCTGGGGAGATGAAGATAGTGTGTAGCTGCTTCTGGACTCAAGGAGGAGGAGAGAGATTCCGCGAGCCGACACCATGCGATCCAAGGCGAGGGCGCGGAAGCTAGCCAAAAGTAAGTCTCCTGCGCTCGGCCGCGCCGCGCCGCCGGGCCCGGGCCGCGGGGCCGGGGCGCCCGGGCCAGGGGTGCGCGTCGGGGCGCGGCCGGCGCGCCCCAGGCTCCCGGCCCCCGAGTCGGCGGCGCGGCTCGGGGGCTGCTCCGCCTCCCGCGCTCCGGGGCGGCCGGGCTCGGCGCGGAGGCTCGGGGCGCCGGGCCGCGCGCTCCCCGAAGGCGCCGGCCCCCTCCTCGCCGAACCCCCTCCCCCCCCCTTGTCAGGCGCTCGGGCCCGGGAACCCGAGGCGCGCGGTGGGGGCCGGGGAGGGGGGCGGAGGGGGAGGGCCGGGGGTGGAGGGGAGCGAAAAGCGAAAGTTAGCGAAAAGTTGACGAAAGGGGAGAGCAACTTTCCCTCCTCGCTCGCTCGCTCCCTCTCTCTCCGAGTGGCTCTCAGTCCTGGTCAAATCATATTCCGGGCTTTTGAAATAGTGGGCGCTAGAGCACCGCCTTTGGCGTCCGCCAGCCGGGCGCAGAGGAGGGAGACCCCGAGCCGGGGAGGGGGCGGAGGAGGGGGCGCGGGCCGGCGCCCACCGGCGGCAAGGGCGCGAGGCAGGGCTGGCGACGGCAGGACGGCCGCAGCCGCTCGGGGAGCAAAATGGAGACGAGTTCCTGGGCTGGGAACTGTGCTCGCGAAGTTTATTCCCAACGGGAGCCCCGCGCGGCGGAGGGCGCTCCTCCAGGACTCCGGCAGCCCACGCGGGCCGCCCCGGCGCCGGCGCCTCCGGCAGCAGTGTCCCCCCCGCGCCGCCTTCCGACCCGCCGCCGCCGCCGCCGCGGGCACCCGCGGCCCCGCTCGGACCCTTCCGCACCCGCTCGCCGCGAGGCCCGGCGGGGACGGAGCTGCCCCGGCGAGACGGCCCGGTCCCGGTCTTACTTTCTCTTTCGCTCCGTCTCCGGCTGAGCGCCGGGCTCCGCGCGCCCAGCCCGCCGCCTCCAGGTCCTCGCCTCCTGGTGCCCGCCGCGGGCCGGGTGCTCCCGCCGCCCGCCCCAGCGCCCGCGCTGCGCCTCGGGGCCACCCGCGCGCCCTGCACGCCCCAGCGTCGCCGCCCTCGGCCGCAGGGCCCCGGGGCCCGGGGCGGCGTCCCGAGAGGCGGGCAGGTGGGGGCGGCAGCGGCGGCGCGGCCGGGCGAGCGCGGCTCCCGCAGCCCCGGCCGAGGCCCGGTTGCAGCGAAGCGGCGAGCGCCGCGCGGAGTGGAATCGGCGCCCGCTGCTCCCGCCGCCCCCTTCGCCGCCGGCAGCCAGCCCGCGGGTGCAAGGGAGCCTCGCTGTTCCCCCTGGGATCCCTGCCCGACCACCACGCCGTTCAGTCCGCTCCTCCTCGGGCGGACCCTGCCCGGCCAGGCCTCGCAGCCCTCCGGCCGCCCGGAGCGGGAGCCCGGTGGGCACAAAAGTCGGGGCAGTTCTCGGAAGAAGTTCTGTTCTCAGGTTCGGGATCTGGCCCAGCTGGGCCGAACAGCGGCCCTGCAGCGGCAGTGGTAGGCCCTGTGTGGGGCCCGCCAGGGAAAAGCAGCTCCCAGCTCAGGCAGGAGCCCCGGACCCTGTGGGTGGCCGTGGGGACCCTTTGTGGAAGTGCCTGTTTCCAGCCAACCTCCTCTGCCTGCTGCGGTGGTCTCAGCCTCTCCTGGCCTCCCTGGCCTCCCGTGACCTCTGCCCCTCTTGGTGCGAACTCGGCCCCCATTCCTCCGCCGCTCGGCTGTCCCGGGGCTACCTGCTCTCCTGCACCGCGCGGGGTATGCCGTTTGCGTGCCTGTTCGGGTGTGTGTGTGTGTGCACAGGGCCCACTCCAGAGGCTCACCCTGGGCTGCTGGCCCCCTGGGTCAGGCTCTCCCCGAGGAAGGGCCCAAAGCTGGAGTGAGAAAGGGGAAGGTGGCCGAGCTCTCCTGGCCTTCGCTGCAAACGAGAGGCGCAGGGGAACGTCCCGCGCCGGGCAGGCGGCCGTGTGGCCCTCGGCTCTCTGTCTGCTCCACCCCAGCAGGTGGGGACGGTTGCCACTCAGGCAGAAGGGCCAGGTTCTGCTCAGGACCTAGAAAGACGCCTGGCAGTGTCCTGCAGCCTCGCCTGCGGCTGGAGAACGTGACCCAGGGTCCGGCCGTGCCCAGCTTTCCTTTTCTGGGGAGTCCTTGGTGAGAAACAGCACAGGTGAGCGGGTCTGTCGGGCCCAGGCCCCGCTGGAGCCCACGCCGGGGCAGGCACTGGGAAACCCTCTCTCCTGGGCCCCAGGAGCTGGGACAGCTGCCCCAGCCATCCTGAGAAGGTGGCCCAGGCGGGCACAGAAATGCAGCTGCCTCCCCGGCCCAGAGCATAGGGTTCCCTGAGGAATGTAATTTCAGTGGACAATATTTTAAGCAGATGTGGGCATTGTTGGGGACCTGATTCCATCACCTGAACCTGAGGCAGAGGGCAGGTCCAGTGTTTCCCATGGGGCCTCCCTCTCCAGGCCACATCCCAGCCAGGGTCAGGGGGCTGGGTCCGAGGGGAGAGGTCATGGTCACAAGGATAGTGGCAAGGCTGGGCTGTGCCTGCAGCCGTGTGCTGGGCAGGGAAGGACAGCCAGGTCAGTGGGTGTGACCCCCTGACACAGAGCTTGGGGGCTGCCCCAGAGGTGCACCTGTGTTTCATCCGTGTTTTCCCAGGACCCCACAGACCCTGGGGTCTCTCCTGCTGGGCCTGCATGCTGGCTGAGCTGGTAGCACTTTGGGGTCCACAGTGGGGACTCTGAGTTGAGCTTTCCAAGGGCAGAGGCCACTGGAGTGCCCAGGCCTGGGCTGCAGTTCAGCTGCTGGGAAACCCACCCCCTCCTCCCCCTGAGCCTGGGAGGTAGGAGGCAGAGTGAGGACAGGTGGGGGCCTGGGTTCCCTCACCCAGGCCTGGGCAGTGCTGGCCCGTGGGGAAGTGGGACTGTCCCTGTCCCCCATTTCAAAACAAAATGCCCGACAAAAGCTTTTGTGTTTTTGCCTCTGTTATGAGACAGGTGGGCAGGTGGGGGTCAGCACCGCTGTAGGGCCGCAGGGCCTTCCTGACCCCTGTGCAGGGAAGGCTGGGCCCGAGAGACTGTGTCCAGCCAGGGCCTGATCCTCATGGAGGGGCTAGATCCCAGGGTCCCAGACCCGCACATGTCGGCGGCAGTGGGGATGCTGTCCTCAGGATGACCGCTGCGTAGCCCCTGGGTGGGGTGGGGGCTGCCTCCTCTGCTGGACTGAGCACTGTGTCTCGTGTGTTCTGGGGCGATGTGTGTGCGACAGGTTAGGAGGAGTGGGGCTGGAAGCTGAGCCCCCAGCCCGGTCCCCCTCCCTGTGAGACCGGCCGGGCTCTGTCTCCGCTGGCCCTGTCCTTCTCCTACCCTCCGGCAGGTCTGCCCCATCCGCCAGTGCTCTCCCCTGAGCCAGGACGGCAGCCTTCGGTCTGGGCGCCCGGGAGGGCCACAGTGTCCGTCTGGCGGGAGTGCGGCCTCGAGCCCGCTTCCAGCGAAAACGCAGAGGACGAGGTGGAGGGGCGGGTGCAGGGCTGGCGGCCAAGGCCAGGTGCCCCGCGGCGCGCAGAAGCCGGCAGGCTCCGATTTCGCCATTGGCTGGCGGGTGTGCCGTGGCCGGAGGCCTGCAGGAGAAAGTCGCGGGTTGCCAAGTCTCCTCGGTGGAGTGACCGGTGGGCAGCCTGCCCCTGGAAGGGCTCTGCTGCTTTCTAGGGTCCCCAACCACAGAAGCCCGCTGGCCACCCTGCCCCTCCTGTCCGCGCTTCCCCAGAGCACCTACGGGATGGGCCTCCAAGACCACCCCGCCCCGGGCTCCCAGCACCCTGCATCCCCCTCTGGGCCAAGGGGCAGGGGAACCTGGGGCCCGTTTCTACTGAGAGGCTCGGTGCTGACGGTGGGGCCGGAGGGGGCTCCCTCACCGGGCCCTGGGGGAAGCCAGCTAGCTCTCTGGGCCACTTTGGGCGCGATTAGCCCCCTGTTTTATTCAATTAGGAGGCAATTAGTGATCCTTGGGGGGCTGGGACTGGTAATTAAGGTGATGTATAATTAGAGTTTCAACAAAAATTACGCAGGATTAAAAATCTTTTGAGTGATTTCGTTTAAAAATTTCAAATAGCGCTAAATGCACTTTATCAGGTTTTGCATCAAACCCCTGTGACAAGTCTTAGACGCTACAGCTCTCGTCTCGGGCGGGAGGACTAGGAACTGCCAGGGTCGTCCTCAGGAGAGAGACACTTCTCACAGGGAAGGGGGCCGCGGGGCCTCGCAGCGGGTACGGGGGCGCCGCCGGCCCAGACTGCGCGGCCGGCCCAGGATCGGGGCCTGGGGACCCCGGGCTGAGCCGACGTTCTTCGCAGCAGCTCCTGGTTCTCCGCACACAAAGTTACCGCCACTACGGCAGCCAGCGGGGAGGGAGCAGGGTCCTGTCTGCACCGCGCAGCCCGCCCTTGGCCGTGGCTGCACCTGGGGGCCCTGCACCCCAGCCGGGCAAGCACACCGCCCTCCTCCAGGGCCCTGGTCCTGCCCCAAGGGTCTTTGCCTCAGCGTATTGGACTGCTGGGCTCCAAACTCAGACCCCCCAACTCTTGACCTTGGCCCAGACTCCAGGGGTGGCAGGCCGGATCCTGACACAGGGGCAGAGACACGGGAGCTGGAGGGGCGCCTGGGTCTCAGTCAAGGCAGTGAGGGTGGGGGAGAGGGTTCAGGGGTGGGGGTGGAGGTGGAGGGTGGGGTCAGGCTTTCCAGGGTCAGCCCCGCCTCCCTGGGCCGCAGAGGCCTTCCGGGCAGCTTAGGTGAGCCGGCTGCACACACCTGCCTGCTGGGTAGTAGGAGCCAGCGGTAGCCGGAGCCGCTGCCTGGTCCCTGTCCACACTTCAGCCCCTAGGGAGAAGGTCAAGGTTCCTTTGGAGGCTCCATGGTCCTCTGGAACACATGACTCCACCCCCTTCCCTGACCCTGCGAAGGCAGTAGTGTGGTTAGCTGACACCCCGTGTAGGGGTAGGAAACCCACGCACCACCGAGAGAGGCCAGGTAACCCATGCAGGTCACACAGCAAGCTGAGGCTGAAGCTGACTGTCCCTTAGGTGAAGCCCCCCAGGGTTCTTGCTTAGCAATCCTCCCCCCGACGGCTGAATGCAGCTGTTTCCCTGAGATTTATCTCTCATGTGCTGGAGTTTCAGCATCTTCCCAGGACCAGCGCTCGCTCGTAACAGGTCTGTTCTTCAGAAGCAGAGACGCCATCGGCGTGCTCAGGGCTTGTGCACAGAGCCTGCTCCGGCTGGGTGCTTCCTTCTCCCAGGTCTGGGCTGCTCTCCCCCCCAGGCTGGCGGGAGGCCTGGCCCCCCCTCCAGCCGCTGGCTCTGGGCATCCTCTTCCAAGGCAGGTGCAGGATTGCCTGACCGCCCCCCATAGTGCCTTTGCCTGAACAAATGCAGGAGGTGTAGGGCCTGTCTGCTCACCCCACCCCACCCCACAGAGAAGGCAAGTAGTCACAGTCCCGCCCTCAGTCTAGGCGATGGGGAGAAAGGACCGGACTCTGGGAGGGAGCTGGGCTGTGGTGCAGCCTGGACCCACCACTGACACTCACGACCAGGCCCCCCTAGGCTCCAGCCAGGGCCCCGTCGCCCTACAGGGCAGGCAAGTGCCCCACAGGGCAATGGAGGGGTGCCCCTTCCTGCTCTCGCCGCATGGCTCTTGGGGTTTCACCATCACACCCTCTGTGGTCTGGGGTGCCGGGGCTGCCGGTGTGGCCGGCCGCTCCCGAGACCGAGGGCCGATGGCCTGGGGCTCATGGATATGAGTGCCACGCTCCGAGATACATATTTGTTTAATAGTTAACATTCTGGGCAAAAAAGGAGGGAAGTCAGGTTCTGGTGAAGGCTTTGCTTATTTTATATCCACTATAACTATTTATGTCCATGAAAATTGGCTTAATTATATCAATGGAATGTTTCTTTTTCAATTCTGTAGGCAATTAGTCCATCTTGCCGGCTGCAATTTATTTTAATAAAAAAATAAACCAGTGGTGTGTTCAGTTCCTCGTCCCCTGGGGACAAATGCGATTGGTGTGTTTAATTTCATTAACTACAATGCGGCCTACTGGAAAAATGTATAAAATCAGCTTTATACAGCTTAAACACTGGCGTTTGAAACAAATCATTATTGCGTTAGCTGTCACACTGGTAATTCTAGAATCTAAGGGAAAAAATATATTATGGCTGTTTTTATAACCCTTTGCAAATGCACTGTTAAAATAATTTATAATCATTTGAAAACATGGCTGGCCCTGGTGAATATTTTATCTCCTCTAACGAAGGCTCCGCTAACCCCCGCAGGTTCCAGCGTCGACGCGTGTGCGTCTCCAAGCCGAGGCCCTCATCTTTCAGGGCGGAGATGGTGGGGCGGTCGTGACCCAACCCTGAGGAGCTCGGGTCCTGCTTGCAGTCTGGCCTGACCCTGCTCTTGAGTCGGACTATTTGGTTCCGTGTCAGAGGCAGCGGAGATACACCGGGGGTCCGAGGGGACCCGAGAGGCTGGTGCTGTGAAGCCCTGAGGGCACCCAGCCTCCCCTCTGGGCCCCCGGGTGGGAGGGAGGACTTTGTAAACACCCAGGGCCTCACTGGCCTGGGAGCAAAACCCCCCGTGGACGGTGTCCCCGGCCCCAGCCTGGGGCAGTGAGTAGTAGCCTCCTTTGCTCCGCTCACCTCTGCCGCCCTGCTCGGGAAGTCACAGAACTGGGGACCGGCACCTGCTCTCTGGGTGTGCCTGGGGCACCGCAGAAGGCACTTGTGAGGGGCTCACCAGACTCACTGCTCGGACTGGGTGTCCCCTGCAGCCCGCACCATGAGCCTGCCGGTAGAGGCTGTACCCGAGCGTGCGGGGATCAGCTTCATCCCTCTGGTCCTGGCCTGGCCCGAGCTGACGCTGTGGCCCATGAGCAGGGCCTGGGGGCGCTGGCTTCTCACTCCCCTGGGCATGTGGTTAGAGGCCGTCAGCCAGGTCTGGCAGAGGCTGGTGCTGGGCAGAGTGCAGCCCAGCTCCTGGTTCTGAGAGGTGCCCAGCGGAGACCCAAGATGTGCCGCTGGACTGTCCCAGCATGGAGGTGGGAAGGGACCCCTTCTGCTCAGAAAGGGCTCGGCCTCCATGCCTGCCGCCGCTACCCCCATGCAGGCAGCTCGGGCATCCCCCAGGGGCTTTGCCCCTTCCCCACCCCCGCGGAGTGCCCGCGGGCATGAGCAGGAAGTGAAGCCCTGCAGGCTCGGTCTGAGGCCCGGGACCAGGGCTGCTGTCTTGCCATGTAGGGGGAGAGAGGCCTCCAGGTCTCCCCGGGGGTTTTCTAGGGGACTCCCAGAAATGTGGTCATTTCTGGCCGAATGAAGGCGTATCCCCTAGCCTGCCCTTCAGCCTCCTGACTCACCTGGCTGGATTTAAGTAGATCTGATTTTCCCCTTTTGACACAATGCGTTTCTGCGGAGTGATGGGGAGGCGCCGGGAAGCCACTGTCTCTGGGTTGAAGCCCCCTCCCGCTTCTCAGGAGGGTGGCCCGTGGGGCTGGACAGGGAGGTCCTTGGCCGGGTCTCCTCAGATCCCTGGCTCTGGCTACCAAGCCCCGTGGATGTGACCTCCGCCTGCCCCGGAGGGGGGTCCGCAGGCCTGTGGTGAGTGCCGAGTAGAGAAATGTGTGGCTTTGTCTCCTCTCCTACTTTAGAAAGAATAACAAAGCCAAAGGCTTAGTGCAAATATGGAGCCTGGCCCGCGGGTGCCCTGGACACTGCTCTCGAGGCCTCCCGTGGGCCCTGCGGTCGCACGTGGGACAGGTGCCGCTCCGATGGCACACCGTGTGCGCCGGGCTGCGGTCCCCACACCGTGGCCACCGTCGCCTCGGAACCAGGGCGAGCAGAGGCGTTTGGAGAAGGATGTGCATTGTAACTCTGTCGGGTGCTGCCGTGGGTGAGCACGGGAGCGCGGGCGTTTCGTGGGCCCCCACTGCCCGCCGCGCAGAAGGTTCTGGAAGGGTCCATCACGGTGTTGGCTGTGTGTCTTGCCTGCAAGGTGAGGGTCCTAGGACAGGTGCGGGGGTGAGGGGAGCCCCACTCCAATCAGCTGAGGGCGTTCACCTGACTCTCTGCTTCTCTGGACTCAGAGTTTTGGTTTTATGATCGTGGCCTTCGTGGGAACCTGCTCTGTGGTCCTCAGCCTCCTGACCTTGACCTTTGTGGGGGCCATGAGGGAGCCCGGAAATGGGCACCCAGGCCAGGAGGAAGGCACTGCCCCCCAGCCCGGCCCTTCGGCTGCAACTGCCCTGGGGTCACCTTTGCACAGGCCTGCCGTCCACGTGCCTGCCCTGCTCGGCCAAGGCCCTTCCGTTCCTGCTCCGAGGGTCTCAGGAGCCTTAGCTCGAGATTTTACTTCCAAACTGGGGAGACAGGTGCCGGCCTGTTCCGGCCCCTCGGACGGGCAGCCACTTGTGCTCCGAGGCCGGCGACTCCCTCCTGGCCTTCCCGGCCGGCAGCCCTGCTGGGCCTCCCCTCCTGACATCTGTCTTCAGGCTTTAGACAGCTGTTGGCATCTGCCAGCTCCTGCCTTTCAGAGGCCTCCCTGCTCGGGCAGGGGCTGGGGTCATCTGTCGTGCGGTGGATCAAGTCCATCTGTCCCTTTGTGTCTGCCCCGGGAGCCCAGCACGTTGTCTGCGGACCTACTGTGTGAGGGGCCCCGAGTCTTGGCTGAGGGGCGCAGGCGGCGGCAGGAGGCTCGGCCCGGGGGTGGGGTCGGGGGACATTCAGAGGAGGACGTGGTCACGCTGCTGCGCTCTGGCCAGGGTGGCGAGTCTGGGGGTTCACGGGTGCCCACCGGAGCCTTTGATCCTCACTGGCCATCCGGTGCTTATCCCGGGGTCTGGGCCTCCGTGGCCAAACTGACGGCAGGTGGACAAAGGCAAATGCAGCCCAGCAGGGCCCTCAGCCTCAGCACCTTGGGGACAGCCGGCTCGCTCCACCCCGGGCCTGGCCTCTGTGCTGGTGGAGGGGTCGCCAGACCTTCGGCTAACTGCTTTATTGCAAATGAGCAAGGCCGAGGAGGGGGCGGGAGGCTGGAGGGCACCCTGTCTTAGCTTCTGTGAGCCTCTCTCTCTCTTTTCAGTTCAGTGGCTCACATGCAGGCTGGTCAGCATGTCCTGGTTCCGGGGCAGGCAGGGCACTGCCCACATTTCGGCCCAGGAAGAAAATGCCTGGGCAGAGGCACGAGGAACAGGGCTGAGCATGCCCGGGCACCGTTCCCTGTGACACCGTTTAATCCCGCATCCATATTTCGAAGCCGGCAGCCAGCACGGCGCGGAAATATGGATTGACATAATAGACTGCCATCGCTCTTCCGCGCGGCCGCCCGAGGCCAAGGGCCGGCATTGAAAACGCTCAGACGTCCGTGTCTGCTCAATGGGCTGTTCCCGGCTCTCCCCAGCGTTTCCCAGGCTGAAAACGCAGCTCGCCGGAGGGGCAGAGCTGGGCGGCAGTGATCACTTAGCCCTCGCTGCAGTCGGTCAGGACCGGTCCTTCCCTGGCACTTCTGTGCCCTTGGGCGCCGAAGGTCCGGACCGAGTCCACTGCCCCCGAGCCCTCGTCCTCACACGGGCATTTCCTCCCCGGGTCCCGGGAAAGCGATATGATGAGCTCTTCACCGTGTCGGAAACCAGCCTCTCTCTGAGGCTGAGCTGCTGCCCGTTTCCAGCCCCCAAATTCACCAGTGGCTGCTGGTCCTTCCGCGCCCCACCCGCTGCCCTGCCGGCCCAGCCCCAGCAGGCACGTGTCGCCGGGGTTACATCACAGCGTTGGCCTGGACACTGGCTCTGGGTGTCAGTGTGGGGGAGCCGCCGTGCTGCTTAGGCCCTGGGGCCCCTTTGGAGAGGGAGCTCATGCCCCACAGAGGGTGTCCGGCTCAGGAAACGCTGCGTGAGCTGCTCTGGGCCGCAGCAGGCCTCGTGGGCACAGCGTCCAGGGGCCCGCCACCTGCTCGCCCTCCCTGGGAACTGCGGCCTTCCCTGTGCACCGCCCCCAGCTCGCCCTCCCTGAAAGGCCGGTGCCTTCTCCAGCTGCCGGAAAGCTGGGCAGCGTCTCGTGGGCCAGAGCCGACGCCACCGGAGGGAACACAGCCTGGGCAGTGGGCTGGACGGTCCTCACGCGTGTGTGCAAGGGGGGTCTGATGTCGGGTCCGGCCGGCAGCCTCTTCGTGTGGCCAGTGACCTCGCACGGGGCCTGAACACTGCTTTTCGCGGGGAGCTCTCGCCCCACTGCCCCCCGCGGCCGAGCTCTGGGCCCGAGGCCGCAGCTGCAGCAGCCGGGCGCCCAGCGCCCTGCACAGCTGGGCCTGCGGGGCGAAAAGCCAGGCGCTCAGAGGTGGAGAGAGGGCGGCCGGCGAGCTCTTCCCTGCACGGTTACAACCTCGCAGAAACAAAGACGGGGCGGTGGGGATAATCCCAGGCTCCGGCGCTCACATTTAGAAAAATTAGGCCCCTCTTGAAAAATGACAGAATTATGCGGCCAGTGTCAGGTTCCGAGATAATGACGTGTCTGTGTGCAAAAATATTAAATTGCAATAACACGCCTGTGAGGACCTCTCCGAAGACGGTGTTCAGTTCCCGCTTGGGCCGCACGGAGAGCGAGCGGCTGGCAGAGCACAGATGCCGTCAGGAAGCTCGGGGGGCGCCCGCCCCGCGCCGTCCGCGCGTCCTCTCTCTGCCCCTCTCGTCTTTTCTTTAACGAAGCCGCCTGACCACGGGGCTGATCATTTATTTATCGTGTTAGCAAGAGGAGAAGCGATCAGAGACAGGTCCATTTTTCCCCCCCTTGGAAGTGATTTGACTTGATTTAAAAAACGAGACCCACTAGGCTACGCGGGTGGTGCCCACACATCTGCCCCGTTCACTCCGGGGCTCTGCTGACGGTCCCCACGGGGCCGCTGCACCTGCCCGCCCCCAGCAGCCCGGCCACAGGCACACTTCACGCGGCCGGCGCCCCTTCCCACGGGGCCGGTCCGTGGGCAGGGAACGGGGGTCCGCAGCTCTTTCTGGGCGCAAGTCTCCTGGGGCGGCAGATTCCCATGGGGCCCACGGAGACCTGGCATCTCCGATCAGAAGCCAGGTGAGAGGGGGTCCCGGCCCCCCACACATGGACTCTCCCGTACTCGGGGAGCTCATGCGTGTGTGAGCGTGTGTGCGAGGGGAGGGGTGGAGTTTTAGTAGCTGCACGGTTGGCCAAGTGTCCTCAGGAACAAAAGGGCTGAAAAAAAACCGGTGGAAAGAAAGAGCGCTCAGAAAGCAGGGGCAGATCGCCGGCCCAAGGGGGGCTCTCGTTTCACGGCCCAGAATCAGAATCGCGGAGCGCGGGGCCCCTGGTCTTAACTTTCTCTCCATCGAAGGTGTTAATCTTACCTTCCAAAGGTTAGATAAAGCCGCTCAGAGCTGCGGCGTGTTATTGAATCTCATCTGCTAATTACAGCAGCGATCGCTCCGAGGCCCATCTCGGCCTCCCCGCCGCGCCCCAGGCTGGCAGCCCGGATAAGGGATCTTTCTTTGCTGCGAATTCTCCCTTTACCCTGGGTATTAGGTAGCCTCCGATCCTGACAGACTACCCTCGTTCAAAGGGGAGGGGGCGCGGATGACCATAGCAGGGGTGAGAAGCCCATTACGGCCCGCCGGGCTGCCCCTCGGGAGTCCCCCTCCTTGACCCACAGCCTCTGCATGGCAGGGGGGGGAGCGGGCGGGCGTGGAAGAATGTGGCCTCGCGTCTTCTGACAAAGAGCTCCCCAGTCGAGTCTTTATTCACCGGGGTAGAATAATGCTTGCCCTCACCTGCGGGCCCGCCGGCGGGCGGAGGGGCACGGGGACCTGCCCCGCAGACGGTGCATCGAGGCCAGCGGTGGGCTCTGAAGGACACTGGGGCGTCCGGCTCTGAAGGACACTGGGGCGTCCGGGACGGATTCGGGCCTCCTGGGTAAATGTGACCAGAACGCTGGCTCCCATCACAGGGTTGTGGTCCCCAGCAGGTGGGCACAGCCTGGCCACAGGGCCCATGGGGGGAGGCCATCGGGGCCAGCCTTACAGCGACTTCCGTCCTTGAAGCCTTTGACACTCACAGAATTTATAGGAGCAAAACCAAGCAAAAGCCTCCCTTTCTGCTTGGCCCAGAGACAGAGACCCTTGGGTGCTGGGTCAGCAGAAAGGGCCGGATGGCGAAGCCCAGGCCCCCGGCGGCTGGTCTGCACCCGGGGCCTCTTGGTCCGAACTTCCCAAGTTCCGAAGGGGATGAGCCACTCCATCACCTCAGCTGACCTGGGACCAAACCACGGGGACCTGCCAGGCCCACCTGCCAGCAGTGTTGGTGCCGTGGTGGACGGCTGGGGGCCTGCCCGAGGGAGACTCGGCTCCCCGAGATCATCGGGAACCGCCCCTGTTGGGCCCTCGAGCGCATGTCCAGGCCTGGATGGGTGTCAGGGACAGCAGCCGCCTTCAGTCTGTCACCCTTGCCAAGGCGGAGAAGCTGGGAACCTGGGTGGACTGGGCCCCAGCCTGCTGAGGAGGCCTGCAGGTTCAGGGTGAAGACGCGGGTCCGTGGGAAGCACCCTTCACCCCTGCCGGGACTGAGGTTGGGAGACACGTGCTAGCGCCTGGGCCCCCTGACCCGTCCCACCTCTGCTGGCTCCGGACAGACCAGGGGCCCCTGGCCCCTGTCATGTGTCCTTCTCTGGGACCTTCAGCCCAGCCGGCAGGGTTGGGGGACTTTCTCCTGATGTGGGGTCCAGTTTAGCCTCTGTTCCCTCCGAGCAGTGAGAGTTGGAATGGGTGCCTTCACCCCACCGGTCCAGAGGACAACCTGGGGGCGGTTGGGACATAAAATGAGATCTGTGTGTTTGGGGGGAGTGAGCTCCTATGTCCCCCCACCCCACGGCCCCCACTTTCTGTCTCCGCTGATCATGGCCCCTGCCCGCCGTCTCTGACCTGCTCAGATGGGGCTCGGGGGTGAGGCCGCGGCGGGGAGGTGGCCGCTGGGCTGGAGTAACGTACGCAGGGCACCTGACCGTGGTCTGGGGACTGTGATCACTGTCCGCGGGACTGAGGCCGTCCTTGTTAGCCGCTCGTCGGGTTTCTGGAACTTTCTGGGACGGGCCGGAGCAGATTCGCACGAGCGTGTGGCCTGCAGGTGTGAAAGCCCTCGGGGGACAGTGTGTGGATGAGCACAGCGCACACGTCCGAGCGGTGGGGCCCGTCTCCTTCAGGCCCGCTGGCCCTGGGCACCGCGTTTGGCCGAGGGGCTGTGCCCGCCGCGTGGAGGGCCGGTGGCTGCCGGGGCCCCGGGCAGGGTGCTGGGCAGGCAGATTCATCGGGTTCGGGGCTCCATCCTCGGGGGTGGCTGAGCTTCTGCCGAGCTCACCCGCAGGCTCAAGCACACGGGGCCAGCCCTGGGGAGCGGGCCCTGTCGTCTGGGGTCTCTTGCTAAGTTTTGTTCAGGGGACTTGGGGGTGCTGAGTGGCAGGTCCCGCCGCTGAATGGGGAAGCTGCTTCTCCTCACTCTGCGGTTGTCCAGCTGCCGTTCTGCCTCCTGCGCGTGTGTCTTTGATGTCACCTGGGGGACATTGTAGGTCTCACCCAGGGAACTACAGGATAACGGGGCTTCTGCAGTCAGTGTGTGCACACACACGTGCACACACACGCACACACACACACGCACACGCAGGAGCACACACGGACGCATACCCCCACGTGTCAGGCACTTGTGCACACACATAACACACGTCCACACATGTACACACGACCAACACATGTACAGTGCACATGCTACACAATACATGCATGCACATACGTACACACAGAGTGCTCTGTGTACACAGACAGGATGCCAGGAACCACACTCTGGTTTTAGTCCTGGACGATTTAGGAGACAGATGCATAGACAGAGACAGAGCACGGTTTGGGGGGAAGGGGACCTCGTTCAGGGAGCTGTCACTGGGGTTCCTGGTCCCACAGGCTTGCAGAGCGAGAGGCGAGGGAGGCTGGGACCACAGAGCGGAGCACGGGCCGGGGGTCCCTGCCCGAGAGGGGGTCTTGGGCACTGCCGGCCGGGGTGAGCTGCCCCTCCCTCGCGGGGACTCTGGTCTGGTGGCCCTGGGGTGTGGGCTGTCCCCTGGGGTGGGGCAGGCAGTGGTTCCCAAAAGCACTGGAGGGATCTGGTATCAGGCAGACCAGGGGCAGGGGCACAGGGTCCCGTCTGGCCCTTTCAAAGGGACATTCGATCTGAACCCTGGGGCCCAGTAAGGAGATTCCTGCAGGGAGCTGCCCGGGGCTCGGAAGCCCTGGAGAAAGCACTTTGCACCGTCCTGGGCTCTGGCAGGAGGCCCTTCTCGGGATTATCTGCCCCCCTGGGAGGCGTGGAATTCTGGGGGCCAGGGGCCACGCCACACAGAGCTCACGCGGGCTTCGATAAAGGGGCTGCTTTCTGCCACCGCTCTGTCGCCGACATTTGAGGTGCAGCCCCAGAGCGGGGGCCGCTGGCCCAGGACATTCGAGCCCGGGAGGCACCATCCTTTCTGCCTTGGCCCGTGGGAATTTGAGTCCGGGTTGTGTCTGCGGGTACCTGTTCCTGGGGCTCCCGCCCGCTCCAGAAACAAAGGGCAGCATCTCGCTTCCCAGACCGGGCGGTGGGAGGGGGTCCCGCATGGACCGCAGATGCCGGCCCAGGGCCCCGGCTGCACGGGGCAGCAGCTGGAGGGGCTGGTGGTTCCCGGTGCTGTTCGCGAGCTGCATTCGGGAGCCGGGGGGCCCAGGTGGAGGTGCCAGGCTGCGGGCTTGGGAAGGCACACAGCTTCCAGGCCCTCGTGCTGCCCGCTCCGTCCCCAGCTCATTCCCGCCAGTGGACACGGGCGCAGCTCACTGTGTGGGGGCTGGTGCTCAGGACCCACCCCTGACCCTCTAGAATGTAATTCCACGAGCCACGCAGACCCTCGACGTCCACGGGTCACCCCCCGTCTCGGCGGGATGCTGCGGAGGGCCCGAGGGCAATGGGGGTCTCTGCCTCACTGGGTCAGAGTCACCCCGCCGCTTCCCGGCACCCCGGGAGCACCATGGACGCGTGGAGCTCCGCTCGCTCGGTTCAGCTCCAAACCGCTCTGGGCTGGGGGAAGGGAGGAAGACCCGCTTCAGGCCAGAGGCTGGACACCCCCTCGAGGAAGCTGGTGTGTCCCAACCCTGGATCCAGGCGGGGCATCTGCCCTCCCGGTCTGCCTCCTAGCAGTCGGGCAGTGTCAGTTCGGGGTTCAGACCCCCACAGAAGCCGGTTGCTGGCAAACTGTGCGGCCTGGGTCACGCTCAGCCTCTGCGAGCCCAGCTTTCTGTCTCTGACACGGGAGACCCGTAACTTTCGGGCTGTGATTGAGTCAAGGACCGGCCTGCCCTTGTGGCCTGGACTCATTTCTCTGCCAGCCCATCTCCTGGGGCCTCGGCAGGGTCCTCTGGGTGCCCGGGGCGACCAGCCTGGTTTGCAGGTCAGGCAGCCGGAGGCCCTCGGCCAAGGTCTCCCCGAGGCCTCGCCGGCCCCCAGCTTCCCCAGGCCCAGAAGCGTGTCTGGCCCTGGGAGTCGGCGCTCGGAACATGTGGGTTGACTGATGGGGGTGGTCAGCCTCTCCGGAGCACCAAGGCCGCCTGCGCCTGGCACCACCCCGCGGTCTGGGCACGGGCTGGGCACCTTCCTTTCCCTTAGTTCCGTGGGGCCTCCACAGGTGCCGTCAGAGGTCGTGGCGTCCTGGGGTGGGGCGCAGTCGCCTGCCCCTGGGTCCCTTTTTCTTTGCTCACCTCGGATCTCTTCCTCTCAAGGAGGACAGTGGGGAAACTGAGGCAGGCTCAGGGTGCGCCTGTGCGTGGGGGAGTCTGTACACTGGAAGATGCTGGCCCGGCGGGGGTCACGTGGAGGGCCTCAGCGCTGGGGTGGCCGGCCTGGACTCGGGGTCACTGCTGCCGACCCCCAGGCTCAGTGACCTTTCGGCCTGGAGTCCTTGCAGTGGGCCGAGGTGGGCCTTGTACTTCCTGCCCGGGGGTGGAGGGGCCACACCGACAGGCCGTTCCCCACAGCCCGCCCCCGCCCCTGCGCGCTCTCTGAGCAGAAACCCCTCGAGCCCACCTGGCGGCCCGGCTCCCGCCTGCCAGCAACTGCCTTTTCCTGTGACCCCTCGGGAGCAGGAGGGCCAAGTGGAAACCTGGGGGCTCGTCTCCCTGCCGTGGCCGGGACGCCTGGCCGGAGCCCCGCAGCGCAGAGCCTCCCACGGGGGCCGAACGGCTCAGCCACCCCGCCTCTACCCGCCGCCTTTCGGGACGATGCCATCAAGCTCTTCGGAGGTGTCCTTTGGGAGACAACGGAGGCGTCTCGGCTCAGTGAGGTGCTTGTGCTGTTTCTCTGACGCCCGATGTTAATTAGGCCAAAGCTCCGCAGCAGTGTGCTCGAGCCAGGAGGCTTGAGGGAAACGGGGAGCCACCTGCAACCCCCTGCAGTGAGGCCGTGAGCGGCGGGATCCCACAACCCAGACGTGGTGCCTGTCGCCTCCAACGCAAGTGGGACGACCGAGAGGAAAGGGAAGAGGCAGAGACCGAGTGGTGGGACCCTCAGACCGCGGCGTGTTTATGGCGAGACCTGGAGCTGCCCTCGGAGGCTGCATGTCAGCCCCTCTCCGGAGCACCCCCAGTGGCTGGGGCCGGAGGGCGTCGGGCCGCAGAAGACGAGCATCTAACCTATGGCAGAAAGATACCCTGTGATCCTGGCTCCTGCTTGAATCCACGTCGGGGGGGCCCAGACGCCAAGTGTGACCTCCACGCCCCACCCTCTGGGCCAGTCTGCCACTCACGCAGCCCGGGGGCCCCGGCAGGGAAGCGCTGTCCACATCGGGGTCAGGTCAAGGGTCCTTCTTTGCACTTGGCAGGGAATGCAACCCCAAATGAGGAAATTCACATTTTTGGGTTTGTGGGAGGGAGTTTTTAGATCATAGGAACAGATTTAAACCATCTCGGATTTTTTTCTTTGCAAACCAGTCCTTCGTCCGGAATGCCCTGTGTGCCCTGGTTCCCATGGACACTGCGCCCACTGTTCCAGACCACGCGCCCCAGGCCGGCAGCCGGGCTGCTGCTGCGGGGGTCGCCGTGTCGAAGGCGTTTCTGATTGTGTGGTCTCTGCCTGTGGCTCTCGTCATACCTTTTTTTTTTTTTTTAAACAACCTTGAGACGCCTTTGGAAGACTCTCTGGTTGTTGACAAATCAATTTTCCGGGAAAAGCAGCGTGTTTCTGTTGGTGGCCCGGGTGCGGCCTCCGCTTGCTCCGGGCTGCAGGAAGAGGACGGGGAGCCCGCCAGCCGCTCCCTGGGTGCCCGCGGCGCCCCTGACCTCTGGCCTCCAGGCCCGGTCTCTTGGCCTCGCAATGTCTCCGGCAGCGCAGCTGAGGTCTGCGAGGTCTGCATGGCTAACAGGATCGCCTGTTTCATACTCTCTCTGCTTCTCCGGACCCCGACCTCCGCGCGGGAGCACAGGGGTCTGTCCGGCTGAGGAAGCCCCCGGGGCAGGCGGGAGGCGGCCCCTGTCTTCCGCTCATTACATGGGGAGCAGGGGGGCCTGTCGCTGAGACCACTCCAGGAACAAGAAGACCCCAGGCAGCCTTTCTCCATGTGGGCTTAGGTGTTCAAGTAAACTTAAATCCGGACCCTCGGTTGGGTTGGGAGCAAGTGGGGGCATGAAATGCATTTACTGACCCCCCCCCCGCCACGTTCCCCTCTCCCCCCAGGGCGGGGGGCTGTGGGAATGTCACAGGCATGGCCCCGCCGGGGCTGGACTGAGGTGGTACCTGGCCAGCCTCCCCCGCCCGGAGAAGACACGCGTGGCCCCCGCCCCTCTGCACACAGCCCCGGCACAGAGGCCCCGGCGAGAGCACATCATTTTCTGAACGCTCAGCCCCCCCATCCTGCCCTGGGCCTGCGTCCCCCACGGAGCCGTCTGCCTACCTGGAGTGAGGGGTCTGCGAGGGCGCATTTGAGGCCGTGGGCGGGCCGGAGCCCTCTGAGCACAGCGCCTGTTTCTGTTCCTGCAGGAGAAATAAAACGTTCCTGGGCCGGGAGCGCGTGCTGGGCAGCTGGCCTTTTCATGCGATGGGGTTTCCTCCTCGAAGCAGAAGGGCCAGCAGACACCCTTTCTGGGGGTGCACTTGCTCCCCATGCGGCATGTTCTCACAGCAGCCACCACGGCAGGGATAGTTCGGGGAGCTGCATGTCTGCACTTGCAAACTCCCCATTTTATTGTGTCCCCTCCAGGCCCAGCCTCATCGGACATGTGTCCCCCAGACCTAAGTCTCTTCCCATGGGCGTCTCTCTTGATTTAGTGAAATAGGAACGTGTACCTGTTGACTTGCCATCCTGCCCAATGGGGAGCAAACTCGTCTGAGTGCTGTGACCCAGGCTCAACCCACTCCACCTACCCATCATCCATCTGTCCGTCATCCATCTATCCACCATCCGTCCATGTATCCATCTTTCACCCATCCATCCATCTGTCCATCCACCATCTATCCATCATCCATCCATCTATCTGTCCATCACCCATCCATCCATCTATCCATCCATCCATCCATTCATCCATCACCCATCTATCTATCCATCCGTCTATCATCCATCCATCTATCTGTTCATCCATCATTTATCCATCATCCACCATCCATCCATCATCCATCCATCATCCACCATCCATCCATTCATCCACCCATCATCCATCCACCCATCATCCATCCATCCATCCATCCCCCATCCCCTTATCTATCTGTCTGTCTATCTATCTATCTATCTATCTATCTATCTATCTATCTATCTATCCACCCACCTGTCACCCATCCTCCATTGGTCCATCCACCCATCATTCATTAGTGACTGCTGTGGGTGCCCACTCTACCTTTTCCAAAGCTCTGAGAAGCTCTGTTCTGGCTCCACATGCCCCTGGGCGAACGGGCAAGAGAGACAGAAACATCCTGCAGATTAAAGCCAGGGCTCAGGGGGAGGGGCGGCCCCTGTGTGTGGCAGGAATCCAGACCTTGCACCAGACGGCCTGGGTTCAAATCCCCGCTCTGCCACCTCCTGTGGGGACATCAGAGCCCCACCCTCCAGGGTCCCCCTGGGAACTGAAGGAGAAACCGGGTGGGTGTCCAGGCTCTAGGAAGCAGCCCAGGGATGTCACTGTCATGGAGGGGACATCGGGGGTCCAGACTGTGCAGCAGCAGTGTGGGCAGGGTGGGGTGAGGCCGGTGGCTACGGCCGCCACCTCCCCAGGAGCTGCCCGTCTGCTCTGGGTGGCGTCCAGCTGGGAGACCTCACCATGCGCCTGCCCAGGCCTGGTCAGAGAGTGGCTCTGAGTGTCCTGGGGGCAGCCACCTATTGGTGCAAACTCCCAGGGTTCCGGTGGACTTTTTCACCCAGAGAGGCTGGGCCAGCCCCTCGTGCCACTGCAGGCCCGTGACCCCTGCCTGCCGGCCTCGTGCCCATAACTCAACCTCAGGATGGCTTTTAGTGACTCCGGTTTGGGGGGACCTGGGGCATGGCCGGCCACTCCCTGCTCCCTCGGATGCTAACAGCCTCCCACTTGAACCTTGAGCCTCCTGGCTTTGAACACTGGCTGAGGCGCCCGACTCTGAAATCTTGTCCACATCCGCAGACAGTGAGCTGCCGTGTGACCTGAAGCAGCAGTGACGTCCCTGCATGCGCCCTTCAGCCCTGAGCCACTCCTGGGCTGGCAGCAGACGCCTCAGGGTGGGACTCAGGGTCAGGGGTGCTGGGTCTCTGCCCAAAGTCCCTCTGCGTGTCTGCGCCAAACCGCAAAGCCCACGGGGCAGCTTCATGCGCCCATGAAGCCCGGGCTCCCGAGACCCCCAGAGGGACTCTGGGGCAGCCCCTTCCAGTCCACAGATGCCCCGCAGGGTACGAGCAGTAACGACCTCAGCAAACCTCTGGGTCCCCGCCCCACCTGCCCCCAGCCAGGGCCAGCTTCTCAGGTAAAAGCCCAGACGCCCTGAGGACACTTGGGGAGAAAGGGGAGGTGGCTGTTACAACGAGTCACAATCCGGCTTCCAGACCACTGGTCACTGGCAGCCGAGCCAGACAAGCTCTCTCACCCATGATGTGCCGGTAGGGAAACTGAGGCCAAGGGAGAGGGCGGTGGGAAGCGGAGGTCACCCACAGGCCTGGCTGGCCCTGGATGTGACGCAGCCAGGATGCCAGCGTCTCCATCTTCCCAACCTCATCGCCCTGGTTTCCCCCCGGGACCCGAGAGGCCTGCCTTTGGCACACGCTCAGGTGGGCGCGGGCACCGCTGAGAAAGGCGGGTTCAGGGCAGGGCCTGGAGGGGGCCGCAGTGAGCACTGAGTGGCTCACACCTCTGTCCCAGCTTCTGGGCCCCGACCCTGCAGGGGTCAGGGAGAGGCGGGCCGATGGGGAGACGCGGTGTGAGGACCCCCGCCATGAACCCCAAGCAGGGGTGCTGCCCGCTCTCCAGGGTCTCCCCACCACGTACCAAGGCGCCGTCTCACCCCTGCACACCCTTAGACCTCCCACGTCGCCTACGCTCACGGCCTTGGGCCGCGGTGTGGCTGCCTGGACTCCAGGGCCAGCATCATCTGGTCCCAGGGGAGGGCTTTTTGGTCACTGGTCCAGGGACAGTCGGGGGCATAGGGTGAGCGTGCTGGGGACCTTTGTTCAGGAGATCTCTCTTCATTTTCTGATAAAATGTGCCCTTTATTTTAAAAGCCCTCCTGACCAGGTTGGCCGAGGGCTTCCTCACCCGTCCATGGCTCCCGCTCAGGGCCCGGGCTGGCCCGGAGACAGGCAGACAGGTGGGAGCAGACATCTGCCAGTGGAGTCTCGGGACCAATGTCCACTCCCACCTGGACCGAGAGCGGTGGGTGTGGACAGGCCTCCACGCGCCGGAGGGGCCCGCCGGGCGGCGGGTCTGGCCTGTGCACCCCAGCACGCCCCGCTGGGAGCAGGTGGGCCGAGGGCGTGCCCGGTAGACTTCCCCGCGCGGAGAGATTTTACGAGCTGCCGTGTGGACTTCTGCGATTCTGTGGTCAGGCTGCTGTGTTCCAGGAAGTCCAAACAGAAGTGGCGACTGTGGCCGGTGACCCTGGTCTGGGGGGAGCAGTGTGCTCAGCCAGTGTGGTCTGTGGCTGCTGGTGACCTAGAAATGATAGCCAGGGGGAGGCCGGGCCCCCGCCGCACGGAGCGGGGTGCCGGGGAAGGGAGGAGCACCAGGGTCAGCCGCCTAGGGCACCTGGGGGCGGGGGCCAGGGCCGTGCACCCCTGAGGGTCCCACCCTGACTTTCTGCTTCCCTGTGTCTTCTAAGCATCTCCGGGCTGACCGTGGAATCCCCAGTGGAGCGACGTAAAACTAAATCACACTAGGTGGACGGTGGGTCCCCCCACCTAGGTCAGAGGGCAGTTTGGCAAATGGGAACAGCGTGGCGGGAAAGGGGGGCTCTTTGCCGGTTCAGAGCCGGGCTGGGGACCCTGCACAGGGCAGCCGTCACTTTCACCGGGCCCCGCTGAGCGCTGCCGGGGAGGTGACATTCACGCTGGTGACCAAGAGAGCTTGTGGAGTCACCGACCTGAGCTCTCTGGAGGGAGGCCGCTGTGGCTCCGGCTGGCCCTGCTGGACTGAGCAGGCCCCGGGGACGTTCCGGCTCCCTGTGGCCGCTGGGGCCTTGCCCGGGAGCCCAGGTGATGGGCCTGGTCCCCTGGGAGAGCCCCGTGGGCCAGGAGGGGCAGTGACCGAATTGTGCGGTCTGGGGGCTTCCCTCTGGCTCGTCCCTTCAGTGGGTGGGGCCACAGAGGCACAGAGTCCCTGGTGCTGGAGACGGGATCCTTGGGGAATTTTCCGTGTTGGGTGAGACAGAGCCAGGACGGGGTGAGGCTGGGGGCTGGGGCCCTGGGACCCCTCTGCCACTCCAGGCCCCTCCCGTGTGCCCACCTTGCTGCCTTGGGGTTCTGCTGCAACCTCCAGCCTGGGGAGATGGCCACCTGGGTCCCCAGGCTTGTCCTGCTGGTGGGACCACACTGCGGGTGGTCAGGGGCCGCTACCTGCCTGTGATGTGGTCCTGTCCTTGCCCAGCGGCCCTGCAGGGTCAGTGCGGCCCGGAAGACACCTGGGCTGTCCGTCTGGGGTCTGGGGAATGTGTCATCGAGGGCTAGGGGGACTTCCAGAGCTCAGGGGCGAGTGGTGCCCGTTCCCCCGCCAGTGTGCAGGGGTCGCGCTGTCCACCCCGCAGTGCTGCAGGGCGTTGGCCTTTGGAGCCGGAGAGCCCACCGACCCCGGCAGGTGGGACCCTGGAGTCCGGGATCGTCCTGCTTGATTCTGGAAGATGAAGTGAGCGGGTGAGGCTGGCCCGTGAGGTTCTGGTCCTGCCCGGCTGCCCTAGCCCAGCCTCCGCGTGGGAGGTGCAGATGGCGGCTGTGGCCTGGTCCACTGCTAAATATCTTGGTTCTGGGTCAGCGTGGGCTTTGGACAAAGCTTGGGCTTGGCCTCCTTGTCCAGGCAGCCCTCGGGGACCCTGTGCCCACCTGAGGCTGCCGTGGGCAGCCTTGGGCTGGGGCCTGGCGCGCCGGGTCCGTGCAGGGGCGTCTCTGTGGCTTTGGGGATGACCCACAGGAGTGCATGTGTCAGCTGGGGGTGTGGGGGTCGGCACTGTCTGCTCTGGGGAGCTAGGGGCTGGGGCTGCCTCATACTGTCCCACCCACTGTCCGTGCTTTAAAATCGAAGGTCCTGTCCCCTGGGAGACTAGGCTTCATGGCAGGGACCCCTCTTCTCCCTGCTCTGCAGATGACCAGCAGCCTCTGTGCTGGTCGGGTGGCCCCTGGTCGAAGCCTCTGGAGCCCGGCCTGCTGCTCAGACGAGGCTGAGGTGGCCGGGACCTGTCACCCCTCGGGCGCTGGTGCTCGGAGGAACCCAGGCTTACCCGGCCCGGACCCCGGGGGGATGGAGACCGAACCGCCACCCAGGAGAGGGCTTTCTGCCTTCTCCTCCCGCACCCCTCTCCCCAGCCGCCCCGGGCTCTGCGTGGGGTCCTTCCCGCTGGGCCTCGCGCCCCCTTCCTCCCGCCGCCCTGCGGGGCTGCCCCGGGCACGCTGGACCTGGCGTTGGGAAGGAATGAGGTCATGGGGGAACATGTACTTACAAGGAGAGGGTCTGTTTTTAGAACCCACACCTCAGGGCCCAGGCGAGCCACTCCCCAGCCCCGGCCCCGGCCCCGCCGCCTCTTCCTCTTTTGCCGGCACAGGTACCTTCCCTGCCAACACCGGCTCCTCAGTCCCTCTGTTGCCTTCACTCCGGAAGCGTGAGGGGCTGCACGGTGGGGCCTCCCTGTCCCGCTCCAGGCCAGCGAGGAGGTGGCTGGGCACAGGGCAGCTTCCGAGCAGGCGGATTCTCCCCGGACGGGTGGCGGGTGAGTAGGCCGTCCCTTCCCCGGAGCACGCGGGCGGGTGCCGCAGGCTCTAGTCTTCCTCGGGGTGGGTCACCCAGCAGTCGCCCCGTGAGACGGCCACCGTCATCTCTGGGATCACTGGGCCGTTCGCTGGTGACCCAGCGCCACCTTTTCCCCCGGGGCCAGGGCCGCTGTCCTCCGCCCTCCCGCCGCCTGCCCTCCCGCTCTGTCCCTCACTGTCCCTTGGGGAGTGTTTGCTCGTGGGCACCGGCTGGAAGAGGACCAGCCCCGGACCAGAGCCTGGGCTGGGGTGTCCCTGGGAACCGTGAGGCCGGCCGGGATCGGAGATGCCCCCCCCTCCCCGGTGAGGACCCAGCCTCTCCGAGAAGCTGCCTACATTGCCGCGGTCACAGAAAGGGTCAGGGGCAGGGTGGCGGAGCCTCTGGTGAACCGAAGGACGAGGCCTGGCTGGCAGAGGCCAGTCCGACGGCCCTTCACTGGCTGAGTGACGTCGGGCAGCTGCCTGAGCTCGCTGGGCCTCTGTGGGGACGCTCACCCGGCAGGGAGGCCGAGAAGCATCTCCAAAGCCTCCTGGTGCCCAGTACGACTTCCTCAACGAAACAACCACAATAACAACGGGCGCAGGCTGGGCATCCCGGCATCTCCCCGGCGTTACCAACTCAGCAGGTGCCAGCTCCCAGGAGCCACCGCTGTGGCCCGTCCCACAACCGAAATTATCTTGAAAATGCAACCCCTCCCACCCCTTCACACCTCCGTTCATCCCACAGACAGGGGGAGTCACTGCGGCTCGGGGTCCTATCCAGTTTGTAAAGGGGCACACCCAGCTGGGAGGGGGACACTCTGGGGGTTCTGCAGAGCCATGCTGACACCCCTGAGGCACCCCCACCAAACCCTTTTCTGGCTGGAAAGGGAGGGGTTTGCAGGGACCAGAGAGGAGCCCGATTTCAGAGAGCAGAGCGTCCCCGGGGCCAAGATCACTCCCAGCATTCCCAGCAGGCAGGACCCATCGGGGTACACCGCCCGGGTGGCCGGCCCGAGGCCCCGTCCACAGATGGACCGGCACCTTTGATTGCTGAGGGGGGTCAGAGCCCCTGCCTTCTCGAGCCCCGCCGAGCACGGAGGTGTCAGAAGGGCCGGGTGTGGGGACACTGAGGGCAAGGTGCTGGGGGCGTCGGAGATCCTCGCACCCCCGGGCCGGCCAGGGGAAGGTGTTGGCGCTGGTGTCAGTCACCAGCCTCAGCGCCGGGACTCGAGCTGGAGTCTGAGGTGACGGTGTAGCCCCGGAGCACCATTTGCTCGTCACTGGGCTGGGGGCTCCCTGCGCTGGCTGGTGTTGGGCGAGGGGTCTGTGCCTCAGCTTGTCGCTGTCCTTGTGGAGTTTGGGGAAGCTCTGAAACACCTCCCGAGCATCACAGAGAGGGGCTTCCCTAGCCCCAGACCTGCTGGGCCCACGCGGGTAGCTGGGGTGCAGAGACAGCGACGGATCCACTCAGGACTCCGGGACAGGCCCACTCCTGCTCTCTGGGGTCAGACGTGGGGGCCTGCAGCAGGCCCGTGAGGGAGTGGACGTCGGGGATGGTTTGAAGGGGGAATGCCCACCGCCGCCTGCAGGAGGGGGGCAGCTACGCGGGGGGGGGGGGGCACTTCTCCCTCCACAGCTCCTCCCGCCCAGCGGCCAAGGGCCGGGCTCAGGGCAGCGCTCACCCTTGGTGTGCGGTGCGCTCACCTGGGAGCAGGCCAGGCGGACACCTGTGGGGGCCCTCATCGGCATCGGGGTTCTCTAGGCATGGAGGCTGTGGACGGGGTTCCCAGTGTCCCTCTGCGAACATGGGTCAGGGAGCCTCCCTCTGTCCCAGCTCCGCTCTGGGGGCCCCATTTCCCTCTGGTCCTCCACCCATTTGGGGGTGCAGGCAGAGAGAGGCACCTCTGTCCCCGGCTGTCTCCCCACTCTGGGACTGTATCGCCTTTATTTAAGGATCACAGAGAGAGCCTGGTGCCCTGGGGGTCCCAGAGCACAGAGGGACCACAGAGGGAACACGCTCGGTGACGTGTTCCCTGCACCTGTTCGTGGGGAAGGGCGAGGGCATGGTCAGTGGGCTTTTCCGCGTGAGCCCCTCTGCAGGGACATCCTGCGGGGAGGAAGGAGCCTCTGCAGCAGACGGACTTCTCTTCCTGCCTCTGGGCCTTGGGGGTATAGTTGTCTCCCCAAAGCACGGCAGAGGGCCCCCAGCTATCCGGGGCAGAGCAGGGCTGACCTCGCGGTGGGGTGCTGTGCCCAAGGAATGTCCGCGCTCACCCCCGGGCCAGACACCTCCTTTCCCCCCTTCATCTGAGGAACTGAAAGCAGCCCTGTGGCCAAATTCGTGGGCGCTCACTGTGCGTGGGCACCAGCCAGGGTGTCCCCTTGACGGGAGAGACCAGCGAGGCCCCGAGCCCTGGCCCGGGAGGGCAGGAAGGCTTTGGGAGAGGGACACAGGCTGAGTCTGCAGGGGGGGTGGCCAGGCGGTGGCAGTGGCCACACTCCCGCGAGTGTGATGCCCGCGTGGTCATTGTAACGCCTCCCTCCTCCGTGCGGCAAACCGCTGTCAGTCACGACCAGGTCCTCATCCGTCACCATCGCTGCTTTCTGAATCGGTTCTTTCATTTTGGAACAACTGACTCTTACAAAGAAGAAACGCCAGCAAGGCCGGTGCGGCTCGTGGTTGAGCGTCGACCCTGCACCGAGGTCTCAGGTTCGATTCCCGGTCAGGGCACATGCCCAGGTCGTGGGCTCGATCCCCAGTGGTGGGCATGCAGGAGGTGGCCAATCGATGTTCTCTCTCATCGATGTTTCTCTCTCTCCCTTCCTCTCTCTTTAAAATCAATAAAGAAAAAAAATTTAAAAAAGAAAAGGAAGGAACACCCATCTGCACTAAAGTTACACTCACCAGGCGAACTACCGGCCTCTGCAGTGCGTGTCTGTCTGTCCGCGTGGGGTCTGGAGCTCCCAGCAGGACGGGAGGACTCGGTGCGGCTTCTCCCACTAGGCAGTGTGGTCGCGGCTGACCTGTGGCCTGCGGTGTGGGCTCAGGGGTCCAGGGAACCGCAGGCTGGTGGCGGCCGTTGACCGTGCCCTCAGAGGGGGCAGCATGGCGGGCCACGTGTGCCCGGACTTCTCGAGCTGCCTTCCAGGCGTGGCGCGAGGTCGGAAGCTTTATCCAGCCCTGTGCCCCCGCAGCGGTCTGGGGACATCTGCCATGACCGAGGTCTGCCTGGAGGAAGGGGCACTCGATCCCTGGCTGACGGGGTTGCTCTCGGGCTGACCGTGAAAAGCAGGAGACGCCAGCTGCTTTGGCTGCTGTTGTAAAGGCCCTGCCTGGTGCCCTCCCGCCCCCCTTGAAGGACCCAGGCTGGGCCACTCCGGGAGGGGGCGCCGGCCGAGTGGGAGCATCTCGTGTGTGTTGCGTGAACCGAGGGCAGAAGTGGTGGCCGGGACGAGGGGTGACCGTGAGCCAGGGGGCCGGGCCTCCTCTGCAGAGCCAGGCCGTCCGGGGTGCGACACGTCGGTCTGTGAAGTCCCTTCCGGAAGGCGGTCATGGGAGACTGGGGGTGGGAGGGGGGAGGTCGGCGGGGCCCTCGGGAGTCTGGTTCTGAAAGACGCAGGGTTGGAGGTGTGGGCTGGCTCCCAGGACCCTGGGTTTGGTGATGGGTGAGGGGGCCCGAGTCCCTGGGTGGACAGGAGACTGGGGTCTGGGCTCCTGGCACCTGGTGGGACTGGAGCAGTGAGCAGGAGGGACCCCGGAAGGGTCTGTTCCACCACGGGGGCTGCTTATGTGACGAGGTGACTGCCAACAATGCCCGCAGCGGGTCCAGGGGTGTCCTGCAGGCTGCCCCACCCTTCGGGGACTGGGGGCCCTCCAGGCACCTCCCAGCTGGGTCCCGCAAGCCTGCAGAAGAGACTCGGGCAGCTCTCCGGCATGGCACTGAGGTCCCGCAGCCCCCTGGAGCCCCCTTCAGCCCTGCGTCCTGGAAGCATCCTGTTCCCGCGGCTCCTCGGTAGTTGGGGGTCATGGCTGACTGCAGTCCCGGGCCTGCCTGGGCTCGGGCTCGTAGGGTGGAGACAATGGACAAACGTGTCCTCGTCCTCGGACGGCGCTGTCCAGAAGGGGGAGGCCACAGTGCCCCTCGTAGCTGGACTGGAGCCCCTCCAAGAGGGCCGGATGGAGGCCCAGCCGCTGGAAGGGGAGGAGCCCACTTCAAGGTGACCTCTGTCACTCGGCCACGTGCTGACATTCTGGCCTGGAGCCTAGGAGTGTGGGGGTGGGGCAGCCTGGGCCAAGGGCCCCTTTAAAGGCCCAGCCTGCACCACTGTCCGGTCGGGAGAGGGACGTCCTGAGTGGGACAGGCCACTCCCTGCCCAGGAGCTGCCCGCCTGGCCGGCCGGGCACGGGCATGGGCAGCGGTGGCAGGAATCCTGCCGGCCCTGAGGTGGGGGAGCGGAGCTGGTGCAGAGATGACCTCTGTGTCCTCTCCTCCCCGCCCCCCGCCGGCGGACGGACGCGCGCACACTCTCCGGGAGAGATAGTGGCTTCCATCCATGCCCTCCCTGCAGATCACCAGCCTTCGTGGGAAAGGCCGGGGATGGGGGCCGCGGCCGCACATTGTCTGGGGGAGATTAAAGCCCAGCGCGCCATTGTCTGGCCAGGGGATAAATCTTCGCGCTGTCACTCAGACGCTGAATTAAATCCCCTCATTTCTGAAGGGGCTTATCTGCGCTGAATGGGCGGCCGCACCGCAGCGGGGGGACGTGTCTGGGAGTGGGGTCCCGGGCACCTTCTGAGCGGGAGCTGCTGGGGACGGGACATCCTGGCAGGAGGGTGGGGGTCCCACCTGAGGTCCCATGTGCCCCATGGGACCTGCATCTCATGGGCCGAGAGCCTGGGGGGTCCCTGGCAGCGCTGTCCAGGGGAGGAGCCCAGGGAGGGTTCGAACTTGGCCAGGTCAGAGGGCGAGCCAGGGGCAGGAGGGGAGCACCAGGGAGCCCTCAGGGCAGTTTGAGGCTGAGGTGGAATTGACCTGTGAGATCTGGAACCTTCCAGGGACGCCATCGACCCCTGTCCCGGGGGTGGAGCCTTGGCTGGGGCGTGGTCCCCTCAGCTGCCGCCCGAGGACAGGCTCCGGGGCGGTTTCCCAACACTGACCGCCAGGACTCCCCTAGCCTGCACCCGTGCGGGACCCTTGTTTTTGAAACAGTTGGTTTGGGGAGGAGTCAGGCCCAGAGCCCAGGGACCCCAGCAGGAGCCCCTGAAAATGCCCGGAGAAGGAGAACACAGAGAGGGCGCGGCTCGTCCGGGCCACCCAGGTGGTTCGTGGTGGGCCCTCGGCCCACAGGCGTGGGCACGGGCGGGGGTGGGGCCTTGGTGGCCTATCGGAGATCAGCCCTCAAGGAGGGTCCCCAGCTCTGACTGGCGGTGAGGGCCCCCCTCTCTCAGGTGGACTGCTGGATTCCAAGCACCTGCCCCGCTGTGGGCCTGTGGCTGCTTGGGGAAGTGCCAGTCGGGGTTTTCTGTGCCGTGTGTGGTTTCCCTGGTCCACGGGCCTTGCCGCTCTGTTGTCCAGAGTCCTGGCTGTGCACACGCATCCATTCTCTCCTTGAAGGAGGACCCCAGCCATTGCCTAAACCAGTAGGCTTGTCCCCGGCACCAGACTTCCCACGAGCTGCAGACAGAGCAAGAGGCTCGAGCAGATGACTGTGCCTTGTGTGTCCGGACCGCAGCACCCACGGGGGTACGTCCACGCAGCTCCTTCCCTCCCGCTGCAGATGAGGTTGCACCTCGTGGCCAGTGTGCCGTGGTGGGTGTCAATCATGGCCTGTTTTGGAGCCTCGTGGTCACAGAACTATGATGTGGTCTGGGGGTGGACACGTTGCATCTTCAGACCCCTCGCTCACACCAGGAGCCCATGGTCATGTGTGTGCCGTGGTGACACCGTGGCCGTGTGTGTGCCGTGGTGACGCCGTGGCCGTGTGTGTGCAGTGGTGACGCCGTGGTCATGTGTGTGCCGTGGTGATGCCGTGGTCATGTGTGTGCCGTGGTGACCCCATGGTTGTGTGTGTGCCGTGGTGACACCGTGGCCATGTGTGTGCTGTGGTGACCCCATGGTTGTGTGTGTGCCGTGGTGACACCGTGGCCGTGTGTGTGCCGTGGTGACACCATGGTTGTGTGTGTGCCGTGGTGACGCCGTGGTCACGTGTGTGCCGTGGTGCCGTGAGCTCAGACTCATCCCAGTTGGGGGCCCGACTCCAGTCCCTTTGCTGAGTTGGACTAGGTTCCCCCTGATTCCTGGGCCCCCCGCCACAGAGTGCCCGTCTGTGGCACTCTGTCGCAGTCCTGGAGGCTGGAAGTTCAAGACCCAGGTGTGGGCAGGGGGGCTTCTCCCGACGTCTCTCTCCTTGGGTGAAGACAGCCCTCCGTTCCGTGTCCTCACGTGGTCGTCTGTCTGCGTGTGTCCCTCTCTGTGTCCCTCTCTGTGTCCCAGCCGCCTCTTCTTATAAGGACACAGTCCCTCGTGATCTACTTTACCTTCTGTAAAAACCTAGTTTCCAAATACAGTCCCACCCTGAGGTTGGGGGGTCAGGACTTGAAACATACTAATTTAGGGGACCTGGTTCAGCCCCAAACAATGCCCCTGCTGCCCTCTGAGTTGGCCCGTGGTTGTATTTCATTCTGGCTCAGAGCCTTGTCTGTGATGACGTCCTAATGCGCACACAGAAACGGGGTGGCAGGTGGGCTCTCAGGAACACGCAGGGGGCCCAGGGCTGAGGCTGGAACACGTCCCGTGGGGTGCCCTGACACCGAGCCCCACCTCGGGCGGCCCGAGAGCGGCCGTGCCTGCCGGGAGGGGTGAGAGTCGGCACTTAGCACAGACGGGCTCCAGAAAGGCGGAGGAGCCTCGAGACAGGCCTTGAACCTGAGAAACGTCCTTGGAAATCAGGACTCGACTGGAGAGCACAATTTTTCTCATTTTTGTGGGGTTGAGCCTTTTCAAACAGATTTCAAGAGAATAAAATCCACAGGCCTCAGGAAATTTGCATACGGCTACTTAACATCCATTCTGTACTTTTTTTATTTTTTTTTTAAGAAATAAACACATCCTCAAACTTCCCCATCCGCAGGGCGGGACTACCCTGGGAGCTAACGGTTCAAACCTTTACAATTTCTTAAAACCCAGCAGCTTTCCATAACAAAGGGCAAAATTCACAAACAAAATGCTCTCCTCCTCCCAAGGCTGCTCCTTGGCCCGGTGAGGGCGTGTTGGCAACACACAGCTCCTTGGGTCACTGTTGAATGGCGAATCCCAGGGAGACAGGGTCCCCCAAGGTCTGTGGAGAACAGCGTGGCTCGGGAGCCTAAGTGCACGCTCTCCCCCTCCCAGGCTTTTCAGAGTGCAGCCAGCGGCGCACTGTGGGGACAGGAGGCGGCTCCATTAGCAAGCCAGGCTGTGCACAGTCATCTCGGAGCAGCTGTCCTCGCTGGAAGGTGCAGAAAGGCAAAGGAGGGCTCTGGAAGGTGCTGGAAGGCACTGGAAGGTGCTGGAAGGCACTGGAAGGTGCAGGAAGGTGCTGGGAGGTGCAGGAAGGCAAAAATGGACACTGGAAGGTGCTGGAAGGTACAGGAAGGTGCTAGAAGGTGCTGGAAGGTACAGGAAGGTGCTGGAAGGTGCTGGAAGGCACTGGAAGGTTCTGGAAGGCACTGGAAGGTGCAGGAAAGTGCTGGGAGGTGCAGGAAGGCAAAAGTGGGCACTGGAAGGTGCCGGAAGGTACAGGAAGATGCTAGAAGGTGCTGGAAGGTGCAGGAAGGCAAAGGTGGGCGCTGGAAGGTGCAGGAAGGCAAAGGTGGACACTGGAAGTGCTAGAAGGTGCTGGAAGGTGCAGGGAGGCAAAAGTGGGCACTGGAAGGTACAGGAAGGTGCTAGAAGGTGCTGGAAGGCACTGGAAGGTACAGGAAGGCAAAGGTGGGCGCTGGAAGGTGCAGAAAGGCAAAGGTGGACACTGGAAGTGCTAGAAGGTGCTGGAAGGTGCAGGGAGGCAAAAGTGGGCACTGGAAGGTACAGGAAGGTGCTAGAAGGTGCCGGAAGGTGCTAGAAGGTGCTGGAAGGCACTGGAAGTTGCAGGAAGGCAAAGGTGGGCGCTGGAAGGTGCAGAAAGGCAAAGGTGGACACTGGAAGGTGCTAGAAGGTGCTGGAAGGTGCAGGAAAGCAAAGAAGGGCATTGGAAGGTGCTAGAAACCAGGAGCCTCCTGGCACCGGGGCCTGTAGTTCTAGAAGCATGTGTGTGCTTTGAGTGTCTGCAGTCCATCCCAGCTGTGCAGGGGCTGGGGTACTAGGGCAGTGTGGCCACTTCCAGCAGCAGAGGACCCCAAACCAGGGGCCTGAGACACAGCCCCGAGAAAACCCGGGGCAGAAATCGCCTTTCCTGCTCAGCCTGCTCACCCGCCTGGGCTTCCTGTGTACCTCTTACAGGTCCCTGAGGGAGGGGCGCCCAAGCCGGTCCCCCAGGAAACAGGGACGGGACACAGGGACAAGCACGTCCAGGCCAGCGGAGCAGTTCCCAGTGTGCCGCCCTTCTGCACACACTCGCGGGCGCACACTCATGGGCACACTCGCGGGCACACACTCATGGGCACACTCACGGACACACTTGTGGGCACACTCGTGGGCACACCCGGCCCTCTCCCCAGACCCCTTTCTTACTGTACTCCTGATCTTGGGGCTTCTCAGCCCTGCAGAGCTCACAGCTCATGACCCTCGTGAAACCTGCCTGATCCTCTCTCGCTGTCCCCGTCCCCTGTGCCCAGCCCTGCACGTCTGGGTGTGCTGCCACCCAGAACCCTGACCCCAGAGCAGGGTGGCTTTCTGATTTCTCCTGGCGCCGGTGGGCACTCAGTAGGTGCTCCCGGAGGAGAGGTGGTGCGGGTCTCACGGGGACCTCAGAAAGGAGGCTGTGGCTAGGCAGGGGGCGGGGCAGGGCGGAGTGTTCTGGAACGCTGGTCCTGGTCCCGGAGTGTCGGCAGGAAGTCAGGTGGCTCAGCTCCCCAGGTCGCCAGTCCTCCAGCACAGAGTGGCAGGAGGCCAGCGTGGGGCCACAGGTTGCCCACCAAGCAAGGAGGGGCCCCGTGTCCTGGGGGCCTGCCCTGCCTGGAGGTCATGTCCCTGTGCCCTTTGTCCTGGGCCGCTGTGGCCAGCCTGCCCTCCCTGGCCTGGCCTGTGAGGGGCCGGCGGCGCACCTCTGGCCGGAACACCCCTGTGCCACACTTTTCAAAGCCAGGAGCCCTGGTGGGTGACATGTCGGAGTGGCCGCTCTGTGGACTCCTTTGGAAACACCGCGGTGGACAGGGTGGCCCCTCTTGGTCACCGGTCTGGACCCCAAAGGGTTAAGGAGAGAGTGCGGGGTTTGTTCGGGCGGCTCATCAGTATGACGGAAGCCTGTCCCCAATCCCTTCCTCATGACCGGGATGAATAGGCCGCTGGTCCCTATGGTAACCCTCAGAAGGCATTCCCGGGGCTCTGCCTCCCCAGCAATTACATTCCGGCTCGGCCCACAAGCAGCATGCTAATTAGCCCCCGAGAGGGCGGGCTGTGGCTCCCGCCCGGCAGGGCCGGCTGCCCTCCCGCTCACAGCCTACCCTGTCCCCTCTCCCTGGTGAGTGCCCAGGGCGCCCGGGCACCAGGCCAGGAAGGTCCAGGAGGGGGCCAGGGACCGGAGAAGGGGCGCTAAAAGCCTCTCCCCTGCCCTTGAGGGTCCACTTCTGCCTCCACCGAGGCGGGGGGTGGGGGCTGAAGCTTGGCCTAGCCCGGGACTCTGGGGCACTCTGGGGTCAGACACCAGGTCCTGGAGGGCCCAGGCCAGCTCCTTGGTAGCTCATGGAAGCCTCCTGGGTGCGCATGGGGGTGCAGGTGAGCAGCCGCAGTGAGCAGCTGCCAATGGACCGGGGACCTGGTGGCCATGTGTCGGCGGAGGGTGACCAGGCCTAGGCTCTGGGTGAAACCGGGGGGACCCATGTGGAAACTGGAGGGGAGACACGGCCGAGGGAGGGACACGCTGCCCACCAGAGGGAGGAGATGCGTGGCCCTGGCGTCGTAGAGAAACTGGTGCGTCCAGGGGCGGAGGGGCTGGGGTGAGGGCTCAGCGGCTTAGCTGGGGTGTAGAGAAGCCACCAGAGAGGGTTTCCGGGGGGTGACATGAGCCCGGTCCTGTGTGCCAAAGGTCAGCCACGCTCCAGTACCGGGAGCAGACCCCAGAGGTGCCCGAGTGGGGCCAGTGAGGGGCTCGGGCTGGGGCCCAGGCGGGCACATGTTGGAGGGTTGGGGAGGAAGAGTAGGCAGGATTAGCTGGTGGGGTGCAGGTAGGTGCCCCAGCTTTCTGCCCCGACCGGCGGGGCCCACACAGGAAGGAGCAGACCCCGGGAGGCCTTCGGGCCACGCGGGAGGCACCGCCGCGTGGAGCTGGCGCCAGTGGACAAGGGCAGGGCTGGGTCTGCAGGTCCGATGTGGCAGCGCTGGCCCTGACTGGCACCGCCTGCCTGCAGTGCCGGGTGGGCCCCCGAGAGCTCGTTCTGGGCCCCTAGCGCCCAGCCAGCCAGCAGGAACAGAGGGGGCGATAGCGTTGTGGTCTGGGGCCTGGCCCTGGGGTGAAGCCGCCCAGAATGGTGGTGGGTGGGCAGCTCCCACCTGGTCAGGGCTGATGGACACTCGCTCTGGCCCGGGGCGTGGGCCGGGCAGCTGGGGGCCGGCGGCTGGCGGGGCTGGCTGGCCCAGGAGCCCAGGTGGGGTAGAGGTGAGGCTTAGGAGGATTACGGCTCAGCCTTGGGAAGCCAGCAGCTCCTGGTGTTAGTCTGCTCAGCTAATGCTAATGTAAACAGAGCAGTCCTTTAAGTATATATCACTTACTGCCCGACGGGGCGCCCGCAGATCCCGTAACACCGCCTCTCCGAACACCTGCCGTCAACGTCCCCGGTCGGCCCGCTTCCCAGACTGGACGGGCTGGTGCTGTGACACCCGGCAGGTATCACGGTCCTTACGGGAAGGGCCCGGGTGCATTTCCATCCCCCATTCTTCTCCCGGCTTCTTGTCAGGGACACACGTGATCCCCAGAGCTCCGCTGGCCAAACCCCAGGCGCCTCCCCACGGCGCTGCCCTGGGGTCTCTGCTCACCCTCTGTCCCCAGCCTCAGCCAGGTGCCGGCCCCCATGGCCACTCGGTGTGGCTGGCCCGGGACGGGGCTCTCCTGGGAGGGTGTGAGTGGAGTCCTGCATGCAGGGGGCAGGGAGACGAGGCCGCTGGGCAGAGGCCCTGGCCCACCGGAGCCTGGGTCAGGAGTCCGCCGCACACCCAACAAGCTCTTCCCCTGCCCAGGAGAACACCTGACGTGGCAGCGTGGTCCGTGCCCACGGCAGCAGTCTGAGATCCTAGCGTCTGCAGGTTGTGGGGAGACATGGGGTCCTGGAGTGTCCTCTGAGGGTTTGTGTGTGGTACTGGGCCCTTCCCCACCGGAGGCCAGGTCCTCCTTGGCCCCCTCCCCGGACCTCTGGAGTTCTGTCTCCGTAGGGAGCCCTGCAGCCCGCCGTTGTGGGTCAGTGTGTGCGGTGTGAGGTAGGGGTCTGCCGTTGTTTCAGGCACCAGGTGGTGTGGGGAGCAGCCTGGCGTGTGGAACGCAGTGTCGGGCCCTGTGCCCGGAGATGCACCGGGGAACCCGCAGCGGCACCCCTGTGCTAGGGTTCTGCACGTGGGAGTTTGTGTTTCTGGGTTTCCTTCCCTTCCCGCCGGCCAGTGGGTCCACGCCAGGGGGATGCTCAGCCCTGGCGGAGATGTCTCCGTAACCACGGGCATGTCCGTGGGAGTCTACCCAGTGCCGGGTGCTGGCCAAGCCCGAGAGGGCAGAGCGGGAGTGAGGCCCCCCAGGGTGCAGAGCCCAGGGGGGCTTGAACCCGGAGTGGCCTGGGCAGCTCACTCCGCACCCACACGTGTAGGAGCCCCGGGGCCTCTGACACAGCGGCTCCTGGCCCGGCCCCGGGTGCCAGCTCTCTGCTCCAGGAGCCGGGACAGTTCGGACAGAAAGTCTGGGGCAGCAGCCCCTGTCACTCCAAGACGACCGCGGGTTGTCACGAACAGGGTGGCAAAACTTAAAAAATAGAATAAAACCAAGTCGTCTACATTGAGAACAGGTGTGTCCTGTGTGCTACCCTGAAGGGCACGGGTGGGGGTGTCTGGCTGGGTTCTCGGGCTCCCCTTGTTTTGGGGCTGTGGGCTTCTTTTTTTTTTTAATTTTTTTTTCTTTATTGATTTTTAGAGAGAGAAGAAGTGAGAGGGAGAGACAGAAACATCGATGAGAGAGAACATCGACTGGCCGCCTCCTGCACGCCCCCCACCGAACCGGCGGCCTCTTGGTGCAGGGCCGACGCTCAACCACTGAGCCACTTGGGCTGGACGGGGCTGTGGGCTTCTGTATCTCAGTGTTTTGCAGGTGGGTGGGTTGCTGGCTTCTTCGATGAGACTAGAGGTACTGACTTGTCTTTTTTATTGTTATTATTTCACCGTTAGCCACGGGCATGCGCCGCGGGGGAGCGGCCACCTCCGTGCAGCCCCAGGGACACGGCCGTGGGCTCCCGCCTCCTCCGGCTGCTCGGCGCGGCTCCCCAATCAGCGCTGCGACCCGTCTTCCCGGCACTCACGGACGTCAACTATCTTTTAATAACTGTCTCACACTTAGTGCTCCCGGGACCCGGTGTAGCCTCACAAACCATTAGACCAGGGCCCTCGGCCAAGGATTAATTGAGCAGCGATTAGGGAAGGGCTTCCCGTGGTCGTCAGCGACCGGCCTCGAGTTCGCCGGAGCGTGGGGGCGCCTTGTGTGGAGCAAAGGAGCTGACCCCCGAGTTACGGTGGGGGTGCCTCACGTCCCACACGAGGATCTGACCAGTGACAGGTGTGTTGTCAGGGGAAGTTCACCTGTCTTAGGAATTGGCCCCAGGTCACAGGACGGTGGCATCGCCCCCTCAGGACGCAGACACTGCCTGCCTTTTCCGGGGTGTGAGGGCACAGTGCTCCTGATTTAGGGGACACGGCTGTGACCCACCTGCATTGTCGTGTTAGGAGCCCCCTGGCGGTTTCTTCGCTCATCGTGACCCTGCTCCCCGTGAGGGCAAAGGCGAAGCTGGGGACGGTGTGGCTGACCGGGGCTCAGGGCTCACGCAGGGCGGGGCAGGTGCGAACTCGGTTCGCCTGACTCCGGGCTCCCCAGTCCCAGCGGGAGCCCACGGATGTTCCGATGACACCAGCCTCTTCCTGCTGCTCCAGCCAGGACACCGTGCCCTGGAGCCGCTGGGGACTGGGGACCAGGGGACAGCAGGCGCCAGAACCCAGCGGGTGCTCAGCGGATGCTCAGCGGAGGAGGGAGGGCCCACACCTGAACTGTGCAGCCCGAGGTCTCCCCCACCCCTGGTGACCCCTCGCGCGGCGCTCGGAGTCCAGGAGGATTTCGTGGCCGGGGGACGTGCCTCTGTGTGGCCTGGAGGGGCCAGACCGGAGGGCCCAGACCGGAGGGCCTAGACCGGAGGGCCCAGACCGGAAGGCCCAGACCGGAAGGCCCAGACCGGAGGCCCAGACCGGAGGGCCCAGACCGGAGGCCCAGACCGGAGGGCCCAGACCGGAGGGCCCAGACCGGAGGGCCCAGACCGGAGGCCCAGACCGGAGGGCCCAGACCGGAGGGCCCAGACCGGAGGCCCAGACCGGAGGGCCCAGACCGGAGGCCCAGACCGGAGGGCCCAGACCGGGGGCCCAGACCGGAAGGCCAGACCGGAGGGCCCGCGTGAACACTGGGTCCTCGGAGACCATGACGTTTCCCTTCGAAGCAGGGGCTGTGCTAACAGACCCCTCGGCTCACTCTGGCTGGGTGGGGAGGGGCTGCTTCCCGGGCCTGTCCTGCTGGGTCCCCGATTCCTGGGCAGCACCTGGGCCAGGTTTCTTGGGATGGCGGGGCAGGGCGGGGGCTCCGGGACCCACCTGTGTGCTCTCAAGGGGTGATTTTGTGCTGGGTGCTGGGGGGTGGGATCGAGGAGGCACCTGGCCAAGGTCCCAGCCCCGTCCACTCCTCACCGGATCCCCGTGGCCCAGGGCGACGCCACAGGAGTGGGGGCCCCGCCAGGGGTTCCTCTGTTTGTCCCCCTGGACGCTCCGTCCTGTCCTCCTAACATTTACATGAGCGTATTCGCTCAGTCACGGTTGGGTCTGAAGTGGGTTTTTTCTCATAAAATCCTTTACTCCCGCCCTGGTCAGTTGGCTCAGCGGGTAGAGCGTCGGCCTGCGGTCCGGAGAGACCCGGGTTCGGTTCCCGCTAAGGGCACGTACTTCGGTTGCAGTTTGTCCCCGGCCCTGGTTGGGTCGTGCGGGTGGCAACCACTCGATGTGTCCCTTTCACATCGATGTTTCTCTCTCTCTCTCCCTCCCACTCTATCTGAACAAAATATCGAAAAATGTCTTCGGGTGAGGATAACAAAAAAGTCCTTCTCTTCTGACGGGGCGTCACGGCCCTGCTTTCCGGTGGCATCGCGTTGGGGTGTGTCCTGAGGAGGACGTGCTGGATGTGGCCGGCTTGGCGTGCAGCCGGGAGTCCTGGGCCTCGGTCCTCGGGCGGGCTGGGTGAGGGGCACCAGCTGGGAGACCGGCGTGGGCCCCGCTGTGGGCAGGATGCCTGGCCGGTCCTGCCCCCTGAGGTTCTGGGAGGGGTGTCGGAACAGCCGGAGGCAGGGGCGGACCGTGTCTGGGTGGCATCTCAGTGGGCAGGCCGGGACGTGGTGTGGACATCCAAGGGACCCCTGCCCCAGCCAGCAGGCCGCGGTGTGTGCTGGACAGGAGGACCTGGAGGCCCCCATGCTGGCTGCCTGTCAGGGTCCTGGCCTCCGGGGGGCACCACCTGGCCTTCGTCCCCCCTAGCCCCAGGCCTCACCGGCCCCAGCTGGAGCCCCGTGTGCAAGCCGGCCCACCCCCAGGGGAAGGCGGTGGGAGAGAGAGGGCTTTGCCCCTCAAACCCTCCGTCCCTGAGAGGGGGCAGGATGGACAGGATCCTCCCCCTTGAGTGGGCGCTGCCGGGGGGACCTGCACGCGGAGGCCGGATGCTTGTCACAGACCAGAGCGCCAGGCAGCGACCTGAGTGAGGAGCTGGGGCTGCAGGGCTCTGTCAGGAGGAGGGGGCGCGGAGGGGGGAGAGCAGGGGCCCCCAGAGAGCAGGAGGAGGGCAGAGGAGCGGAGGGAGGGAAGGACGAAGGGGAGGAGGCATGGGGGACAGCGGGGACAGAGGGGGCAGGACCGAGGTGGGGAGCAGCAGCGGTCGGGGCGCACACACCCCCTTGGGGACACGGGTCCGGCTTTCAGGTACCGGCCTTTTGTCTGCGGCCCTGAGCTCGCCTGTCAGCCCCGCCGTCAGAGGCCTAATCTTTTCTTCTTCGCGGGCTGAAAAGGCTCAGCATCGTATCGGCGACACACTGCTGCCTATTCTCCGTCCCCGCGGAACCCAATCACTGGACAGCCCGCTATAATTCACTCCCCTGCCCGCCCTTTGAAAAGGTGGGCCGCCTCTGTGTGCTCACCCAGCAAGATAAATCATGTACTCGAAATTAACTTCCATTGAAGGGCGGGCGGGAAGAAAGGCGGATGGGCGGGCGGGCGCGGGCGCGGCCTTGATAAATGTCAGCCGGATAATTTGGGGGCCGTGATTAAGATCTTATCTAGGTGGGAAGTAAATAGGAAGGACTTGAATAAAACTCCGGCCCGTCGTGCCCCCTGACCCCGGAACTTCCTCTCTTTGCTCTTGTCTTTTCTTTTCTCCCGTGTTTTTCTGCGGGGGGATCGGGAGGCGACAGGGGCGTTGAAGGGAGAGCTGGACCCCGGGCACGGCTTGGGGGCTGAACGGGCCCGGGAGGAACCCCTGCGCTGTCTGCTGGCAGGGCCCGGGGCGGACGCAGCTGCCTTTGTCTCCAGAGAGAGCCCCGTCCCTCCGTGAGAAATGCCGACAATCGGGGTGGGCGCTGCGCACCCAGGCGGACGCCCTCCGGCCCCCGCGTCCGCCTGTCTCTGGTCGGAAGCCTGCTTCGCGCCGTAGGAGTTCCCCTCACATAAAACGCAGCCGAACCCCCACGTGCGGCCGGGCCGGGAGGCCGAGCACTCGTAAACACTCACCTCGCGCTCCAGGGCGCGCGTCACCCTGTTTTATAGGCGGCCGGGCCCGGCTGTTTATTTTTGCTACCGGTAGCTTCAGAGAGCTGCCGCTGGAACCCCGGCCGCCGGGCCTGGACGCGCGGCCGTCCCTCTCTGCTGACCTCTCACATCTGGGCAGTGGCTCTGCCGGCGCGGGAGGAAGTCACGTCTCAGTCACAAACCTGCCCAGGCCGGCCACACTGCTAAGTGGGCTGGCCAGGGCCGAGAGGGCAGGACGGCTCAGCAGGCCACCCCTGTGGCCTCCATCCCTCCTGGGGGACCCCAGAGGGCCAGTGGGGACTCCTGGTGGGAACGGTGACTGGGGACCAGGAGGTCACAGCGCAGAGGGCCTGCTACTGGTTTCCAGGTGGCCGGTCAAAGCCAGACAGTGCCAGCCCTGGCCACCCGCACCCAGGCCACCTGAGATCCAAGTCAGTGCAGCCTCCAGGGTTCGCCACTGGACCCCTGGGACACATTTTACTTGATGCCTGGGACCCGGGTGTGGGGTCTCTGGGTGTCCGGACTCTGCAGAGGGGGCAGACCACCCCCCAGGCTGTCTCCCGTGGTCTTGCTGTGGCCGGAGGCAGGAGGAAGGGCAGGAGAGCAGAGACTGGGGCCAGGGGTGTGGGAGGAAGAGGGGTGTCCAGGAGGGGCTGGGTCCCTGGTCTGTTCAACCACATCTCCAACCCAGGACGTGAGCTGGGCGGGGTGGGCCGCACGCAGTAGGCGTTCAGGCAGCAGGGAGGGACGGAGGGAGGAGGGTTGGAGCAGACACGTTGGGAACGAGGCAGGGCAAGCGGGGTGCAGGGAGCAGCCCGGGGTGCCACATGACGGCAGGCTTCCCCCGCTGTTGGCTCTGTTCAGGAAAGCTCCTTGTCCTGGGCAACTTGGGGTGCGCAGTCACATTCCTGGTCTCTACACACCAGGCAGCACCCCCACGGCGCTGGCACCCCGCGCTGTCCCGGGCACTGCCTGGGGTGCTGCTGCTCTGCGTCCCCAACAGCGTCTGAGCTCGGCGGCCCCGGGTCTCGGAGCTGCCTTCCCCTGAGAGTTTTCCTGCGTCTCCCTCCTTCGATTTCAACACGCACAACGCACAGCGCAGAGGGGCACACACGGGCGGGGCTCCCTGCCGGCCAATGTTTTTGTTTGATTTTGTTTTTAAACCCACCAGTGATGTGTGGAAGAGTTTTAGCGCAAAGTTGCCAGGTTGTAAAACGACGAGTCGCATTTAGACGTTCCTTTGAAATGTCACGGCCGTTTTAAGATAGCAGTTTATCCCCACACATGTGCACACACACCACACACACACCACACACACACACACTCAGGGAAAGCTAGTTACCCCTGCTGCTGGCCAGTGGCTGAGTGTGGGCACCCCGAGGGGGACCCCATGACGGTTGTCCCCAGAACCTCACCAATCAGGCATTGCTGGCACCCCAAAAACAGCCCCCGGGATGACCCTAGGGAACAATCAGCGGAGTCTCAAATGTCAAGGGGGGGGCACCGCACAGGCTCCCAATGCGATGGCAGGACCCCCTCTGCAGAGCTGGTCAGGCCCCGCCCTCCTTTGGCCACCCCGACCCCTGGTCCTCGGCCCCAGCTGGGCAGTCCCTGGCTGTGTGGCCCCGAGCGGGGGGCAGCCCCTCTCTGCCTGGCCGTTGCCCGGGGAATGAGGAGGACGATGGGACAAGCTTCGCTGGGTGGCTGGGGAGACATTCGCTGAGGATGACACGGCCAGGCTGGGTCACGCTAATGGGTGCTCGTGGGATGGCCGCAGAGCCCCCGACGACCGTGCGGGGTGGTGGGGACTGAGGGCTGTGAGGACGTGGTCGCCCGTCCACGCCCGCCAGGGAGGGGTGTGAGGGGCAGCGGGCTTGGAAAGGGGCAGATAAAACGAACACCCCAGCTCCTAAACAAACCCAGCAGGACAGGGCAGATGACAAATGACAGGATGTGTCAGCCTGGGAGCAGACTGCACTAATGGCACGCGGACTTTGCACTCCCGGGATCAATACTCCATCAGGCAGGCCCTGTGAGTGGCTCTCTGAGGACAAAGGAGCCACCCGGCAACGGTCCGCGCACACACGCTGCCCACCGCGCCGCCCTCACCGCGACCCACGAGAGGCAGGTGGGACGGGCACCCCTGAGCTGGGAAGGCCGCTGCCCGAGGCTGCACCTGGACAGACACTCAGCCTTGGCCTGGCTGCCAGTCCTGGCTACGGGTGCCGTGTGGCCGCAGGCGAGCGTGCCAGAGGGTCCTGGCTGCAGTGCCCGGTTCCAGGCCTCGGCTCCCAGAAAGCACCTGGCTCTTCCCTGGCCTCCCTGAGGGCCGGGCTGCAGGTCTGCCCGCACTGTGGTCTTTCCGTCCGTGTCTCCGCCACCCTCCCCACCACAGCTCCCGGGAGTCTGGGTATCACGGCAGGTGTGTGGCCGGGGACCCACACGGGGGACACCCGCCCGGACCCCAGGGCGCCCCTGCTGTCTAACAGATCACCAGAGACGCTCACTTGCGGTGTCCCTTCCCTGGTAGACTCATTCCTGGTTTTTCTACCTCCACACCCACCTCTGTGAGAGCTGCCTCAGGCCGGCTCAGGTTCAAGGGCATTTTAAATACGGATATGGCAACCGGGCCCAGAGGATGTGCGTTGACAAAGCCATGACTGAAAAACAGAGCAGAAAAACAGTCCGCTTGGTCCAGAGAACCGGGCAGGACATGCTGCTTGTGTGGACGCGGGCACAGCCCACACTTGCTGGCCGGTGGGGGTGGAGGCGGGACTAGGCCACCGGCGGCCCATGTCTGAGCTTCTATCGCCCTGTCTCTGGTGGGGTCACAGACCCAGTGCTCATGGGTCTTGGGGCGGCAGCCTGTTTCTGTGCGTCTCTGGAAATGCAGCTGTGTCCAGGGTGAAGCACTTTGGCCTTTGACCCTCCAAGTTCATGAGCTGCAGGTAGCCAGGGCTCCGTGGGTGCCAGGGACCCATCAAGGTGCTGTTGTATGCTCATACTGAGTTCATGTGTGCATGTGCCCACACTTGTGAATACGTGTGAGTGTGTGGGCATGTTCATTGTGCATGCATGCATGTTTGGAGAGAATGTGTACATGCACACACACACACACATGTGCACACACCAGCACACACCAGCACATGTGCCTACACACACATTCATGCATATACGTGCGCGCACACACATGCATGCATACAATGCATACACCGCACACATGCACACACACGTGCATGCACAGCACGCATGTGCACACACATAACACATGCCCACAGAACACACATACATGCATGCACACACATGCATGCACACACGCACGTGCACACACATGCACAGCACTGCCCCATCGCGGTGGACATAGGCATTCCCAAAAACCTAGTTTTGACCTCAGTGCAGCAAACCAGGAATCATCTGGAAGGAAGACAATGTGGAGATTCTGGCGTCTCAGGACAGCTAGTCACACTTGGGA
Organism: Molossus molossus; assembly: GCF_014108415.1. Taxonomy (NCBI): domain Eukaryota; kingdom Metazoa; phylum Chordata; class Mammalia; order Chiroptera; family Molossidae; genus Molossus; species Molossus molossus. The sequence goes on along the minus strand of NW_023425347.1, from coordinate 103,504,706 downwards.
GCTCCCGCCTCACCTCCGGGACAGTGACACCCTGGGAGGACGTCCCCACCCTGACGCTGGAGGTCCCTCTCTGGAGCTGCCTGCACGCCCTGGGGCCACACCGCAGGCCAAGCGGTCTTGGTAGCAGATTTGGCGGCACAAGAGGTTGGGCCCCGGGGGTCAGTTCAGGAGCCCCCCAGGCACGGTGCCATCTGCACCCCAAAGTGTGGCACAGGCCTTGTTAGGACAATGAAATGGTGCCAGAGGCACGTGGAGGCCGCGCCCAGAGGGAGCCTCCCCGGCTCGTTGTGCCTGTTGGGGGGCACTTGCCTGGGCTGAGGGACCAGCAGCCCACTGTGCCCTGGGGCTGCCAGCAGCGGGGGGAGACCTCACGGAGGGTGTGGGCCACCGAGGGATGTGAGCACTAGGCACCAGCCCGCAGGGCAGGGGCTCTGTGTACTCACACATGTGCACAGGGGTGTAAGCGTGTGAAGCACACGTGTGAGCGTGTGCAGGTGCGTGGACAGGAGCGCACCAGCAAGGCCTTCGTGTCTGAGGGCGACGGAGGACTTCCGGACGGAAACCCCTGCCTGGCCTTCTCGGTGCAGTGGCAGGAAGGGACCCCGGCCCTCGCCAGCAGTAGCTGGTGGCTCTCAGGTTGCTTGACCAGAACCATGCGGAGGGGCCTCTCCTTGGGTGGCCCAGGAGGGTGGGGGCGGCATGGGACGCCCCTCCGCCTTGCTCCCAGCGCCTCTCATCCCTGGGCCTTTGTGGCCAAAAGCACCGCCTTGTGACTTCTCCTGGACGCCCAAGGATCCATGCGCGGTGCTCCTGTGGGTGCCCGCCTGCCCAGCGGGGGGCCCGCTGTCCCCTCCTCAGGCCGCAGGGGGGCTTCCTTCCCAGGCGCGGGTGGCGGAGAGCAAGCTACCGGCCGCCTCTCGGCCGCGCGTGGAGGGCCGTGGCTGTCAGCACCGCGGTGGCTCTTTGTGTGGCCAGGCAGGTGACCCTCGCAGGCTTGGCCCTCTGGGGTCCGGTTAATTACTTCTCCCCGGACCCCAGCTCGGAAAGTCATTTCCCTGAAAGGGCAGGGGGAGGGTTCTCTGTCCGGCCGGCTGGGCTGGGGAAGCTGAGAAGTCGGTCTTCTGGGGCAGCCTTGGCGAGCGCAGGGCCTCGGCTCCCGGGATGGGGGCTGCGGGTGGAGGTGCCCTCAGGGCTCCTGGGGGGAGAGGGCTCTAGAAGCCCGGGGCTGTGTCACGGGGACAGGAAGCCAAGGCCCGAGGCTGGAACGTGGGAGAGCGGGGGCCACATCTCTGTGCCGCACAGTGGGGTTTTGATGACTGATCCCTTTTCTCCGAGTAGGCCGTGGAGCTAAGTGTTTGAAAACTGTCCCAGAAGCGAGAAAGGCCTGCCCCCTGGTCACGCCGGATTGTCTCTCGCGGAGCAGCTGACAGGCCGGCTGCAGACTGTGGGGGCAGGCGGAGCCTGGGTGAGGGGCAGCACCCCGATCTCGGCAGCCACAGGGCGTCCTGCCTCGGGGTCCAGGGCCCGTCCTGAAGGGAGGGGTTCCCCCTTCCCAGCTCTGCCTGCTGGAAGGAATCTGAGCCCCCAGACAGGGGGTGTGGTGGGTCCCTCCCCAGGCGGAGGGACCGGCGCCTGGGTGCAGCCCCTCCCAAAGGCAGAGCCCCGGCCCAGGCGGGTGGAGGCTGTCCGTCGCCCATCCTTGGCCGGGGTCCACAGGTGGTTCCCCGAGCCTCTGTGGGAAGACGGTGACGGCCCGTCCCTGCCGCCGGGCTGAGTTACCAGTTCGCAGCTTGAAATCCAAGTAATTAAGGGGATGGATTAAATCTGTAGGATGTCTCCGCGCTGGCCCGTATCATGTTGTTCCACAAATATCATGTGTCCCCCCCACCCCTGCTCACAGTCTGGCGGCTGCCCACCCCCCCGCACTGGATGATTCTGGGATGCGTCTCATGCGCTCCGGCCTCGTACAGGCCACAGTTCCCGGACACCCCTCACTGGCCGGAAACGGGCGGAGGGTAAGGACAGCCGCGGAGCAGCGTCAAGTTCCACCGCACGTCAAGGGCACCGCACGGCCCAGGGTGTGGCCGGAGGACGGGGCACAGGGCAGACGCGGGGCAGGAGGGGCTCTGTCCGCGAACTTGAAGGGCTGTCACATGCACAGGGACCATCTCAGGCACGCTGGCCATTTGTTTCTGTGACCCCAAAGGGTCAGCCACCACCCCCTTGAAGCCCGAGGACGGGAACTCGGTGTCAGCCAGACAGGCCAGAGCGGAGCTCGGGGGCCCTCTGTCAGCCGCTGCCTCTGAGCCTGGGCACCCCGGGTGGGCAGCGGGGGGACACTCGCCCTGCGCTTTGGGCTGGAGCTCCTTCGGCCTTGTGGGGGGACCCTAGACCCGCGGCCTGGAGCAGAAGGGTGGCCCCCCGGGAGGGTTGGCGAAGGCCGGCTCCCACTTCTGCAACAACTTGCTCAGTGTTTAGATTAGAAACAGGATACAATAAACTTGTTAACGTGTCAGAATCTGGTGTTGGGTCGACCTGAGTGGGTGTTTTCTCCTCGCTCTCTCTGCTGTGCTGGAGGAGGCCGCAATCGTGCCCTGCCTCTGGGGGGCAGGCCGGGGGTGTGGGGGCTGCGGGCCTTCCAGGTGCCAGGGGTCAGCTGGCTGGAGCCCCGGAACCCCGCCCTCCCAGCCAGGCCCCGGCAACAGCAGCTCCGCACCGGGCTCTGCCCCGGGAAGGGACACTGGGGGGCGGCGGGGGAGGACAACACGCCTTGTTTTTTAAAAAGGCCCTTATTTTAAAAGCCTTCTGTCCTGGGGGAAAGCAACATGGAGCTATTTTCAGGAAGAGGCTCAAAAAAGACCCTTAATTGAAACAAAACGCGGTGAGACGCAGCCTCGGCCCAGAGGCCCCGGCGGCCCCGCAGGCCCCGCTGCCCGGCGCGTGCAGCTCCCGCCCCGGCCAGGCCCGGGGAGTGTGGGACAAAGGCCGGCAGTGAAAAATGACCACGGCCTCCAAATACAGACATCCAGATGTGAGCCGAGACAGGGCCGGAGGACGCGGCTGAGGAGGGGGCTGGGGCGGGACCGCGAGCGGCCACACGGCCCCGAGGGGGCGGCCGCCTGGAGGGTCGCCTGCTACCTGCCGCCTCGGGGGCCTGGCCGGACCTCCCTTCAGCCGCACCCTGTCCCCGAGGCGGCTGGAGACCCCCGGAATTCGAGGCTGAGTGGGACGCAGGGAAGGAGGGGAGGCGGCCGCATCCATAACCTCAGCGGCGCAGTGAGGGAAACCTCATGAAAAATGAAAGCGATTCCTGCTCTAATCTCCCCGAACAAAGGCCTTTCAGTTGGACCCGAGCAGCGCGGGCGGTGGGTATCGCCAGATCTTTTATATTAAACGCGCACCCGGCAGAATATGGATCTTATTAGGGAGCCGTGCAAGCCCCCTTCCTGCACGTGGAGGCTGAGCAGGTCGGGGGGCCGAGGCTGAGCCCCGGCCGAGCTGCAGCCCGGGACGGCCGAGAGCGTGGCCGGGCCGGGATGGCCCCCCTGCCTGCCAGACCGCGCCCTCCGTTCAGTTCGGAAAGGGGCGAAAGGCCGTCCGTAGCTCATCGATACCTGCAACACCTTGGTCCTGACGTTCTCTGTGCACATAATCCCTTTGTCCAATTCAGCCACCTCGCGGCCCCCCCGGCAGACGTGGCCGGGGAGAGTGAGCCCCCAGAGGGACCCGCCCGGAAAATCAAGGGTCTGGAGGTTTCTTTGGAAGGGCCAGAGGTCTGACCAGAGGACATGCCCCTTAGGATTATCGTGAACGTGCCTTTGAGGGGCTTTGCCCTGGCAGGCACGGGCCCCCGGGCACTTCTAGCAGCCAGTAGAGGAGTTTCGGATTTGGGCAGAATAAACACAACTGAAGTGCCTGCGGGGGGAAGAAAGGATCATTACATGAGTGAAAAAAGTGAACCGTCTTGACTCCACCAATACCACAATCCTGCCCTTCTTCCAGACTCAGCCCCCCGCCCCCAAATCCGCCCGGGAAAGGAAATCAAATTTAGGGGTTTCCCTTACTGGCCAGAAGGTTTAATCTAATAAGGGGTGGAGAAATGCTGTTGTATTTTATTTTATTTCAACTTTGAACAGGTTGAATCTTCCTGTAGGGCTCTGGGAAGTCGGCGGCCGGGAATGAAAACCAGCCCTACCTCGCAAATTCAAACCAGGACCCTCCCCGCGCCCAGGCCGGGGAGCGGCGGCGGCAGGGTGGAGGGGTGTTACGGTGCCGAGTTTGGGAGCCCAGGACAGCTGCCCTGTTCGAGGGCTGAGAGCCCCGTCTCCAGGCAGCTGTCAAATCTGTAAGCCCCCAGTGAGGTGGGGAGGCTGAGACAAAACCCTTTCCCCAGGTGTGGGTGCCGAGTGGCTGGAGCCCAGGGGGCCTGGCTGGAGGAGACGTCACTCCGTGACTGGCACGGTGGCAGCCGTGGTGGCATCGTTGCAGTCTTGAAGCTGGACACGTGCGATGCCCGAAGAGACCACCCCATCTCCACAGGGCGTGCATGTCTCTCTCTCTCTTTTTCTTCCTTTATTGATTTTAGAGAGAGAGGAAGGGAGAGGGAGAGAGAGATAGAAACACTGATGAGAGAGAACATCGATTGGCCGCCTCCTGCATGCCCCCCACTGGGGATGGGGCCCACAACCTGGGCATGTGTCCTGACCGGGAATCGAACTGGCGACCTCTTGGTGCAGGGTCAGCGCTCAAGCACTGAGCCACACCGGCCGGGCCATGGCTCTGTCTTTTCAGCCTCCCTTTCAGGACTGTGTCTCTCTGAGGCCGTTGGTGCCCGGGCGGGGGTCTCCCAGCACGTGGTCCCGTGAGAAGCCCGGTCCAGGGGCTGCAGGGGCCTCGAGAGGAGGTGTGATTTCCCCTGAGCTGCTGCAGGCGTCCCTGCGTTGCCGTCGGCCTGGCTGGGCTGGCAGCGGACTTCACCTGGGACGGTCTGCGTGGGTGACCTCTAAACATGACCCACTGCCCCGTAATGACGGTGGACAGGGCAGGACACAGGCAGCAGCCCCGCTGGGCCCTCGCTCTCAGAGTGAGTGCTCACTGTGCCAGCAGCCACCCGCTGGCCACTGGGCCGCACTGCCCGGCCCCGGGCAGGGAAGGACAGTGAGGGCTGCCCTGTCCTCCAGATGCCGGCTCTGCCTCTGCTCCTCCTTGAGGCAGCACTGTGACTTAACCCCTGTCACCCTCCGGGGACACATTAGCGGGGTGGGGTGGTCTCCTCCCCACACCAGCTGCAGTGCCGAGTCCGCAGGCCCGGACACGATGGAGTCACAGCCCCCCGCCCCCACGCACCCCGCAGGGCACGAGGACCCGCTGAAGAGTCCCGGTTCATCGAGGGCCTGGCGGTGTGGCCATGAAGGGCGGCCCCCATGCCGGCCCTGCACCCTGCCCCTGCTCGGGCTCCGCCAGCACCGACTGCCCCAGGCCCTTGGTGTTCTCCTGGCTTCGGAAACGCGCCACTCGGCCGACCCGAAGCCAGCAGGCTCCGCAGAGCTTCTCTTGGCCTGTTGCTCTCACATGTCGGGGGCCAAAGGCAACAGGCTGGCGGTGAGCACACCCACAGGAACCTGGGGGGGCACTTCCTCCGGGCCAATCCCTGGGGCCGATCCAGGCTCTTCTGCGGCCCGGGCTGGGTCGACCAGGAGGCCTGGTGCCAGCTGACGAGGAAGAGGGAGGAGAGGGCAGTCACAGGTCAGGGGCCGCCCCGCACCCTCTCCTCCAGGTCACGCGGGGGAAACTGAGGCCCCGAAGGCCAGGCAACGTGTTCTAGGCCAGGCCCTGCGGCTCTGAGGGTAGAGGAGCCAGCTCAGCAGGGCACGTCCTTGGGAAAAGTGAGCCTGACACCGACCGAGGCTCGTGCTTGGAAACATCTCGGGGAAGCTGTGGGTTTTAGGGAGCAATTATGTGGGTCCCTGGGCCAGCCACTCCTTCCCTGTGGGGCGCGCTGCCGTGTGAGGGGCACCGAGCCTGCCGTGGCCCCGGAGCGGGCGCGGCGCTGGCCGGGCAAGGCTGGTGTGCGGGGCCGGGCGTCCCAGCGCTGCCGACTCATTAATGGCCGGGCTCCTTTGTGGGCCTCCAGCCTCAGTGTTGTCACGGGCTGTTACAGGCATAATGACAGGCATTAGAGCCCCGAGAGCAATTAACAGGCTGCTTAATTAGCAAGAGGAATTGGAGGCTGAGTGGCTGAGCCCCTCTTAACGCCTCGCGGAGCTCGGGCAGTTATCTGATTACGCATTGATCCAGGGACCGGCCTCCTCGGTCGTCCTGCCCCTCCTCGCTCGCTGTGAATGTTCACTGTTTAAATATTCCAAACCGAACCGTCTTAATCAGCACGGGGAGAAAGGGGCCCATTGTGGCCTCCCTTCCCAGGCCCAGCGCTGATGGTTGGCCGAGGCGGTCGCTGCTCCTCGGGCCCTCGCCCGGCCCCCGGCGAGCCTGGCCCCAGCTGCCCCTGCGCGGCCGCCTCCGCAGGCCCGTGTCAACTCTCAGTGGCTTGGTCTGTCCCTGTGCGACGGGCACAGGGAGGCCTGCGGGTTGGCTGGTCACAGCAACGCGCGGTGAGGACAAGCCGGCTCCCTGCGGGCAGCCTCCAGGCTCTCTCCCCTTGGAGATCACGTATGCGTGGCCCCGTGGGAAATAGCCCATCCAGCTCCTGGCGTGGCCTTGAAACCCCCAGGTGGGCTCCGGAAGCCCAGGGGTGGTAGCAGATGCCAGGCAGCGTCCCTGTCCGGTGCTCAAGCTCTTTGGGGGATGTAAAGTTGGGGGCCGGGGAGGCAGAAGCTCCGGCCTTGGGCTCCGGTGTGGACCTTGTACTACAGGGAAGAGACTTCTGGAGGGAGGAGAAGGAGGTGAGGTTCCAGCCCCATCTGTGGGGAAGGACGTATCTGATGATGGAACAGCCCATGCAAAGGCACGGAGGGAAGGAATATTCCAGAATGGCTTCTGATCATGTGCGGCTGGCGAACACGGTGGAGGTGGGGCCTGGGCTCTCCGGGGTCAGGCCCAGCTCTTGCGCGTGGAGTGCAGAGGCCCTCCCTGTATGTTCTGACAAGCAGGAGGGCCGGGGACTTGCTTCACCAGACTAGCCTGGGAGTCCCCGGGGATGGCGCCGGGAGGTCCCCGGAGCAGGGAGCAGGCAGGACCGCGATTGGCCCTGGACACCTCTGCCGGGTTCTGCCCTGACACCTTGGCTCAGCCCGGCCGAGGCCTGGGGCGGGAGGCCGGCGGTGGGAATCGAGGCTGGGACACTGGCTTTCCGGCGAAAAGGGAAAGGACGTTCAGAGGGAAAAGATGGGGCGAGGGAGGCCCAGACGGCCTCTTGTTTTGCAAAACTCAAAATAGATTTCGGCACCGTGCTTTTCAGAGACAAATCTGCCTCTTCGCGATCCTCGCTTGACCTCTTATGGTTTCTGGCAAGGGGAGCTGTTACGATTTGGCATCCAGCCGCTCAGAATGCATAACAGCGGTGTGCGGACTTTGCCAAAAGCTGGTTTCGTGAACTTTGCTTTTCTTGTTTGCTACATCAGGTATCGTCTTACCCAGACGATGCCCCCAGGAGATAGACCGCCCCACCCCTCAGCTGGGTGGGTGCAGCCAATGTCCTTCCTCTTCTGCCCGCAGGATCCGCGTCTCTGGAGAGAAGGGACGCCCGTCACCAGCGCGGTGCAGCCGGCTTCCCGGGCACTTGGGGAGTCTTTATCGAGCTCAAATGATGAAACCTGGTTTCTGGTTTCATTTTGGAAACTCGCTGCTGAGCAGATCCATTCTGCCTGTGAAATGATACAGACACTTGGGCCACTGCTGTTCCTCCACGCTTCTGACCCTGCCCCCTCTCTGCAGGGCAGGGGACAGTAGGACCGGGGTCGGCCGGCCGCCCTGGGCCAGGTCCCACTGGGCGGAGGCGGGTTTGCCTGTGTGAGTGGGGAAGCATCAGGGAAGCAGGCTGGACACCGGCCTGGTTCGGGGAGGCCCGTAGGCCCTGGCTGCTCACCGGGGAGCCAGCTGCCGAGAGCAGGAAGCTGGACGGGGTGGCCACAGGGGCAGGGTCTCTGAGCCGAGGGTCAGGCTCTGGCTGTGGCTCTTACCAAGCGGCTGCTGGCATCTGGACCCCCACCCCCACCCCACCCCGCTTCCTGCCTAAATTGCTAATTCCTGAGAAAAGGACCAGACGTTTCCACTCACTTCGGACGTCGCTTGAATGAAAGCCCCCGTCTCCCGGTCAGCCCCACTGCGGAGGGGCCCGCCTCGGCTTCGTCGGAGACATTCTGAGGGTTTCAAAGTGACGGGAAATCCCCCCTGTCTTCCACGGACATCCTGCGTTGGGCTGGGCGAATGGGCTTGGGAACAAATAGAGGAAAACGATCGGGCGTGATGGGCACAGACTCTTCCCTGCTCTTGGCCTGGGGCCACGAATCCGCCTCGGTGCCTGTTTTATGGGGTTGCTGCTCGATCCCTCTTTTCAGGGTCCCGGGCGCGGCTTCGCGGCAGGACAGCCACAGTGTGCCGACGCGGAGACGTCTCAGGCCCGGGGAGCCCAGCTCAGCGACCCAAAGGCCCTGGCTGTGCATTTGGGGGTGACAGGAAGTCCCCTGACAGATGGAAGGGCCGCTGCACGTTGAAATACTTGGGTTCTCTCTGGGTCTCTCCGGTCGCTGCGGAGCCCCAGGGGCTTTGCCAGCCCCGCTGGGAGGGGCACTGGGAGCCACTGGGTCCCAAACCCTGCAGAGCAGAGACTCCGGGAGGGGAGGAAGGACTCGGGCCAGCCTTGCCCTGCCCAACACGACAGATCCCCCTGTCCTCCTGTTCCTCTCGTCCAGCTGTGTGATCGTGCAGGTGGGGCTTGCGCACCTGGGACGTTCAGCACACGTGTGTATATACAACCTGGTCCACGGCGTGTGACTCCTCTTACGTGATCCAGGCCGAACGTCATAGTTACTGGTGGTTTTCTCTCCATGGGGATGGTCCTTGGGCTACAGAAAACAATGGTGTTGGAAGAAAGCAGGTGGGAGGAAGGGAGGGAGGGAGGGAGGGAGGGAGGGAGGGAGGGAGGGAGGGACGAAGGAAGGAAGGAAGGGACCCTGACCCTGGAGCTCTGAGGAGCCCCCACCCTGCCTGCCCTGGGACGGTCACGGCCATTGCTGTCCCCCCAGGACCTCAGGCAGCTGGGGAGCAGGGAAAGTTCTGGGGCCTGGGAGGTGGTAGGGGCCTCTCCTCGTACACAGGCCCTGCTCTGACCGTTTTTACAGGACGATTTGAAGAAAGATGTAAGGCCCTGAGCCCCCAGGGACGTGCCCACGGCTAACTGGTCCCCTGCACGTCCCAGGCTGTGTGCCCGGTCCCCAGGGTCTCAGGGGTGCATGGTGACCGGTGCTGCATCTCTGTGAGAAGCCAGCAGGCAGTGACCCAGCATACAGACCTGTGTTCCCTGGGCCTTTGGGCAGCGGGCCTCTCCCTGGAGCCACAGAGGGTCATTCTAAAAGCCACATCTGGGTCCCATAATCCCGTGTGTCCTTGGCAAACCGCAGATGAAACTCGAACACCCCGGAGGGTCCAGCGCCGAGGCTGCCCCTCCCCAGCCCCCGCTTCGTCGCTGCCCTCCGCGCTCACAGAATGGACCTGCCGGGACGTCGGGGCTGCTCCCCGGTCATCGTCCACCCCTGCCCTGACCTCAGGAGGTGGATTTTCAGAGCTCGTCATACGCAGAGTTCCTGTCCTGAGCTGTTCGCCTTGTTGTCCGTGGTGTAGATTCTCGTTTTCCCGCGGCTCAGTCTCCCCCTACCCACCTTCCCGGTCTGGTCCGCTCGGCGGGACTTCCCTCGCACGGAAGTATGTCGGGATGGACATCGCGTCTCTGCAGCCACTTTCTGCACGCGTTGGGCGTGTGGAGAACTTGCCTCCGATGCAGCGCCAGGGAGAGGAGGCTTGTTCTGCGTCCTGTAGGACAGCGGAGCTCACGCCCTTTTCTTCTGGAACATTCTATGGCGTGCGCCTCCCCTCGACGTTCTCAGCGGCTTTGTTTCTCTTTGGATTATCTTTGCACGTGATTCAGATACTTAAACCCAAGGAAAAGCACGGTCCCCTCCATGTTAAATGTTTCTTGTCATTGCTGAGGGTTACTTTGTATCCTTCCTTCAGGAAAAAACTCGAAGTGATTTTTTTTTTTTTCCAGTTAAAAACGGAGGTTTATTCTGTGAAGTCGGGGTCGGGGGGAGGGGATGGCCGGCTTTATGGCTTTTAATTCTTCCCGTTCAGGCACCTGGTACGTGTCCCTGTGGAGTCAAGGTTTTTAAAACGACGGTTCCCACTGAAAGTCTGTGGTTCCGTTCCTCGGGGCCCCCACACAGTCCTCGCCCAGACACCTCAAAGGGTGCGATGGCAAGGGAATAAAGGAGAAACGTCCAGGGGAATAATGGACGCTTCTGTTTCCTCCTGCCGCCAGAGCCGAACATGCGCTTAAGGAGACGATTCTGGAACCAAGGAGCAAATGCCCGCACGCCGTCGGCAAAGCGGGTTTTCTGCCTGTGTCGGTGCCCTGCTCCCCAGGGACGGGGGCGCCGGGCCCCGAGGAGAGCCGGGGCGGTGGGCGAGGCTGGTGAGTCGGAGCAGCTCCCAGCGCAGGCACATCTCAGGAGGCCGGGCCTCCACTTTGCCCTGGGCCCGGGACTGTCCCTTCCTGTCCCCTGCTCCCTCCAGGCCTTGCCCCCGTGGCCTGAGCCCTAGATAAGCCTGTCAAATTAGCCCCATAATACTTAAAACGCTGGTCCGTTTAATATGTAAACAATGACAATTTTTTCCAAAGGGTTTTGGATTTAAATTAGTTTTTTTAAAAACCCAATTACTGCCATTTAATTTGGAGGAGAGAGTCCTTTATGCGCTAATTATAGAGTTGGGAAGGGAGCTCTCAGGGGCACAGTGGGGCGTTCGGGCACTTTTTAAAGGTCTGAACTTCGTTCTCCGCGTTTGGGACGGGTCTGGGCCGGGGGAGCAGCCCGCTGCGGCGCCGGGAGGAGGGGTTGGGCACCGGGGTGCAGGCAACGTGGCTGTGGAGTGAAAACCTGTGGTCGTTCTAAGGTCTTCGCATTTCAGCGATGTCTGCAACCGTGTCAGGACCTGGACACAGGCCTTGGTCTCTGCCCAGATTACTCTCTGGCCAGCAGGAGAGGAGGGGGGGGATGCTGGGTAGAGGGTGGACAGGCAACCTGGGCCTGTGGGGCTGGGCCTCATGGAATGGTCCGGAAGTTTCCAGAAGCTTCTCGAGGAGCCTACAGGCCCCAGGGGGCAGATGGGCTGCACCAGGCATGGTTTGCTGCCTCGGACCACGGACGTCAGGTAAACATGTCCCTGCACCATAGCCTCCTTCCTCCCCAGCCTTCTGGAACCATCCTGTTTAGTGTCTGCCTTTTTGGACAGAACTTACCTTGTGGGGAGGGTTCTCTAGGAGACACAGGCCAGCAGCTTTGGTGGGCACAGTCCTGCCGCGAACACCAGGCCGTATCTACGCCCCGGACGGTGCGTCTGCCTCGGCCATCAGCGGCCCCGTGGCCTCTGGGTGGGCGCCCCGGTGTGGTGGCCAGGCGGGCCCCCTCCCGGCACAGTCCGGAGGCACGTCCCTGGCTGGATGTTGGACATGAAACACCTGTGGTATTGGCGGGGCTGACTGCAGTAGCTCCGGGGACTGGCCCTGGGCTGGGAGCAGCTGGACGGTACCCAGAGGAAGGCTCTGCTGAAGCCGGCGGGGGAGGTTGCACAGGGCAGGACTGGCCACCGCAGCTGTCCCAGGTGCTTCCAGGCCCTCCACGGGCCGCCCCCTCAGCCCCCCGCAGGCCCCCCGACACTGCTGCAGCCTCGGCTCACGTCTACAAAACCCGAAATGCGGGGAGCCAATCGCTCCATTTGGCAGAGAGGTGAACGGCTCCCCTGAGGTCACTCAGAGCGAGCCAATGTCCAGGGGCCCAGACCTGGGCTCAGGATGGCCTGGGGCCGGAGGCGAGTGTCACAGGCCCGGCCCCTTGGAGCTGATGGCCGAGGGTAGGGAGGCCCATGCCTGGGAGTTTCCCAGATAATGGGAACCGTGTGGGGAGGGCTGGAGAGCTGAGCAGGAGTCCAGAATGTTCCCTGGAACATGGGACAAGAAGCTGGCCGGCCGAGGGAGGGGCACTGGGCAGAGGGCACAGCCCACGCAGCGGCCGGGAGGCGGGGAAGGTGCGTCCCCGGTCAGCACTTAGCCATGCCACCCTCCTCCACGTGGCCTGGGCGTCAGGCCCCGGGGCGGAGGAGGCCACCTCCCAGGCTGAGGCCACCTCCGGGACCCCGGCCGGCCAGCCCGCCTTCCCGAACAGAGGGGACAGGAAAGGCCCCGGGACCAGCAGGGCCCCGACTGACTGGTCCCGGAAGGTCAGCTCGGCACCCAGCGTGTTCAAAACCAGCGAAGATTAAACTTAAAGCGATTAGACAACTTATTTTCTTTTTTGAGACATTAGCTGGTCAAAAATGACAAAAATGTCCTTAAGCCGCGAAGAGGCAGAGGCAGCGAACAGACCCCCTTTTGTCTGGTGGTGGGGCTGACTGTGGGGCCCGCGTGGGGCTCTGGAGCCCACCTCCCACACTGGGTGGGGAGTCAGCGGTGTGAGCGGGATTAGACGTCCGCGTGCCAGGTGGCAGGGCCCACCGGCCACCCACAGGGTCAGGGCCGCAGGGGGCCAGGGCACCTCCGGGCAGGTCCGGGCTGCCCACTTATTGGGGGGTCTTCAGACCACCCCGGAAACAGGATGAATCCCCACAGCTCTGGCCCAGCCCTGACTGGGAAAGAGGTCGTCCTCACTTGGGCCTGGAGGGCCCGACTGCCCGGGCACCGACCAGCCGTGGTCCCGGCCTCTGTGTCCCCCAGGCTGGGCCGTGGGCAGGTGGGGGTCTCTGGGGAGGGGGCCCCGGGGGGCCTTCCGCTACGCCTGGCTCTTCCTGTCCCGCAGACACTGTCCTTGGGCCCGACATTTTCTCAAGAAAAGAAAACACATGAGCCCATGTTTCTTATCTGAGAGCAAACAATGAGCCCGCCGCTGGCCTGGGAAGGGACTTTCTCAGCAGATCCCGCGATGGCGCCCCCAGCAGCCAGCCAAGGCCGGGGCTGCTGGGCCCTCCCCCTCCGAGGCGGGGAGGTGCCCGGCCAGCTGTGAGCCTGGTAACCAGACCCGCGCACAGGGCGCCCAGCGTGGCAATGACAATGGAAAGGTGTCTTCACCCGCTCCCCGCTGAGCGCTGGCATTGTGGCCTGAGCACCCCCAGGGCGTCGGTGTAATTACAGGGTCAGGTTACCCCGAGAAACAGGTCTGGGCATTGTTCCGCCCTGGACCCTGCACTCCTGGGCCGGGTCTCCTGTGCAGACCCCTGGGACCCCTCCTCGGTGCCCTTCACCAGCCCAGGGGGCGGGGAGGGGCTGGGCCGCCTCTGGGGTGCTGGTGGGCACTCGGGGAGCGAGCATGGGCGTGTCCTTTTACTTTTCCAGAAGCGAAAGTGAACCTGCCAGGTGTGAGGCCCTGGCTGTGCGGGTCTGGGAGCCACAGGACGCCAGGGGGGGCGGAGGCCTGGGAGCCCCCCAGGGGCCTGGGTGTCCTGCACCCAGACAGGTTTATGCCAACTGTGGAACGGACCTGGGGGCCTCGTGAGCAGGAGCCTCGGGAGAGGCCGAGGCTGCTGCCGCCCTGGCCACCCGCCCGCCCAGGCCACCCGCCCCTGGCCAAGCAGCGGCAGCAAAGGGGGGAGCGAGGTCACCGAGGTCGGGGGTGCTGCGTGATGCCCCCAGGTGCACCCACAAGCCCTCAGGTGTCCTCACATTGTGCCGTGAGGTCAGCTCGGCCGTCGCCCATTTGCGGACGAGGGGAGCTGTCCACGCGGCAAGGACGGGAGTGGGAAGCGGGGAGGCCAGGGTTTGAATCTGGGCCTGGTCGTGTCCAGGGCCCTTGCCCCCCGTCACTGTCCCTGTTTCGTGGAGTCATAGAGAAGTCGGTTCCTAGTTTGGGGGCACGATGGCCCCCAGGTCCCTGTGTCCACACCCTGGAGGGCCAGCCCCGAGGCCGCTGAGCTTTCCGAGGCCACAGAGACGGGTTTCTCTGGCCGGCTGCTCCCGGGGCTGTGTGAACAGAGGGTAGGCTTATCAGGCATTTCCCGGGGCCCCTGCCGCCCCAGCTCACTGTTCGGTGATGACTGCAGGCTGTTCCCGGACCCCAGCACGTGAACCCCTCCTTTGGGCAGCCTGCGATTAACACCCCATCCTGCCAGGTGCTGGTGATTGGCAGCCCCAGGGCCCTGGACGCTGGGAGCTGGGCGGTGGCCTCAGGTTGGCCCGGTCACCGCAGAGTTCTGGGCACCCCTCCTCCTTCTGGCCCTGGGCCGGGGAGGGGCTGCTGCAGATGGAGGTCCCGGCCCTCCAGGGCTCGTCCCCACTGTTGGGTCATCAGACAAATGGGGGCGACAGGGGTTGGGGTGGGCTGTGGAGGGAGTCTCAGTCCATTTCACGGATGAGGAAACTGAGTCGAGAGAGGCCGCCCTTTAGCGCAGGCACAGGAGTCCAGCCCCAGCCTGGCATGTGCCAGTCAGACTGGGACACCCCCAGGTGCTTGCCGCTGTCCCTCCACCCAGCTTCCGGCCCGGGCACCCAAGGGACCAAGAGCAGGGCCACGTTTGTGGCAGCACCTCGGGCGGCTCTCGGGCCCGTCTCGCCCCTCTCTGACCCCGCGGCTGCCTGGCCCCGGAGCCGGCACGTGAGGTGGTCACACGGTGCAGATTTAGACACGAGCCTGTCGCGTAGGGAGCGAGGAATGCAAAGCTGGCCTCCTCCTGCCTGCAAAGCCTCGTCATGCGCGTGAGATAAGTTCTGGGGCAGCGCAGCGGCCAGGGGACACTGCCACTCTGTCCCTAGCCACCCAGGCAGTCCTTAGGACGTTTCTGTCACAAGTGCCAGGGTGTTCCCAGGCCTGCGAGCCAGGGAGATGCTACAAACCACACCCGATGTGGCCGAGTCCGGACAGGCCATCCAGGAGGTCTCCCTGGAGGAGGCAGCTTCGTGTGTGTGTGTGTGTGTGTGTGTGTGGAGGAGGGTGGAGATGGTCCGTGATGGACAGACAAAAGCTCAGGCTGTCCTCTCTGGTGCATGCACCCCGAGTTGCCTCCTCATCCCCACGCCGCACCTAGGAGGCAGGTTTTCTGCAAGGGGGTTCATGGAAATGGCCCTGACATTGGAAGAAATGACCTGTCCCTCTCATCTCCCGGCCAGCAATGAGGGTCACCCTCCAGTGTCAGTGGTTTCTGGAGGTTCCCAGGCTTCTGGAGCCCGAACCTCCCCGCCGCCCTGCTGTCGGCCCCAGAGGCACCGCGATATGTGGGCTTCGGGGACAATGTTTGGCTGCCCAGCTACCAAGAGGGCCTGGAAAGTTCCAGAAGCTTTCCTGCCCTGGCCCAGCAGGTGCCGGGACGCAGACCGGGCAGCCACGTTGGGGGCACGTGGCTGAGGGATCACGGAGGCGGCTGTGCCGGAGGCTGCGGAGGGCCTTGGGGCTGCGCTGGCGCCCGGGCTGGGCTGGCCGGGGCTTCCTCGCCTCTGGTCTCCTTGGGTGCGGCTCCATGATGCTGAGCAACAAGGAGGGGAAGAATGAAGACGTTCCCGGCTGCCCTCCTATCTCCCCCCCGGCGGATTCCAGGGTGCCGTGGGCGTTCCACTTTGACCTTTGGGATGAGATAATGGGGCTTCTGTTCTTGGGAACGGCTTCGGAGCTGGTGCTGAGACCCAGGGTCCTGTGACGGTCCTGGCTGGTGACTCCGCGCACAGGCGCCTGTGCGCTTCGGTGTGGGAGGGGATGGCGGCCGAGTGGTCGGGGACGGGGCATCCCACACTCACCCTGCCCACGTCCTGGGCCCTTCCCTCCCGAGGAGACACCCGCAGGAGTTCTCCCTCCCCCTCCAGGGAGCCCTGCCCCCCCACTTCCCCCCCCAACCCCCGCGGTCAGGCATTTCCACGCGGACCTGGACACAGCCTGCTCGTGACAGGTCGCCCAGCCAGAGAGCGAGGGGACAGAGCAGCTACTGGGGGGATGAGGTCCAGCTGGGGCTCCAGGCCCGCCTGGCCCCCTCCAGGGCCTGTCCTGTGTGCTGGGTCTCACGAGACCAGCTCACTGCCATTGTTAGCGCTGCCGCGAGTGATCATCAGTGTGGTTGGGGGTTCGCTGAGGTTCCCACTCTGCCTGGCTCTGAGGACCTCGGTGTCTCTCGCTGTGAGCGCAGAACTTAGGCCAGAGGAGCCACCGCGGAGGTGGTGCACCCCGGCCGACGGTCCACCGGGGAGGAGTTGGTCCCCAGAGCTGCTAGGCTGTGAGTGTGTCTGGGGGCAGGGGTGGACTTGGGGACACTGCTGTGGTCTCAGCAGAAGGCCTCCCACTCCTGGTCCCCAGGACCACGCACCCTGACCTCTGAGGACACCGGCCAGACCAGCCCGCCTGCTCCCGGTCACGCGCGTCGGCCCTGGTGACGAGCCTGCCCCGGACGGGGCTGTCTGTTCTGGGTTTGGAGCCCGGCGTCGGGGAGCCCTGCGGCTCAGGGCCGCGTGTGAGGAGGGGCCTCCGCAGGGCGACGGTTTCTTCCAAACCCGAGGTCGCCGGCACCCACCGCCGTCCCTCTCGGGCGGACGCCGGCTCGGGGTGGCTGCTCCGGCCGTGCATCTTTGTTTCGGAACCTGGTTTTTATTAAATGTAATTGCTTCCTTTTCTGGCCTTAAATCAAGGGTGGCCTGAAAGCAAGGACAGCATCGATTTAATTTAATTACTCCGCGCCACGGCCTTCCGAGTAGACCCGTGGCTACCGAGGGCTCACGTGGCCCCCACCTCGGGGCGAGCCCGCGGCCTCCGGAGGGCACAGGCCGAGGGTCAGGGCTCCGCCCCCCCGCCCCCCGCGACCCCACTCGACTCTGCTGGGGACCGGGCTCCAGACCTTCCTTCTCACTCACTTAGTCCCGTGTTTATTTTTCATTTGCTGTTAAAACCGGGTCTGCACCCCGACTGGAGGGCAGTTCACCACGGGCCACATAGCGCGCCCCCGGCTGCGGAGCTGAGGTGCCCATGGGCACACTTGGCGCCCAGTGCCAGCGTGTGGGTGGGGACCCCAGCCAGCCAAGTGGTCCCTCTCTGCACCCAGGTCCCCACCGCAGTGTCCAGGGCCGCAGGGCGGCTGTGCGGAGCCTCCTGTGCGCCTCGGATCGCCACAGGGAAGCCGGGCTGCTGTGGGTGCTCCGGCCCCGGTCCCCATCTCTTCCCCTGGCCAGGGAACCCCCCGACAAAGGAGGCCGACCCCGGCACGCTTCATTAAATGCCGTCGATCGCGAGGGAGCCCTTGCGGTCTGGGAGCCCTGGGACTCCGAGCGTAAACCCTGGGAATTATTCCGATGATTTGTTAAATAATAGAAAATGTTTTTCATTTCCCAATTTCCAGCTCTTGCTGAAACCATCCCCCGGCCGCCTGCTCCTCCTTCCTTAATATTTAGACTTATGGGCCAATTTGAGGGTCTTTTCTCTTTCTGCCATGATTAATGCTTCTGTGGAGCAATGTCATCACAAGTCACCCACCTGCCCTGTCGGCCGGGCATCAATCTCGCGGGGCTGGGCGGTAATTTATGATGGGCGCCGGCAATTTGCAAACCTAATCGGGAGGCCGGGAGGAGCCCGGGCTGCCGGCTCCGGGCTCCCAGCTCTGTCCGCCTGTCTGCAGCCGCGGCAGCCCCCCCGCCCCCATTAGCAGAACAAATGGTGCAGAGATCAGACAGCATCTCCAAGGCTCGATAAATATTTTATCAGCCATAATGGAAATTGTCAAATTGATCTAATTGTACAATACGTTATCAGTGAGATATCAAAGCCGGGCCCGGCCTCCGCCCCCACCCTCCGTGCCCTCCCAGCTGCCGGGGTTGCGCGTCTCGAGTGCGGGATGCAGCCGGCAGCCACGTAAATGACACGCCGGCCACGTTCAAGGGGCGACAGACCCTGTGGAATAAACCCCTCATTCTGCTGGGCCGTGCCGGCTGCATGTTTGAGAGCCAGAGGGGAAGCACGAGAAACCGGACAGACAGATGGTGGCACAGAGTCAGGACCTCCCTGGAGCAGGGCACTGCTCACACCCCCTTAGTGTGGGGGCCACGGTGACCCTTGAACATCGGTCACGCAGGTGCCCAGCAAAGACCCAGCCTGGCCCAACGCGAGTGACGGAGGTGTGTGCCACCGCGGAAGGGGACGTGCTTCTCTGGCCCCTGGAGCCAGCAGCCCTTGGGCTCAACCGGGGGGGGGGCGGGGGGGCGTGTCACGCTCTCGCTTCTTTAAAAGCCAGGGTCACGCTGCGTACTTGCTACCCGTGGAGGGGGCGCCCCGGTGGGAGCCAAACCAGACTGCAGCCTGCAGGAGCGGGGAGCACGTTACCGCCGAGCTCCTGGGGACCCCGAGCTGTGTCAACGCCCCCTCCCAGGCCCACTCATGGGGTCCGGTCCTCCAGGAGAAGGGGAGTCCCCGGGGGGCAGCCAGGCATCTCTCACAGGCAGGCAAGGCCTCCTGATGTCTCGGACAAACAGCCACGTCTTGGACCTGGAGCCCGTTTGCCAAACCGAGTGCGAACATCCGTGGACGCGCAGACACGCTGCCTGGCTGGCGTGGGGGGCCGCCCTCCTGCCAAGTCCCCCCGACGGCTTCCTCGCTGCCTGCGTCCGGCCTCCAGAGCTTCCAGTCTTGGGGGTGGCCCAGGGGCAGGGCGCCCCCTCTGGTGCCGGTGGCCGCAGCCCGGTGCCCAGGCGGGTCCGTGAGCACGGAGGCGGGCCGGGCACCGCGGGTTCCCCAGCCTCAGCTCCGGCCCGGTGGACGCACACCTGTCATCGAAGGGCCGGGGAGGTTCCAGTCACAGCCGCTGGCCGGGCCGTGCCAGGCTGTGGTGTGTGAATGGGGTGACGGTGGCCAGCAGGGGAAACCACTTCACCAGCTGGGGCCCTGGCAGGCGGTGCTGGCCAGGACCGACCCAGGCGTGGCACCCAGCGGCCGCCTCCTGAGCTGCCCGCGGACGCCGCGTCCGCACGCCCCGGACGGGTGGCCCGGGCCCAGCTCACGGCTTCCTCGGCCGCCCCTCCAGGAGGGGCAGGTCCTTCAGTGGCAGTTTATCCGTCGGGGACCTTGAACATCTGGGACGCAGGCTCCTGCTGTGTTTCTCGTGAGACCTCACGGGGGCCGGGAACACACATGTACATGCACACACACACACGGAAGCCTGTAGTGGGGTTTTTGTCACTGTTGTTTTAAACGAAAAGAAAAAGGGAGAGTGGCGGTGTAATGGGAGCCTCGGGAGGCACGGGGCTGGCTCGTGGCTGCTTCCAGGTGGGGTCGGTGTCGGCCCCGTGGCCAGAGTTCCGTGGGTGCCGGTTTCACCGGCGGCTTGAGTTCAGTCAGCCAGGCAGAGTGGGCCTGGGTCTGGGCTGGGGACTCTGATGGTCCCCACTTGCCGGTGGGGGTGTTAGGGCTGGGGGCTCCAGGGCCCCCACTGGACAGGAGGGAGCTCCTTCTCCTCACGTCTGTCTGTCTTGCTTTCCTCTTGCAGCGGGAAACCACAGCAACGTTTGAGACTTTTTATTTCTCCTCTCAAATAGCAAGGTCCGAGGAAGGACCGGTGTCTGGGTGTCCGCAGGTCGGAGGCCCCGCGGGCAGCCCAGCGCCTGTAGCTGGAGGAGCTTGGATGTGTGGGGGCGGGGGGGCGGGGGGGGCAGCTCCCGTCCCAGCGCTTCCAGCCCAGGCTCATCGGACTCACTCCCACGAGGGCACTGTGGGAGGAAGCATAGAACTAAGGGGGCTGGCTGGTCCCTCTCTTGGCGGGCTGGGACCTGCTGATGGCCCTGCTGACCACAGTCCTGGGGCATGGGGACGTCCTGCACCTGGCCCCCGGCTCCATGCCTGCCCATGGAGGGAGGCGGCCCCGGCCCAGCGCTGGCGTCTGAGGAATGCGGCAGGAAGGGACAGAGCTTGCTGCGTCTGAGGGCTTTGCTGGACGGAGGATGCTTCAGTGCCCCACCCTGAGGACTCTGCGGGGAAGGCTGGGGCGCCTGGTACTTGGGACGTCCTGCCCCCTCCTCACACCCCTGACCCCTGTGCAAGAGTAGGGGCTCAGCTCGCCTGGGTAATATCGACTTTCTACCGAGAGGGGGCCTCTCGACCAGACCCGTGCTCCCCGAGCTGGTGGGGGGCAGTGGGAGAAATCACTCAAGAACCCCGCAAGGCGCGATTCACAGAAGTGACCGCTTTAAGCCTGGTGTGTGGTCATTTCTCAAGGATGTTCTGAGGCCTGTTCTCAAGGACGGCACATGTGTGTGGATTTGTATATGTGAGTGTGCACGTGTGTGACTGTGTGCCCGTGTGTGAGTGTGCACTGTGTGAATTTGTGTGCATGTACATGTGTGTACACGTGTCACTTTGTGTGTACATGTGTGTGTTCTGTGTGAATTCGTGTGCGTGCATGTTTGTGAGTGTGCACACGTGAATCCATGTGCATATTTGTGTGCACCTGCTCACCTGCATGTATGTGTATGTTTATGCGCATGTATGTGTATACGTGTGCCTGTATATGTGTGTGCTCACTCCTCAGCAGTGATGTGAGGACACACTGTAGTTGCTGGATAACTTTGGACATAGAGAAGAAAAAAGCAACCATGTCCAGTGAGCACGTGACATGGCCTTGCATGGTGGCGGGGCCCACAGGGGGCTCCTTATGAGCTGCGTCGTAAGGCCGAGCGTTGTGGCCTGACCCTCCCCCTGAGGTTTTCCCCCTGTCTGGTCTCAGAGGAATGGGGCTCCCAGCGCAGGGAGGGTCACCTTTGCCCCGCAGTGTCTTGGTGAGGGATGAGACCCCAGAATGTGACTGTGGCTCTTTGGGGTTCCACATGCCAGCATCACCCCACGCCAGGCGCAGGGCCCCTGGGAGCTGGGTCCAGGTCCAGCTGGTCACATGCTCTGTGGGGTCCTGGGCAGCCCCTCCTCCGTGTCTATCGTGAGCCTGGGGCTGGGAGCCGAAGCCAGAGGGTCTGAGAGGCGACTCGCTGTCCCCAGGGGTGTGTGGTGGGCCAGGCCGAGGCTGGCCACCCTGCTCCGGCCAGAGCACCGGATGGCCATGGGTGCTCACGGGGCGTCCGCTTCCATTCGCGTCCACTCAGTGTGACTCCCTGGACCGGGCGGTGTCGAAAGCCATCAGGGAGACAGACACCAGCAGGGTTTGCTTGTGCCTTCGAGGGGCCTCTTCTCCCAGGGCCTCACCCCTCGCTCCCGCCAGCCCGAGTGTGCTCACGCAGACCCGGCACGGCGCGCAGCTTGCGGGTTGCGGGATGCAGGGCGGTGTTGGGCGACAGGAGGGCCCCATGGAGGGGCCCCGGCCTGAGGGGGGCAGGAGCCCCCAGCGGAAGGAAGGAGCACCAGGGCCGCCTCACGTCGTGATGGGAGCAGGCCGGGGGTGGGGACAGAGCAGCGCCACAGACGGTGTCCCTGCCAGGCCCTCCTCTAGCAGGTGTCCTCACCAAGCCGCCCTGCAGACCCAGGCCCGGCCCTCTGGGAGCTGCCAGTCGCCAGTCCCGGGAGCAGCTGGCACCCCCCGCCTTGAGCTCCCCTCCCTTCCGGAGGGACAGGGCTCCCCCATGGCAGGTGGCCCTTGCTCTGGGGAGCACTATTCTGGAGTTGGGCATCCAGGAGATGCCCCTGTCCCTCCGGAGTGCCGACTTCCTCCTGGAGTCCCTGAGGCAGCCGCGGACCTCAGGTCCCTGGGTCTTGGCTGGGCTGTGGTGTGTCCTGGCCGGGTCAGCCTCGTCGAGGGGCTCCCCTGGGCCCATTGTTCTGGAACTCTCTCTGGCTGGGCTGTCCTCTGCAAACGGCTCACGGACCTGTGTTTGCTGGGATGTGACAGGTGGTGGGGCCGCCAGGTGGGGACAGCGAATGAGGAGGCTTGCAGGGCTCTGTGCCGGGTCCGTGGTGGGGCACCTCGCCCTGCCTCCTCCCCAGCCTCGCCAGCTGAAGCCAAGGAGCCTGAAGACTCGCGTGCCCCCGTGCGAGTTGCCCCTGTCCGCGCACGGCTGCACAGGGAGCTGCCATGTGCGGTTGCAGAGGCCCCTGGTCTCCGGGACCCTGACAGGGTGCCCAGGCCTCCCCAGGGCCCACGCCCACCCGCCTGAGGAGGGTGCCCGGGGACAGCTCCGAGGTGGGCTCTGGGCTCCCGCCGTCCTGCCCATGGCGGGTGGTCCCTTCCCTCTCCCCAGGTCTCTGTGTCCTCAGGGTTAAGCTGTCATTTGGCCAAAGACCCTCCCAGGCTTCCAAGTCTATGAAGAGTAAGACATACCATGGCCGTCATAAGTGCAGGTCTCTGGGGATCCTGTGTCCTATTTTTTTTTTTTGATAGAGCGGGAGGGAAGGAGAGTGAGAGAGAGAGAGGAACATTGATGTGAGAGAGACCCCCGACTGGCTGCCTCCTGCACGACCTTTTCAAGGGCCAGGGACCGAACCACAACTTAGGTGCGTGCCCTTGACCGGAATCAATCCCATGACCCTTTGGTCCGTGGGCCAGTGCTCCAGCCGCTGAGCCCACCGGCCAGGGCTCGTGTGTCCTAGCCATTGGCACTCCGGGAACATCCTCCCTGGGGTTCCCCCTGACGAACAGCTCTGCAGGGTTGGGGTGCTGGGCGGTGGAGACGCAGGAGCCCTGGGCGTCACTGTGACGACCGAGGGTTAGCAGGAGCGGCGCCGGCCCCGCGAGCGTCCCAGCCGCCCCTCTGGCTCCTAGACGGGGCCCAGGCAGCTCCGAGCGGCGGAGCGGGGATTTGCACGTGGCCTGCCGCATGTGCTGACCTTGAACGACCTTGAACGGGCCGGGCTACTGTGGAAGGTCGTTCTGTCTCGGTCAAGGACTTCACGTGCGTGATGGAATTTGCCAGGAGAATCTCGGGGACACCCTCCACGGCAGCCACCGCAACGGAATGGCAGAGGCTTGGCGGGCGCCCTGGGTGGCCAGATGTGCCCGGTCCCTGCTGGGCACAGCCTGGCCCTGCCTGAGGTCCTGGTGCGGTTTCCTGACCTCGGCTGCTGGGCTTGTCTAGGAGGCTGGCCTCCCAGAGCCCCGTGTCCAGTGCACTTGGAGCACCAAGTGGCTTTTAGGGGTCTCACTTCTGACTGGTCTGTGCGAGGGAAATCAGACAGGCCCTGGGCACTTCCTGTCCCTTCCCGGCCAGGCGTGGGGCTGGATTCGAGGGTGCTCCTCAGGCAGAGGTGGCCCCTGAGGAAGAATCGGGGAGGAGGGGGCTCCAGCCCTTTCCTGGGATTGGGGGCCAGAGGAGGAGAAGCCGGCAGCACTGGGGCTGTGCTGCCCCGAGTCTGACCGCCTGGTGTTTGCTCACCGTGAGCCCAGTGGGCCAGCGGATGGGGCGCTGTCTCAGGCCGGGGCTTTGAGGGCCCCCGTTCCTGTTGGTCCTGGAGTCGGCACCCCTTGACCCGCCTTATGTATCACCGTCTCCAGAAAGGACTCACCTGAGATTGAAAAACACCTGGATACCATCTAGTCCGACCCTTGTTGGCAGGTGGGCAAAGCAGAAGGTCTGGGGTTCCCCCTGGGCAGTGGTAGGACAGAGCTCCCGTCTTCTCCCAGCCCCTCAGCATCCAGTGCCTCCATCCAGGGGTCCCTGTCCTGCCCTGGCACACGGGGGGAGCGGCCTGGGTACCAGTTGCCATGGGAGACCATGGACCCTCACCCACTGCCTGGCTTCCCCGGGACACCAGGGCCCACGCATTGTGTTAACGTCTCTGAGTCTCTGTATTTAACCCTTGTCCAAAGTCCTTCTAGAAAACCAAGGCATTAATTACTACGTTTTTAATCATGGAGAGTTGTACGCCCCCAAAGTGTGGCTCTCCCTTGTGGGGAAGATGCTGACTTCGAGGCCGGGAGCAAAGGACGTTGCTTGAGCTCTGCTGGTGGCCAGGGCGTCCCCCGGCCCCCTTCGCCCGTGTCCCTTTGGAGCTGTTAGGGTGTTGGCTGCAGCAACCCCCAAAGTCCCGTCACCCCGAGTGTGGCCACGGCTGGCTCTGCGGCCTGGCGTGAACTGAGCCAATGGAGGCAGACACCCTGAGTGCCGCCCCGAGGAAACCAGGGTGCCGCTCGCCCGCCCCTCCTGGCTGAGGGTATGACTTCAGCTTCCAGGGGGTGCACTGGCCCCGGGGTACGTCCGGCAGGGAGCCTGGACACTCCCAGCCGACGGAGCCCCACACCGTCCACAGAGGACTCCACCAGCCCCGAAGGCCAGGCTGGTGTTTTCGGGGTCTCGGTTGTCTTCCGAAAGGAGACAGACAACCAGGACGGGACACACAGCCCTCCCACCTCTGCGGAGTCGACTCCTAAATGCACAGAGGACGGCAGGCCTCGCCGGGCAGCAGGAAACGCCCAGAACGTGTTTCCATGGCCCGGGCTGAGCGGGAAGCGGGCGTTGATTCCCGAGCCCCCAGTGCGTGCGGCCACATGGCCTCTCCCCGAGGAATCCGGGCGTCCCCCTCTGGCCCCGAACTTCAAACGAATGAGAGGAAGCGCCATCGGGGATCTGTTCACAGTCACGGAGCTCCAGCTGAAGCCGACCGCCCTCTGCCCGGGACACGGGGGCTGTGGGAGAGTCGGCGGAGGTCCCGCGGGCGGAGTGGTGACTCTTTGGGAGTCAACCCTTGACCTCATCGTCGTCATGGCAACATTACCACGGCGCATGCCCCTGGGCTGCCATCCAGCTGCCTTTGACTCTGGACATAGCAAATGGGCCACAGCGTGGGTACCTTCTCTGGACAGGACCCGGGGCCCTGGGGCACCCCGTCCCCTGTCTGGTGTGGAGAAGCGATGGGCAAAGTCCCACCCTCCCCCAAGTCCACACGGAAGGGGCCTGACAGGGCACCTCACTTCTTCCCGGGGGTGGAGGCCTCTCTGCCAGCGAGGCTGCCGTCCGGAGGCTGCTCTCGCACTGATGGCGGCATCCGCCCTGCCCACAGGGGCGCCCAGGTGACCGCTGTTTCTTCTTTCACGGAATGAGGCCCCCAAGGCTGTGTTCTGATCGGATCCCACCTTCACAGGATGAGGAAAGCCAACAGGTGGGCCGTTCTCGCCGGCTCCAGGCGCCACGTCTCAGCTGTATCCCAGCCGGGGCAGGTGGAGGCGGTGCGGGCGGTGCCGACGGGCTCCGCGCCGAGCTCGGCCGACCGCAGACACACGCGCACGTCAGAGGCGGGGTCTTTCGGCAGAGCCGCCGGCTTTCCTCCCCCATGGTGTGGGCGCAGCTGACGGGGACGCCCGTCTGCTGAGCGGTGGGACTGGACCCGCACCGGGCGACGTGGGGATCAGGGAGAACCGTCCGCAGAGCCGTCCACACAGCGGCTGTGCCTGTACACCTCAGACAAGGGGACAGCCACTGAGCTGGGACCCTCGCTCCTGGAGCAACGGTAGGTGTGGGTGGGCAGGAGTCTCCTCTGTCCTCGGCGTCCTGAGGCTCATCGCTGTCCTCGTGGAGGACTGGCCAGGAGAGCCAGGCAGAGCGCGGGCTCCAGGTGGGGCCTCCTCTCTGGCCCCAGGCGTTGCTGTGCTGATGTGGGTGGGGAAGGTGAGGGGTCCTGAGGGTCCCCGAGTCAGAATCACAGGGCAAGGCCACATCAGGCCCCATTCGGAACTTGATAAACAAGGCCCCTGACCTGAAGGTGGTGTTTATCCAACTCATTCATTTGCTCATCCATCCATCAATCATTTATCCATCCACCCATCCGTCTATTCCATCATTTATCCATCCATCCACCATCTATCCATTCACCATCCATCACCATCCATCCATCCATCCATCTATCCATCAGTCATCCACCCATCCATCCATCTACCATCCATCCATCCATCCGCCATCCATTTATCCATCAATCATACATCCATCCACCCATCCGTCTATTCCATCATTTATCCATCCCAACATTTACCCATCCATCCATCTACCATCCATCCATCTACCATCCATCCATTTATCCATCCATCCACCCACCATCCATCCATCCATCCATCCATCAATCATACATCCATTCATCCATCCGTCTATTCCATCATTTATCCATCCCAACATTTACCCATCCATCCACCATCCATTCTTCCACCATCCCCATCCATCCATCCATCCATCCATCATCCATCCATCCATCTATCAATCATACATCCATCCACCCATTCATCCATCCACCATTCATTCATCCATCCATCCATCCACCTGTCCATCCACCCATTTATCTGTCATCCATCCATCCATCCATCCACCTGTCCATCCATCCATTTGTCTGTCATCCATCCATCCACTCATCCACTGAGGGTGCTGAGTGCCTTGACCTTCGAGCACCGTCTACGCTCTGGCTCTCTAACCCTCTGCACCGACCTGCTCGGCCCCATCTCCGATAGAGAAACAGGCTCAGAGGGGTCGTGGCCCTTCCCTAGAGTGGGCGCTCACGCACAGTGCTGCCTTCTCGGTGCTGAGCACCCCCCTCGGGACCCATGCCCCCCACAGGGGCCTCCCAGAACCAGTGACCTCTAGGACAGGGCTCTGCTGCTGTCCACCTTCTGACCCCTGTGGGTGAGGCCCTTAGAGGGCTGCAGACAGCACCAAGGCCTTGGGAAGTCCCCATTCTTCAGCAGGATTGGCCAGAGGCTCAGACCCCAAGCCCCCATCCTGAGGTCAATGGCCAGGCCAGACCTGGCCCCTGGGCAGAACTTGTGTCTGCCCCTCTCTTCTGAGTGGGAGCAGGGGGTGGTGCCCTCCCCGGCCTTCACTGTT
This sequence comes from Molossus molossus, assembly GCF_014108415.1. Taxonomy (NCBI): domain Eukaryota; kingdom Metazoa; phylum Chordata; class Mammalia; order Chiroptera; family Molossidae; genus Molossus; species Molossus molossus. The sequence goes on along the minus strand of NW_023425347.1, from coordinate 103,477,792 downwards.
GGCTCTGCCGCGTCCACCTCCTGACATGCAGCCTCCTTCTCCCAACCTGAGCACCTCAGTGTGCACGGGCAGCGTGGGCCCGAGAGGCGAGCGCCGAGTGGGTGAAGGCTGTGGGTGGGCTGGGGCAGGAGGGATAAAAGAGGGGGTAAGGCGTGTGGGCCAGGAGTGAGGCTAGGAACAGAATGGGGACCTGGGTGGGTTCCCCGCGTTCCCGGGGATCCTGGCTGTGTGCACGTGTGTGTATGCACATGTACGCGCATATACACGCATGTGCACGTGTGTGCACGGGTTTAGCAACACTGCCCGTGCTCAGCCGTCAGCCACCCAGCGGGCAGGCGGCTGTCCTGGACCCCGGCTCGCTCCCAGGGGGCGCCACCAGGCTGGACCAGAGCGGGGCTCCCACGCATGTAGCCCATCATTCGGCCCGGAAGAAACGGCGCAAGAAAATCCGCCGTAAAAAAAAAAGGAAGAAAATCTGCCGTGCGTGTTTCTGGAGGTCGATCCGGGCGCTGGCAACAGTTTCTCTCGCTCGCATCGGGCCCCGGAGAGCCCCGTCCGCCCTTTCGGAAAAGGCCGTCCTGTTTGGATGGAAAAATAATTAGCGTGGCTTTAAGTGGGGGTTTCAAGTGCTCGTTTAATTTACGCTGATTACCAGGCGTCCGATGCTCAGTAAACACCAGCTGAATATTCAACGCGCCGTGGAGAAGCGAGGGCCGCCTGGCCCAGAAAACCCAGCGGACACGCCATCTCCATAGCCGGCAATTATATTAGTACCGCGCGGCGCTCGTCCTCCGGAGTCCAAGGAAGGGCGCTCGGTGGCGGGAGACCCGGCCCCGGGGCGCGTGTCCCCGGGAGTCCTCCTGCCCGGGCTCCCTTGAAAGAGAATCGCAGCTTCTGACGCCGTTAGGCTGAGGAACCAAAAGTCAAGTGAACCCCACCTTACGATGTCTTGCTTCTCCAACTGGGGTCCCCACCCGAGAGCCCTGCCTTCCCGGGGCCGCCGGGGTGGCTCCGTGGGGTGTGCCGCGGGGATCCTCAGGCGGCGCCAAGCTGTGTGTGGCTCTGTGGCCTTCGTATCTGTAGGAATGGCTTGGACCTTCAGGGACAGGTGCCCCGTGGGTATTGTGAAGAAAGGTAGCAGTGTGCTCCACCCGGCGCCAGGACCCCCCTGTACCCTACAATCCAGCGGCCCCAGGGTCCAGTTTCAGGCAGCTCCGGAGCTTTCTCCACTCTGCCCACTTGCCAGCTCCCCGATGGGCCCCCACTGGGTCCCCAGTTCTCTCCGGTGCCCCAGTGTGGGCACCCCCGCTGTAACCTCATGCTGCCTGCCTAGTGTCCCTTATGCCCACGTAGGGGGGCAGCGATGTCGCCGGGGCAGAGGAAGGCCAGAAACCCAGCGCAGGTCAAGACCCCCGGGCCACCATCACCCCGACATTAGGGACCCGGGGGACGCCTCTGAGGAGGGGCAGCCTGGCAGGGAACACTGATGAAAACAGCTGTGACACCCCTGTCGGCGAGAAAGAAAGAAACTCACGTTGTTAAGGAAAAACGCACATACACCAAACGTCGGTCTCTGGCGTGTATTGGTGGACGAGGGTCTGTGTGAACGGGTTTCTTCTTCTTCGGCTCCTTCCTCAACCCCACAGCCGGGTGGGGCTCCGGCTCAGGCGCCCAGAGTCCAGGCACAGAAGCCTCGGGGTGAGCCTGGTGTCCTGCCTGGCTTCCCGGCCCCGGCTTCTCTGCAGGGGCCCCCACATCGCAGGGCGGCTGCCGTCCCGGCCAGTTTCCCGAGGAAGCACCCTGGAAGCCACTTTTCTGGGGACTCGGAGCCGGCTCCTGAGGGGCAGCGGAGGAGGTGGTGGGCCCTGCCGCCCCGAGCACCTTTCGCGGAGATTTTAAAAGAAAGGAAAACCGGGTGAAGAAAGCCCAGCTGCAGGCTGTCTGCTGGTGGTCAGCATCCTGTCGGAGGGGCTGTGGTTCGGTCGGTGTGGCAGCCGCTGGCCGTCCGGGATCCTCACAGCGGCGTTGTCTAGGGCGGAAGAAGGGGGCTCCTCCTCATTCTGGGCACGCACCTGCCCGTGCGGAGCACCCCCTCGCCTCCCCTCCGGCTCCCTCACCTCGCTGTCCCCCCAGCTCCTTTCAAACAGCCGGGCTCTCACTTTGCACGCTGCGCCTGCATTTTGGGGCAACGGCCGCGTCTTCCTTACACAAAACCGCGGTGGGTGACAGGCTCCGGGCGGGCCCCCGGCTTTTTCCTTTCCGTGACCCTCGGGTGCCGCCGAAGCCCTCCCGCCGTCCCCTTGTCTCCCTCCCCCGGGCGCTGGTGGAATGGACTTCCTTAAATTAATAATGCGAAGAGAGAGATTTACACCACGTCGTCAAAATATTGTCTCTGCCTTTTATTTGTGTGCTTGTCACTGTGGCCTCTGATCGAGGGGCTCGGGGAAGGGATAAATAATGAAGAGAGGAAAAGCCCTGTCATAAGGCAGGGCCATTTGCAAATTCATCACCGATATTCTCGGAGAAGGAGAGACGGAGGAGGTGACGGATGTCCCCCGGCGCTAATATATCTCCTTGATTCCCGCCGCGGTGACTCAGATCACCTACTTGGGCAGTGACAGAATGCGGGCTGCCCGGCCGCAGATGGGCTGGGCCCCGGCCGGGCTCCGCGGACGGCTGTGACGCGCTCGATCAGGCCGGTGCGGATGCTAATTGTCATCGATTCAGTGTTTGGTGACTTTAGGGGAAATTGTTTCTGGAGGGCAAGGGACCAGAGACGATCCTGCCGCAGGTCCTGGGGAGTCTGTCTCTGCGGGAGGAGAAGCCGCCGTTCCTTCCGTTTCGGGGGCCGGTTTTGTTCAGGTCGATGGCCGTCATTAGGAAAAGGGATTGGCCCAAACTCAAATCGGTTTCCCCCGAAGAGGCACGGGCGTTGCTCCTGGGGGGACCGGTGTTGGCTGGCGCCCCCGGCCTCCCGTGGGGCTCCCCTCTGGGTGGTTTTTAACCGACAGGAACGACCGTATCTGCTTTGGGGATTTCTCTCTGCTCTGCACCCGTGCGGAGGACCCTCGGTCCCCGGGGGAGGGCGGCTGGCAGCTGGCTGCTCCCCACGGCTGTGCGGTGGGATCAGGTCAGAGCCCCTGGTCTGCTCCTTCCGGGGCGTCACTCATGGGTTTAACACAGGTGGGAAGCGGCTTTGATGGGAAAATCTGCTCCATCCACGTGGCCTACAGGCACCCAGGGGAGGGTGGGTGTCAGCTCTGGGGCAGCTGTGGGCCCCAGAGTGTCTAGAGGGAGCCCGCGAGACGCGGGGTTCCTGGCACTGTGGACTCCACATGGGATCCTCGCCTCGGGCAGGGGGCTCTGAGGAACAGGGGGGTGGGCAGGAGGGGCAGCCCCGGGCTCCGAGCGGCACACGCCCACCCAGACCTGGCCCCTGTGCCCAGTCCCCCCGGCCGAAACCCCACTCTTCCCCCTTGAAAATCTAGCCTACGTTGTAACATTAGGACAGAATAAAATAACGTTCACAGGAGAAGATACAGAAACATTCTTTAAGTTAACATCTCGTGGCCCGTCACTGAGAAATGCCGCGGTGTATTTCTTTCATCTCTCGTGGAGACGTCTGTGTAAGTTTTCCCAGGAGGCAGTGCGGCGGAACCCCCAGGGCAGAGGCGACTCCGGGGGCCCGTGCTCTAGGCGGTGACTTTCCAAGAGAGGGGCCCAGACCGAAGGTCGATGTTGAAGCCTGTTTTCTGTTGAAAATGTGCTGTGATTATTTACATGGGAGGCATTTAAAATTTGTTTTAAACGTTGGTGTTTTTTTAATAGCTGTACCTATGCCGCTGATTTTTCGGGGGTTTTGCTGAGTCAGAGAAATTTCAAAGCTGAGATTTCCTCGAAGAGCCAAGAAGGCGCCTGCACCTCCCCTGCGGCCGGAGGGAAGCTGTGTGCTTCACATCGAGGGGAGTGTGTGTGTGTGGGGGGGTCCTGGCTAAATGTTTTCCTTCAGAAAAGTGCAGGAAGTTTGCCCAGGTCTGAGGAGGTGCATCCCAGGCTCGGCCCCGGGAAGGGGACGGGAGAGAGGGTCCCCACGGGATGGGACTCACTTGTACTGAAATGTACCCGCCGTTGATCTTAAATTCAAGACATGGGGCACTTGCATCGGCTAAGCCCACCGCCGGGGCCGGAGACACACCACAGAGGGGTCCATGAGGGCACTGGCCACGGGTGGCTCCTGGGCTGGAGGTCTCCCCAGAGCACCTGCAGGGATCCGTCCCCCAGGACCCCGGGGAGACTGCAGGTCCTGTGCTTGGATCATCCCTATGGGCTGCAAAGGCACCGAGTGACCCGGCGTCCGTCCTGCGATGTCTGGTCACTGTCCTTCCGTCCCTCCTTCCCTCCCTCCCTCCCGCACGATGAACTCAGCGGTGTTCTCGGAGTGGCTACTGTGTGCCCAGCGGCTGCTTGGCATGTCAGAGAGCATGAAGGGCGAGGACCCTGAGGACCCTACCCAGGGGAAGGGGACAGAGACCATCGGGGCCACCTTTCCTGACACAGCCAGCATCAGGACATCCCTCTCGGCCAGGGCCCCAGAGCCAGCGCCCCGCTGTCAACCAGGCCCCCCTGGGACTGCCACAAAGACCCCTTGCTGGAGGGGCCACGCCGAGTCCAGTTTAACCCGCCCACCTCCACTTCCAGAGACGCAGGGGCTCAGAGAGGGCAGGCGCCCTGCCCAAGGT